>NC_134562.1:24469243-25069243 GCF_025594145.1 Primulina tabacum | reverse complement strand
CCACTACATTGGAAGGCCGTGAAAGATATTCTTAAGTACTTGAGAAGGATTAAGAACTTGTTCATGGTCTATGGGGGTGGAGAATTAAAATTGAAAGGCTACACTGATTCTAGCTTTCAATGTGATGTAGATGATTCGAAATCGACCTCTGGTTTTGTATTCATGCTTAATGGTGCGGCTGTCTCTTGGAAAAGTTCCAAGCAAGACACCGTTGCGGATTCCACCACTGAAGCTGAGTACATTGCTGCATCTGCTGCAGCCAAAGATGCAGTTTGGATGAGGAATTTTGTCCAAGAGTTGGACAGTATTCCTAATGGAGTTGATCTAGTCCCGGTGTACTGTGACAACACTGGTGCCGTTGCACAAGCAAAGGAACCAAGGTCTCATCAGCGATCCAAACATGTACTGAGGAAGTTCCACATCATCGGGAGATTGTCGGAAGAGGTGATATATCAGTCGAAAGAGTCCCCTCTGCAGAAAATGTTGCTGATCAACTTACAAAGCCCTTGCCAGGACCATTATTTGAAAAGCATCGCGAAGCAATGTGATTAAAGTTTATGTGTAGTTGGCTCTAGGGCAAGTGGGAGATTGTTAGAGTAGATGCCCTGCAAGCCAACTGTTGGCTAGGGATTTTATTGACTCAGTTGTAATTAACAATCTTTATTTAAATATAATTCATTATTTCATGGTTTGTTATTTCTTTATCTCTATACCCATGTTATCAAACATAGATAAAGACATTGATTATACTTTAATACAAATGAATCGTAATTCGATGTTGAAACTCGTTTGTTAATACTGTATGATCTAAATTCGTTCCTAGTCGATTCAGCCGCCTAAAACATGGATAAAGGTCGCTTGAGCTCGAGACTAGCATCTGTGATGTTGTGTACTGCGTTTTTTGGTAAGGGCATAGAGATGTACAAACATGCAGATGGGTAGTCATATGATGATTATACCGAACAACACTCCCTCAGACTTTCCATTAATCCTTACGACCCGGGACAACACTGAGGCTCTATATGCTAGGGCTGTGCTTTGACTCGTTTACCGGCTCCAAGAGAGTCATCAGTTGGCGAGGTTGGGTATAGTTGCGACACATATAGGAGCCAGTGCATTGTAGTCGGGGATTCACCGCTCACCTACGGGTGTGGGTATCCTATGTGATCTGATGAAATAATAGTGCATGGAATCTCTGGCTAGAGTATGAGATGTACGTTGGAGAAGGAGTTCTCCAATAGTACACGCGATGCCACTATTATAGTTATCACATAATGATCAAATTAATATGCAACCCTCGATGAACCAATGGTTGCAGATTCGATCGGAAAATATGAGATGAAGGGACCGTACTGTACGTTAATCATAATCGACTGGTTCTTGCAGACACTATCAGTGATACCTAGGGGATCATGGGGAGATGCTACTAGACGCTCTTACCATGATCCGATGGGTGTTATCAGAAATGAGTTCTGACATTCTTGATCAAGGTGTTGATGAAAAGAATGAGGCTAACTAGGGTAAGCCCAAATAAAGGATTATGTCCTGAATCACAAAGAGTTGTGAACCCATGGCTAGCTGTATCCCTGAACCATTGAGGGTCACACAAGCACTGGATGGATTGTTCTCGTTGAGAGAGTAAATTCAAGAAGTTGAATTTATATTATATAGTAAATTCAAGGAGTTGAATTTATGATAATTAAATTTTGAGTGAATAAATTCAAAGAGTTGAATTTATAAAATTTGAGAATTTAATTTATTAAACTCAAATGTTGGGTTTATTAGATATTAAATTTTAGAGGTGATATAAATTCAAGGAGTTGAATTTATAAGTTAAATAATAAATTCAAATGTTGAATTTATAATGAATTTAATTAAATAAGCTCAAAATTTGAGTTGATTAAATATTAAATTAGAATTGGTGGGAAGTATATTTAATGGGCTTGTAGGAGTACAAGTCCAACATACTTAATAATTAAAGTTTAATGGACTTTGATTAAATTAATTAAACTAGTTGGACTAGCGCAATTAATTAATCAAGCTCATTAATGTTAATTATATGTATTAGGTCATGGGTTAATTATAAATAGGTGTTGAGAAGCCAACCCGAGCCACCACTAATTGAGAAATTCGAAAATCCCTCTTCCCAAAACCTAAAAATTTCGGCCACCTTCTTGAATGGAAAAGGTTGAGCCGTCTCTCAAACCTTGATCTCCAACGCAAAACTTCTCCCAATTTTCTAGTGAAAATTGGAAGAGGAATAGGTCATCCAGTCGTGGACCTGATTAGAAGAAAAGAAAGGAGTCTCTTGAAGAAAGTTCACAGGGATTCATCAAGAGCTAGATCCGTCATACCGGATCAGTTGGTGCCAAGTGATTTAATCACCAAAGGTATATAATTATTATGCCCTCTGAATGTTGATTCAATAAACCATACGAGTGCCCAAACATAAATATATTTTGATTGTCAAAATAAAATAAATTTTTTAAACTTCCGTTGCGTTTGGGGCACAAGAAAACCGAGATCCAACACGTCATCCCCTTGATAACTAAATTAATTCATGAAATATTAAAAATGATAATAAATCATGTTTTCCAACATTCAAAATAATCAAATACAAAATAAAAAGAAGAAAATAAGAACGAATGAATCTGAACGAGCATGTCCATCCTCGGAAGATGAGTTATTTGTCTTCGTTCTTGCTCTTCGTTCTTCACGTTTTTCGCCCTCTCTTTTTTTGTGTGGCACATGGTGCTCTTTTGCGGCTCTCATCTTCCCAAAGCTATGACTAGCCTTTTATATGTAGAAAAAGCCCAAAGATGGGTCTTCGTAGCGCGCAAGGGCGTCGAGAATGCGTGCTGGTGCGCACATGGTTATGCAAAGGTTGGCTGCTCTCTCTCCACGTGTACTGGAGAGCAGGGAAATCTCGCTAGGGCCACGTTGGTGTGTGCTGGTGTGCCTCAGATCCGTGCAGCTACGTGGAACTTCCTGCACGGGCATGCTGTATCGGGCATGCTGCTGTACGAAGAACGTGCCCAAGGACACGGCTGGTGATGCTCCGACACTTCTTTTGGGCTCTTTGATTCATCGTTTTAATTAAGCTTCATATCTTCGTAGCTCCGACATGCGTATATTATCTATGTTCCTATTACGGACAAAAGAACGCTGGAATTATGAGTTTCAGAGTCCATAAAAAAACTGAAGAACCAAATTGAACCGACGTAATTGAGAGATCATAACTGAAATCTATGACTTAAACGGATTACTAACTGAAGTTAATAGACTAAAGTTCTTATAAGAATAAATAAGACTTCAAACTGATGTTTCAAAGTTTGTTAAACAGATTGAAGATCAGAACTAAAGACTTCGCAAAACTTAATTGAAATGACCTAACTCAACTGAAAGTTCTTAAGCAGACAAACTGACAGTCCGTATCAAATCAGAACAGATTAAACATAACAGTTAGATATATCGTACCTTTATCAGAATAAAGTCGTCTACATGGACTAGAAGACGAATGAAACGACCTCGATTTTTTTTACTAATAATAAATCATAAACTCGAAAATGCTAACTAAATAAAATAACTTAACATTTCTAACAATCATAATAAATTAACATATGAAATCTCAAATGCATAAAAAAAAATCCTAAATCATCAATTAACCAAAACTTCCTAAATTGTCCTTTGAAAAGATCAATTACAAATAAAAATAAAGTGATAGGATCGATTGACGTGTCAAGAGTGTTTAGAAGGGGGGGTTGAATAAACACTCTCAATTAATATTGGTTTTTGAGTTCAGTTTGGTGACAAACCGATTCTCGGAATCTTGTTGGTCAATATCAATCAGTTAAACTGAGGTAGTTGCGGAAGGTAACTGACTGACAGATAGAATACAGAACTGAAGTAAAATACACAAGGATTGTTTCTGGATGTTCGGAGAATTCAATTACTCCTACGTCACCCTTTCTATCACAAGGATAGGATTTCCACTAAAATACTTTGATCCAATACAACACTTGTACAGACCCACTTCAGTTAGGACTTACCCACTACCTAAACTGAAACTCTTAGTATTACAAAATGATCTCTGTGCGTAACTGATCTTAGCACTATTGAATTAACAAATATTACAGAGTGCTAGTTTGCTTAACTTGTAGCCTTGATTGCTACGAATAAATCAAGTAAGAGTGAGCTGAGATTTTGACAGAGTAATAGCAAGTTTTGAATGATGTATCGTTGCTTCTTCTTTTTCTTCTGCCATATTTATACTCTTCTTTTCCAACGGTAATCTTGAGATAAATTTGAATCTTTGTATCCGTTGGTTTTCACTTGATTATTCCTTCGATATTGTTTGCTTCATTTATTGTAATTCGGCGTCTTAATTGCTTTGTTCGGAATGCATTGTTTTAAGTAGTCTTGGTTGTTGTGCTGGTGCTCTTGTAAACTGTTATGTCTTCTTTGTTCTTTCCCGAGACATCTTCAGTTGAGAGACTTTGAGGCATTCGGCTGAATGATTTAACTGATCAGTTTACTTTGTGTCATTGTATCAGCTGATTTCAGTTGATAAGTTCAGTTGCCGAATTTGCTTGCGCGTATCGGTTGATTCATATTTTGTTAATCGATTGATTCATGTTTTGTCAAACTACAGAATCTAGTTTCCAACAATTTCCCCTTTTATGGTGTTTGACAAAACCAAGTGATTTAAGATCGAATAACTGAGCTCTTTGTAGATAATAGATTACGCAACTGAATCATAAAATAACTGGATTCCTTGTAGATAACATAAAATCTGAGAATATTATATCAGTTGATTCTAATAATCTGATTAATTCTTCTTCAGCTGCTGTTCTTCCCCCTTTTTGTCAAACAAATCCATTTTGTCTGATAACTTTCGAACGTCAATGGAAAAAAGTTTTACATCTGATGAGATACTTGAGGCAACAGTTGTGAGGGAGGTCTGTAGCAATTCTATTTTATTTGAAATAGAGGTTTCCAGTCGCTCAACTCTCTGACTGATTACATCCTGAGTTGTAAAGAGTGAGTTAACTAGCCCCTTCTTTATTTCATGCACAGCTCTGCTAAGGGAGTCCATGTTGGCTTGAAGAGCGTTTAGTTTCGCCGAGTCAAATTCAGTCGAAGAATCTAATTTGACAGTATGAGACAGTTGTTCGAATTGAATTTTCTAGATTTCAGCGAGCATCTACTGCATATTGTACTGTATGTTCTGGATTTCTTCAAGAACAACATCCATTTCTGTGGATTGAATTGGAGGTCGCTGACTGGGCGTTTCTGAATGCTTCGATGTTTGTCCAAAAAGAACTAATGCTTGATTAGTTTCCATTGTTCCAGCCATAGGCTGAGCTGGAATGTTTTCTTGAATTTGAGATGATGAACGTTGGTTTTGATCAAGAAATGGACTGTCTGGCTGAATAATGGAGATGGATGGTTCATACATAGGGGCCTCCTGTGGAGAATTAACTGAAATTTGTTCTTGCTCCTTTGATTCAGTGAGCAACTGACCTTCTACATGTTCAGCAGTTTCTTGTTCTGAGGGTTTTGCTTGTTCATCAGTTTGAATATCTTGTTCAGCAGAAGTTTCTGGTTGAACTGGTGCTTCAGTTTGAGCTTCAGTTTGAGCAGATATAAATTTTTCAGCAATAAGTGACTCAGCTGGTGCTTCAGATGATATCTTAATGTCTTGCTCTGGTTGTTCAGCTGAATGGGTAATTGAGTCATATTGTATTTCCTCTAGCTGAGCTTCCAAGGTAACAGCTTGAATGATTTCATCAATGTTTGCCAAGGATAGTTCTGCTTCAGAATATAGCTGATGTTCTGTCTGAGAGGATTGAGGCATTCCCTGAACTGGCTTTTCAGTTGCCTGTTGTGGAGATGGTTCTTTTTGTGGAGAGGAGGATAAATCTTTTTCAATATTTGAGTTGGGGGGTTTGTCATGAAGAACTAGTTCCTGATCTTCTTCCCAAAATCTGATTTCTCTCTGCAGACTACTAAGATCTGTGTCCAGTTGAGTGAACACAACTCTATCATTGTATGCAGTTGGACTTGTGGGATTGTAGTTGGACTTCAGCTTTGCTACCATTCTTGTTAGCTTTTTGACGCGAATCTGATTAAAGAAATATTTCTGCCTTTCTAATGCCTGTGGAATTGTAGCAGCTTTGTCTACTTTCATCACAATTGCTTCTAGCTTGATGAACTTTTTCAGTTGAGATCTATGCTTCAGTTCTTTGGCAAATGCATTGACCTGTTCTGAAACTTTTCCAACAATCAAAGGATTTTAATTGTGATGTGGCAAATGCATTGACCTGTTCCCAAACTAGGTCAATGTGTGTTTGAATGACATTGGATGGCCGGGGTTCTTCAACCAGCTTGCCTTTTCCTTTGTCAGTTGAGAGAATGTGAGGAAGATCCATTCCAGAATGTGTGGAGTGTACTGGTTCCCTTAATATAACACCTTTAGATCTGGCTCTAGGCAGGATGGTAGGGCGATTTACAAGAGTCAAGGGAGCTCTTACCTTAGCTGGTGTCTTTGCTTTGGTAACTGAATCATCAGGTGAGACTACTTGCAAAGGGATAGCCTGAATGGGCTGTTGAGCAGCTGATTGAATAATTTTCTCAGGTGGAATGACTTCCACTGTGGTTATTGGTTTGGTTCTTTGAGTCCTTGGTCTCTTGAAAAGCTTAGGGGAAGGAGTTTTCTCTGAATCTGATTCACTGAGAATCAGTTTCCTTTTTGCTGTTTTGACCTTCTTGACTGGTGATGGCTTAACCTCTATTTTGGTTTTTGATGGCAAGGTGTTTTTGGCAGTAAATACCTTGAATTTTGATGATGTTTCAGCATTTTCAGCAACCAAACCCTTCAGTTTTAACAGATAACTGATTTGGATGGCGAAGCCACATGACTGTTTGGATGACTTGAGCATATTCTTCAAGATGTTAAAAAGAATATATCTCCAATTTGCTTTCTTTTCACCCATGATTATGGTCATTACTTGGAATTTTTCGAGTGTAAGAGCAGCATAAGAACCGGCTTTTGCTAATATTCCCTTTTCCACGATATCAGCTAACAACTGAATTTCTGGTTTCAGTTCCTTCTTTGGATCGGAAACCTTGATTTTTCGTCCATCAGCAGATACTCGAGACTGCATTTCTTCAATGTCATGAGTTTTTACTTCAGAAAAGCTGACATAACCATCAGTTGGCAAAGAGAAGATTTCTCCGAAAGCTTCTTCAGAAAGGAGTAGCAACTGATCATTGATAGTCACAGAGATAGTGTCATTAGCAGTGATAAATCCCTTCCGATAGAATTCATTGACCTTTTTGAGGTATATCTTCTGAGAAGATTGTCCCAAGAACATCCTGAGACCTGACGACTCAAGCTTTAGAAATACATTCTTAACGTCTGCTTCTTGAATCGATAGAACCGAGTTAAAATCGATGACCATCGCATTCAAGATATGGGCTGGGATCTGGTTTGCCATTTTGGAAAGTGTAGTGATCTGCAAATTGAAGAGAATAAGTTCTGAAATTTGTATACTCTTAGAAACTGATTGTAATTGTGAAGAATAGAACTGAAGTGAAGCGGGCAAAATGCTTTTGTTCGTGACTGTTCAAATTCTGGACACGTGTCAGCCCGGGAAAAATTTTGAGTAAAAATGTGTGCACGTGTGCTGTAATCGTGTGTATATAATAATGAGCGGTTTTAAAATATGCCACGTCATAAAAATTTAGTCACCTCATTTGATTTGGAATATAATAAGTTTTTAATTGGTTAACTTATGTGAGAAGATTTGTAAAATTTTCAAGCTGAACGATCAGTTGGGAAACTGATTCAAGTCAGTTGAGAATTCACAAACGATTGTCTTCTCAGTTAACGTCTTAAAAACTGACATTCCCCCTAAATAGGTGCATATAATAATTAAAGTACTGATACAAAATAATATTAAGAGTCAGAGAGGTTATTGGTTTTGCTGAAACGTTGACGACTCTTCAGCTTTCTTGATATTCTGCTATAAATAGAAATGGCTCAATTAGTTTTAGGCATATCATCCAAAATATTCAAGATAAAAAATGTCTGATACGGGTGACTCAAGTCTTTCTCCCTTTTCTGTGGAGGCCAGGAAGGCTGAGATAGAAAACGAAGTCTTCTATGAAAGTCTGTATTACTGGGAGCGATTGCAGGAGCTTGAGCTCTTATACAACTCTGGGGAGGCCACCACTCCTGAATTGGTGGCAGAACTGAATCAAGTGCGAAAGAACTTGAATATTGCTGTGTGGGTGGATGTCTTCAAGGACAATCACATGTATCAGCTGATGCTCCGCAAGGAATTGAAGATCCTGAGGCGCATAGCTCATTCTCACAGCTTTCTCATGACTGCTCCTTCTTCTCTATCTGTTTGGCTGAAATTTTGGATAATTGTTGTGGAGGAGAAGTATGATGATGTAATCCAGACCAACATTTATAAGTAATAAAATATTTATCTGGTTTTAACTCTGTTTTTCTGCAAATGATATATTTCATCAGCTGTGATATGTAAACAAATGAACTGATGAGAGACTAACAACTATTAATAGAATTCAAACTGGTGTCAGTTGACAATGAACAACTGATAACTTAAAGTCCTTGGTAAATGTGAAAGACGCATTGATTAACTTGAGACTCTTCAGCTTCTCCAACGTCATTTTCCTATAAATAAGATGATAGTGATAAAAATGTGATGCAATATCAGTTCAAAAATATTTCACTATGTCTGATTCTGATGCATGTAGCAGCACTCATGTTCATGTTACTGAGCAGTCAACCCCTCGTTTAAAAGATATCAAGAGAAAGATGGAGATATATGTTTTTCAGAAGGTGATGTTAACATGGGAAAAGATTCATGAGTTGAAGAGGGTGAGTAACAGTGGTGCTATTCCTACTCGTGCTCAGGAGGCAAGAGAAATGAAATACCTTGAACATTTTGAAGTGAGGCATGTTAGGGATTTGGTTGAAGACAAATGTCTTTTGGAGGCGATGCTATGGAAGGAGTGACATGTTGTTGATAAGATTTCGAAATCTAGGGCATTTGCTAGAATTCGAATTTATGAGTTAAATGATTGGGTTAGGGCGTGGCTAGATTCAGTTGATTCTATGATATCTTCTGTAAAATGGGAACGTTGGTATTCTTAATGAAGTGTTATTTTCAATTTGTTGTGTTCTTATTTTCTGCATATAATTCTGTTAGTGAAGCAATATCACTAATAATTTCTAAGATAAATCAATTAAACCAAGAATATTTCGAAAGTAAGAAAACTTAGCCTCGGGTAATGGTTTTGTGAAGATGTCAGCTGCTTGCTATTCACTTGAAATATATTCTAGTCGAATATCCTTCTTTAACGCATGATCCCTAATGAAGTGATGCCTGACATCTATATGCTTGGTCCTTGAGTGAAGAACTGGATTATAAGTGATGGCGATTGTGCTGGTATTATCACAAAATATGGGCGATTCAGTTGACGTTACTCCATAATCCTTCAGTTGTTGCTGAATCCAGATCAGTTGTGCACAACAGCTACCAGCAGCAAGATATTCTGCTTCTGTTGTTGAGGTAGCTATGGATGTCTGCTTCTTGCTGAACCAAGAGATCAGTCTGTCTCCTAAGAACTGACAAGATCCACTTGTACTTTTGCGATCAATCTTACATCCTGCATAATCTGCGTCTGAATATCCAACTAAATTGAAGGTGGAGTCTTTGGAATACCATAGCCCAACATTTTGCGTGTCCTTAAGATATCTCAGAATTCTTTTAGCAGCTGAGAAATATGATTGCTTAGGATTTGCTTGAAATCTGGCACACATACAGACAGCAAAAACAATATCAGGTCGACTGGCTGTTAGGTACAACAATGAACCTATTAATCCTCTTTATAATGTCGCCTCTACTGATATTCCCCCTTCGTCAGTATCTAGTTTAACTGATGAGCTCATGGGAGTAGTTGCCGCTGAGCATGATTCCATACCAAATTTCTTTAGCAACTCCTTTGTATATTTTGTTTGACTAATGAATATACCAGTTTCCAGTTGCTTCACTTGCAGTCCAAGAAAAAATGTCAGTTCACCTATCATGCTCATTTCAAACTTTTCCTGCATTAACTTAGCAAACTTTTCGCACAATTTGGGGTTAGTTGATCCAAATATTATATCATCAACATAAATTTGAACTAATAGAATATGATTCTTTTTAGTAAATTTGAACAAGGTCTTATCAACTGATCCGACTGTAAAGTCATGATCAGTTAGGAATTTTGAAAGAGTTTCGTACCAAGCCTTGGGAGCTTGTTTAAGACCATATAATGCTTTGTTCAAATAGTATACATGATCAGGAAGTTTGTGATTTACAAAACCTAGAGATTGTTCAACATATACTTCTTCTTGTAACTGACCGTTTAGGATTGCACTCTTCACATCCATCTGGTAAACTTTGAAGTTTTTGTGAGATGCATAAGCAAGAAATATTCTGATTGCTTCCAATCTTGCAACTGGAGCATACGTCTCATCGTAGTCAATTCCTTCTTCTTGCCTATATCCTTGTGCTACTAGTCTTGCTTTGTTGCGTATAACTGAACCGTCCTCATTTAGTTTATTCATGTACACCCATTTTGTACCTATAATGGTTTTTGAAGTTGGTCTTGGAACTAAGTTCCAGACGTTATTGTGAGTGAACTGATTCAGCTCTTCTTGCATAGCATTTACCCAGTTAGGATCATCAAGAGCTTCATCAATTTTCTTTGGTTCCATTTGTGAGACAAAGGCTGAATGAATAAATAAATTTAACATTTGATTGCGAGTTCTTACTGGATCAGATGAATTTCCTATTACCAATTCTGGTGGATGTGATTTTCTCCATCTGTAGTCAGCATTCGTTGCATCTGCAACTTCTTCAGTTGGTAACTGAATGCAGTTTTCAGCTTCAGTTGATGCTTCGTCAGCTGATATTTGAATATTATCATTTTCCTTTAATAACTGATTGTCAGCATTGACTTCCTGCTCATTTAATTGATCCAATATCTCTGGTTCTGGTGTTTGAAGGATGTTTTGATTATTATGATTTTCATCTTTGTCATCATCTTCCAAACTGATATCTGAAAATCGATCAGCTAGCTCAACTTCATCAGTTTGCTTATCAGTTAGTGCAATTTCATCAAAATCAACATGCGCAGATTCTTCAACATTTAAAGTTTTCTTATTAAAGACTCTATAAGCTATACTAACTGATGAATATCCAAGGAATATTCCTTCTGCAGATTTGGCATCGAATGTTTTTAAGTAATTTTTACTATTATCATGAATAAAACATCTACAGCCGAATATTTTGAAATAAGTGATTATACTTTTTCTTCCATGCCAGATCTCATATGGTGTTTTCATATGATTCTTATTAATCATTGATCTGTTCTGAGTATAACATGCAGTGTTTACTGTCTCTGCCCAAAATCTTTGAGAAATACCAGAATCAGCAAGCATTGTTCTAGTAGCTTCTTTAAGGGTTCGATTTCTTCTCTCAGCTACACCGTTTTGCTGAGGAGTTCTTGCTGCTGAGAGCTCATGCTTGATTCCAGCATTTTCTAGAAAGCTTGAAAGTGTTTGATTGATGAATTCAGTTCCTCGATCAGATCTGATTCGATCAATCCCAACTGATTTTTCATTTAAAAGTCTTTTAAAAAGTTTAATCAGTTGTGCAGCCGTATGGTCTTTGGATTTGAGAAAGATAACCCAAGTAAATCTTGAAAAATCATCTACGACCACCAAGGTGTATTTCATTCCCCCTAAGCTCATGACTGGTATTGGACCGAAGAGATCCATGTGCAATAGTTCTAAGCATCGGGATGAAGACTTACAGCCCTTGTTTTTGAAAGAAGATCGTACTTTTTTTCCATACTGACATGCTGAGCAAAGTTTTTCTTTTGAAAAATTTATTTTGGGCAAACCAGTTACAAGTTCATGTTTACTCAGATAGGCAATGGATTTAAAGTTTAAATGATTTAACCTTTTATGCCACAACCAGTTTTGAGATGATTTTGAAGCAATAAAGCAGACTGGTGCATGAGGCTGTTCATTCCAACTGACTTTATATGTGTTTCCACATCGTTTGCTAGTTAGTATGATTTCATCAGTTGATGTTTTAACTGAGCATGAGTTTTTATCAAATTGTACCGAGAATCTATTGTAGCATAACTGACTGATGCTAATCAAGTTATACTTCAGATTCTCTACTAATAAAACATCTTTAATAGTAAAGTTACCATGGATAAGCTTACTCTTACCCACGGTTTTACCTTTGGAATTATCTCCGAAACTGATGTTTGGACCACTATATTTGGTCAGTTGAGATAGCATACTTGCATCTCCTGTCATATGTCGTGAGCAACCGCTGTCCAAATACCATATTGAATTTTTATCTGTACCTGTTACCTGCAAGCACACACATAATATGATTTGGTACCCATATTTATTTGGGTCCAAAACTTATTAGTCCCTTTGGAACCCATACTTGGATTAGTCTAACTGACTTTCCGGTAGCTGTATTGCAAATGGTTTTTCTCGGCTTTTGTGTGCTTGGTGAGTAGTGTACAGTTGATACAGTATGTGTTTTAGTCTTATTCAACTGATTGTTCAATCTGTATCTCTTCTGAACTGGCTTGCAATTATAGTAATTGACATAGCCATTTGAACAGTTTTTGTGAAATCTTTTTGATGAACCGCTTTGTGAATCAGTTGAAAGCTTTTGGCTATAGCCAATCCCATATCTTCTAGCCTTGTTCAACTTCTCAGTAGCTTGTTCAATCAGTTTACTGGGCTCAATTTGTTCTTGTACCACTGCTGATTTGACAAAGTGAATGTACTTCCCTTTGTTCATTTTCAGCTTTGGTTGAGTATCATTTGAAAACGTTTCTCCTTGATTACTGAACCCTAAACCAGTTTTATCAGAAACTGATTTTTGTGAATTCTGCATCTCATTCAGTGCAGTAGACGACTTATTCCAAGATTGAATGAGTTCAGTCTGTTTTGAATTTTCAAGGATCAATTTCTGGATCAGTGACTGATCTTTCTTTCTCTCTGCTTTTAACTCAGCAATTTCCCTTTTTAGACTCAACCCATCAAGTGATTCATCAGTTTTGGTTTTATTGTCCATGAGATCATTTTGCTTTGACTTTATTTCCTCAAATGATGATGCAAGTTTCTGGTACTCATTTACCATTTCATGCAATGTTAAAATGAGTTCTTCTCGTGTAAAATCAGTTGAACTAAAATCAAATACCTGTTGACTTGTAGATTCTGCTTCTGTATCATTGGCCATTAGACATTTGACTTCCTCTTCATCACTTGAGCTATATGAGCTTTCTGGTTCTGATTCGTCACTATCAGTTTCTGCCCATTTGGATTTGTTCTCTTCAGCTAATAAAACCTCATGTTTCTTTTTGTAGGTTTTCTTATCATCTCTGGATATTCTCTTATGCTCATATGATTTCTTTCTTGTGTCAGTTGATCCTTGACTGTCCTTTTTAGGTTTAGGACAGTCAGCAATATAATGACCTGTTTTGCCACAATTGTAGCAAGCATTTATTTCTTCTTTGGAATTGTTTCTCTGGTATTGCTTCTGAAAGTTTCCTTGGTTCTTTCTCATGAACCTCCCAAACTTTTTGATAAATAATGACATAGCATCATTGCTTAACTGATCGGCAGATTTCTCGACTGAACTGGTTGATTCAGTTCTTACAGCTGCTAGAGCAGTTGTAGCTGTAGGGGTAAATGGTTCTCCTTCTCTGCTCTGCAATTCAAATTCATAAGCCTTTAAATCAGCAAATAGTTCATGAAGTTCGATCTGGTTCAAGTCTTTAGATTCTCTCATAGCCATAGTTTTGACATCCCATTCCTTTGGAAGACCTCTCATCACTTTTAGTGCAACCTCTTTGTTAGTATACACCTTTTCGAGTGCATTTAATTCATTTACAATACTGCTCACCCTTTCATCATACTCATTCATTGATTCTCCAACCTTCATTTTGATATTGTCAAATTTTTGAACAGCAACAGAGAGTTTATTTTCTTTTGTTTGGTCATTTCCTTCATATAACTGAATCAACTTTTCCCAAATTTCTTTTGCTGTTTTGCACATCTTTATTTTGTTGAATGTTGCTTTGTCCAGTGTTTTGTATAGAGTATCCTTGGCCACATTGTCAAGATTGGCTTTTCTTTTGTCCTCAGTTGTCCACTCTTCTCTGGGCTTTTGAATTCTCTGTGGTGCCCCTTCAGTTATGGCAATTGCTGTATTTGCTTTTAGAATCTTCATGGGTCCGTCTGTTATGACATACCACATGTCATCATCTTGTGCAGCTAAGTGAGCCTGCATTCTGATTTTCCAGTCATCGAAATCTTCTCTTGAGAACATAGGAATTTTATTGAATGAATTCATGCTAGCAGATTTATAGATCAGAAATATTCAAGAACAAGATTCAACCGCTCTGATACCACTTGATAGGATCGATTGACATGTCAAGAGTGTTTAGAAGAGGGGGTTGAATAAACACTCTCAATTAATATTGGTCTTATCGGATTTTTGAGTTCAGTTTGGTGACAAACTGATTCTCGGAATCTTGTTGGTCAATATCAATCAGTTAAACTGAGGTAGTTGCGGAAGGTAACTGACTGACAGATAGAATACAGAACTGAAGTAAAATACATAAGGATTGTTTCTGGATGTTCGGAGAATTCAATTACTCCTACGTCACCCCTTCTATCACAAGGATAGGATTTCCACTAAAAGACTTTGATCCAATACAATACTTGTACAGACCCACTTCAGTTAGGACTTACCCACTGCCTAAACTGAAACTCTTAGTATTACAAAATGATCTCTGTGCGTAACTGATCTTAGCACTATTGAATTAACAAATATTACAGAGTGCTAGTTTGCTCAACTTGTAGCCTTGATTGCTACGAATAAATCAAGTAAGAGTGAGCTGAGATTTTGACAGAGTAATAGCAAGTTTTGAATGATGTATCGTTGCTTGTTCTTTTTCTTCTGCCATATTTATACTCTTCTTTTCCAACGGTAATCTTGAGATAAATTTGAATCTTTGTATCCGTTGGTTTCCACTTGATTATTCCTTCGATATTGTTTGCTTCATTTATTGTAATTCGGCGTCTTAATTGCTTTGTTCGGAATGCGTTGTTTTAAGTAGTCTTGGTTGTTGTGCGGTGCTCTTGTAAACTGTTATGTCTTCTTTGTTCTTTCCCTAGACATCTTCAGTTGAGAGACTTTGAGGCATTCGGCTGAATGTTTTAACCGATCAGTTTACTCTGTGTCAGTGTATCAGCTGATTTCAGTTGATAAGTTCAGTTGCCGAATTTGCTTGCGCGTATCGGTTGATTCATATTTTGTTAATCGATTGATTCATGTTTTGTCAAACTCCATAATCTAGTTTCCAACATAAAGCATAATAAATATCTCTAATAAAAATCCTTAACATAAACTTTAAATCATTTATCTTACAAGCTAGTGCGGAAACATAAAAGCCCTCGGGTGTGTACTGCTGCACTTGATCCACTCAATCGTCACCGCCTTCCATAAATCATCAAATCCTACATCATACAAAACTAGTGAGTCTAATGACCCAGCACGTTCTAAACTTGGATAACAAATAATATATATACAATCACATGCATTAAAATCATACTTTTATTTAAAATAGCTTTTGAACATAAATAAACCATTTAAAATCATTTAAGCTTAATTAAATCATAAATCGTAAAATCATTTTAAAATAAATTTAAGAATAAATAAATCCTTTAAAAATCCTATAAAAATAAGCTTTGAGCATAAATAAATCATTTTAAAAATAGCTTTAATCATCATCATGAATCATATATCATAAAATCATTTTAATCATAAGCTTTCAATCATATATAATTTTGGGTGAAGTTTGATATTTGAAAGTGACTAGCTTTTATCCTCGGTCAACTAATCAGTCTTCAGCTCCACATGGCCCATGGGGATGTGCACTAGGCTGCACCATTGAAATACAATCGTCGGGGTTCCCTCGGGGGCCTTCTCCCATAGACGGGTTCCCTCTGGGGCCTTTTCCCACAAATGAGTTCCCTCAGGGGCATTTTCCCGTAGATGGGCTTTCTTTGGGGCCTTTTCCCCTCACGACATCCCCATAAAATTGTAAGTTCACTGTAGTGCCCGAATTCGGTACACGTATAACCCATGCATTTATTTAATTATTAGAGCATTTATTTAAGTTTAAATTGAGTTTTAACCATGCATGATTTATTTAAATGCATTATTTTTAAATTATTAATGTTTTTGTGATGCACGTTAAAATGTTTTTCGAGTTCATGTTTCAGGCGATTATTCGAGGCGAGATCGAGGAGATGAGACCGGGGACGAATTTTTGGTAATTTTAAAACGTGTTATTTTATTTTAAGTTGGTTAGGGGACATTTTAAATAATTTATTATTTTTTTAGTATTTTAAAAAGCCTTATTTATGTAGTTAGTAATTTAAGAATTTAGAACTTTCAAAATTAGTATGTAATTATTTTAATTGAGGAGTTTGACTAAATTAGTGTGTGTTAACCTTTAATTAGTATTTTAATTAGTTAATTTAGCACTAATTTCTCCTAATTAAAAACCCACACACACGTTACACACACTCACACACACTTACACGTTTTTACACACACTAAAACACACAACACACCCTTCACATCTTATTTTCAGATTTTTTTAAAAGAGAGAAAACACTAGGGTTATTGGAGAACTAGTACAGCCGCCCCCTCCTCTAAATTTCCAGCAAGTTTTGTTGAGTTTCTTCAAAGATTTTAGCGCCACGTTCGTCCCGGATCAACCCTCACGCCATCTTCTCTTCGGTATCGTCGTTACGGTATTTCAAATCATCTGAAAGCACGTATATTTTGTTATTGCTGCATCGATCTCGTCATATTATGCGTTGTGTTGTTATTTATGTGTAAAAATACATGTGCGATGCGTAGAAGTTTGAGCAATTACGTTTAGAACACTTTTGAAACCATTTTAGATCTAAAATTTTCGTTTTTGCTGTATTTTTAATTACTGCTATTTTTTGGTCGCGTTTTTGAGAAAAATTTCAACATGAAAATTGTAGAACTTTTTGATACCTTCGATTTGACAGTAAATTCAAAATTGTTTGATAAAAATTGAGTGAGATATGAAGTTTTTCGTGGGACTGCTCAAACTTCGTTTTTCAGAAAATTATGTATTGATGGGTTATTGAGATTTTATTGTTGCAGGCTTCGTTGGAGATCGACGGGTGATCGTTGCTGCGTCTAGGTATGCGTAGTATGATGTTGGGATATTATTTGATATGCCGTTTAGTGTCGATAGGTACGCGAATATATTAGAAGTTGTAGGAAACAAGTTGGTGTCAATTGCCACGTTTTTTGAATTGTATGTGTCGTAGGGTGGAAATCGTTTCTTTGGGTGCTTGTACGAAGTTGGGTCGATGTTATGGCATGCTAGGATGGGTCTCGGGGTGTCGGTTCATGGTCCGTACGATCGAGTCTAGAATGATAAGCATAGCATGTATTGGAATTTCGTGAGTTTGCACTTTCCGCAGGTACACGGACCCGGACACGGACCTTGACACGGGGTCCGTGCCTTCGTTTTCTCCTTGATGCCATTTTTACGAGCCTACACGGACCCCCACACGGACCTTGGCACGGGGTCCGTGCCTTTCCCCTTCTGCACGACAGATTTTACCGAGTCTACACGGACCCGGAGCCGGACCTGGGCACGGGGTCCGTGTACCCTCCTTTTGTTGGTACTTTCTTTGCACACACACATGGACCCATACACGGACCCAGTCCCGGGGTCCGTTCAATTCATGTTTTGGGAAAACGTAATTGTTTGCTTTGGGATTTCGTGTGAGGGTTTAGTACATTGATTTAAATGAGTTCAATTCCCGAGTGTTTTAGAACGTCTTAAGTTATTTATGGAGTTTGGTGGTGAGCATGAATACCTATGTATAAGCAATGCAAGTAAGTATTTTGAATTCAGTTAGTTTGTGCAGAAACGGCCCCAATCGAAGTCCAACGAATCCCTCAACGCCAAGTAAGTATGTTTGACGTGCAAAGAAAATATTTTCAAGTTTTTGAGGTATGCGAAATGTCTTGTGGCCAATGTATGTATTGGGTTGGAAAGCGTTAAATCATGAACGGAGACCAACCCACCCCGTTAAAGCATGAACGGGTTTAGATCAGGATTGAAAAGCATTGAAGCATGAACGGGGACCAATCCACCTGTAAATCATGAACGGGGATCTCATGTATGTGGCAGTGGGTTCGCCCCTGTCATCCCAGTACTGTGGTTTAGTCTGATCAGGCCATTGTGTTATAGGTCACTTGCATTGAAACATATCTCTACGCAAAATAATGAAGTTCATGTATGTTTATGTATGTACAAGTATGCAAGCATGTTTATGAAAGTTTTTACGTTTTGGCACGTCTATGTTATGTATGAATGTTCAAGGTTACTTCAAGTTCAAGTTTCAAGTATGTATGTTCTATTTTTAAGCTGCATGTGGTTTTACTATGTATTATTCGTTATTCCCAGTTTATACGTGTTGAGTCTTTAGACTCACTAGGCTTAATCGATGCATGTGAGGATGTTTATGAGGAGGCTGGAGGTGGGGACCAAGGAGCAGACTTGGACTGAGTGGGAGGCTAAACCCGAGGACCGCTCACGTTTTGAAATTTTTATGAAATGATCAAAAACTCTGATTTTATGTCTTGATTTATGATGCTTTGAACAAGTAATTTCTTTAGCAAACTTTGTATCTGATAACAATTTGAAAGGGGATTTTATGTTTAAGAAAATTTTAAATTTTTTCGCAAATTTTTTTTAGTAGTAAAAGTACGGTACGTTACAGTTGGTATCAGAGCGGTGTTCTTGTAAAGGGTTATGCCTACTGCCAGTTTCGAGAAGCTCACGAAGCCACACCTCAAGTCTGTAAGTTTTAAAGTTTTGAATAATGTTATGTATTAAGCATTAAGTCATGATTTCAGTATGTCCATGTTTTAAGTTCGATTTACGTGCATCTTATGATATTAGTAGTATGTTCATGCATGTTGGGTTTATGTGTTGGGAAAATTTTGGGACAGTATGCCTCCTAGACGCATGATTAACCGAGAAGCAAGGGATGAGTACAGAGAGACTCGAGAGGAGGGGAGAGACACTCCTCCTCCTCCACCGCCAGATATGCAGGCACAGATGCTTGCAGGTATGACTCAGTTCTTCGCACAGTTTGCGGGGAACCAGACTGCAGTAGACACATGGGCGAGGCCCAGACCAGAGGCTGTGTACGAAAGATTAAGGAGGATGAGTCCGAAGGAGTTTTCTGGTACCACTGACCTGATGATAGCTGAGGGATGGATCAAGTCCATCGAAGTAATCTTTGATTTCATGGAGCTGACCGATGCAGATAGGGTCAGGTGCTCTACGTTCCTTCTGTCAGGGGACGCCAGACTGTGGTGGGAGAGTGCGTCCGTGTCAGTAAACTTGCAGACACTATCATGGAATGGCTTCAAGGAGATCTTTTACTCCAAGTACTTCACTGAAGAAGTACAATCCAGGTTAACCCGGGAATTCATGACGCTGCGACAGGGTGACAATAGTGTTGCAGAATTTGTTAGGAAGTTTGAGAGGGGGTGTCACTTCGAACCCCTCATCGCGAATGATGTCCTGACAAAGTTGAGGCATTTCATGGATGGTTTGCGGCCGATCTTGCGCCGTGACATCCGAGTTGCTGGTCCTACTACTTATGCAATTGCCGTTTCTAAAGCTTTGGCGGCAGAACAGGATCAGTGGGATATCGATAACGACAGGCAGGGCAAGAGGCCCTACCAGGCCCCACAGCAACCGCAACAGCATCAACAACGACCCCCATTTAAGAAGCCTTACCAAGGGCAGCAAGGGAAGAGGCCTTATTAGGGACCACCGAATGGCAAGGGCCCTGTTCCTCAGCAGAAGGCTCCTCAGAGGCCGGGAGAGTACCCGGTGTGCCCGAAGTGCAACTGCCAGCACCCAGGGTAGTGTTTGTATGGGTCAGGCAAGTGTTTCAAGTGTGGAGCTAGTGACCACATGCTAAAGGAGTGCCCATAGTGGAAGCAGCCAACCAGGGCAGAGTGTTCGCCATGCATGCACAGGAGGCGAACCCTGATACTACACTGTTAACCGGTAACTTGTTTAATTCAGTACAGTATTAAATTCTTGCCTTGCATGTTGTAATCTTATTTGGGATTATTAGTGTGATAGTGATATTTTGTGACTTGGGATATTAATTTTCTGCTATGTTGAGGTTAATGTTAGAATAGTGGGGATATAAGTTTTGTGTTGGGCTAACGTCCCTCAGGAAATATTTTCATCAAAAGGTTATCCACAAAGGCCCTGATAGATTCAGGGGCCACTCATTCATTCATCTCGGAGACCTTTGCTAATCAACCATTTTACACTCTGGCCTTGATGTGAATTATTCAGTGACAGTCCCATAAGGGGAAGAACTGGTAGCTACCAGCGTGGTCAGAGACATTGATCTAGAACTGCAGGGCCACCTGTTGTATGCATACTTGATAATATTGCCGATGCCACAGAGTTTGACATTATCTTGGGTATGGACTGGTTGACAAAGAACAGAGTCCTGATTGATTTTCAGAAGAGATCAGTGTTGGTCAGACCGATGGGAATGGAGCAGTTTCTATTTGATCCAGACAGGTGGAGAAGTTTCCCGCGCATGATCTCTTGTATGCATGCGCGGAAACGTATTTCCAAGGGGTGTCAGGCTTTCTTGGCCAGCATCATTTCAACACCTGACATACCCGCTCCGTCACTATCAGATGTGCCAGTAGTCAGAGACTTCCCAGACATCTTTCCTGACGACGTCACAGGTCTTCCACCAGAGAGAGAGGTGGAATTTGCAATCGATCTCATGCCAGGCACAGTGCCAATCTCTAAGGCACCGTACCGATTGGCTCCAGCTGAGATGTTAGAGCTCAAGCAGCAGATACATGAGCTTCTCGACAAGGAATTCATCCGCCTCAGTTTCTCGCCGTGGGGCGCACCAGTGCTTTTTGTGAAAAAAAGATGGGAGTATGAGACTGTGCATCGATTACCGGGAGTTGAACAAGGTAACGATAAAGAACAAGTACCCACTTCCTAGGATCAAAGACTTGTTTGATCAGTTGCAGGGAGCCACGATGTTCTCTAAGATAGATCTTCGATTAGGGTATCACCAGCTGAAGGTGAAAGATGCAGATGTGCACAAGACAGCCTTCAGGACCAGATATGGGCATTACGAGTTCTTAGTGATGCCGTTCGGACTGAAGAATGCTCCAGCAATTTTCATAGACTTGATGAACCGAGTATTTCAGCCTTACCTTGATCAATTTGTCATAGTGCTCATTGACAACATTCTTATCTACTCGAAGAGCCATGAGGAGCATAGCCAGCACTTGAAGACAGTTTTGCAGTGTGGGGACCCGGACGCTAATCATCTTCTTAATCATCTTTGGGATTTAATTATCAATTAAGATAAACAGGGTCTAAAAATTTTTCTTTTTAAAATATAAGTGCGGAACGTAACGGAATTTAACTAATATACATCTCAGTATAAAAGTACAATAATGTACAACAATTATTCAAACTAGTCTAAGGTTCAACTACTAATTTCCAGTATTAAACCAAGTCTACATCCAAGTCCGGAATCACCACTCTAATCTCGGTCTCTCATCATCATCTTTACCCTGATCCTGCCCCACCTGTTGTCATGCACACATACAAACAAGACAACAGCCGGATACTCCGGTGAGAATAAATCCCAGTATAAATAATGTTTACATGCAGTTAACTGAATTAACATAAAAGCATGAAATATATCTTATCACATGTAGCATAATCAAACAACATGTATCAATACCAGTCTGTAAATAAAACATGAATCGTAATCTACGAAACATAAATCAATACGGATCTGTAAATCAAATTCTAGTCTCAATATCTAAGACTCGACTCATCTCTCATTCTAATCTAGGGATCCCGGTGAATAAGAACGTAACAAGTCTCCCACCTACTACTACCATTCGCGGTGGCGGTACGTTCTTATTTCTGGACTTTGGTTTAGCTGTATCGAATAATCTACAATAAGAACAATGTCTGTATCTTAAGCATATCGATACACCAAACGTCCAATGCCTTGGCGTATCTACCAAGACTAAGCCTAGTCTAACAATGTGCAATGGGTCAGTGACTATACTGTTAAAATCTAACCCCTCTGTCAGTGACTCTTACTCAATAGCTCTCTGCTTTCTACTTCTAATTTAATAGAATGAACATTATCATTAAGACACAAAGGTATAGAAACAATACCATACAAGGATGTGGTTTAGGGAAACTCGAGTTAAATCTAACTCAAGTCGATCTCCCAATTAACATCAATTTATAACTTTCTCTTCTCGGTCTGATGAAGACGAGGTCTCGTATTCCAATCTGTCCATACCCAGTCTGGCAATGACAATCGCATAAATACAATATCAGTATATAACTCAGTTCAAAACCTATTCTGATCAATACTCAAATCAAACACAATCTGATTAATGTCAATGACATAACAATACAATCTCAATCAATACTGAATCTGATTAATATCAATCAACTGATGTTTCGACGGCATAATAATACAGTCTTGATAACCCCGTCAATCTCAACATCACAGATATAATATAAAAATTCATAATCAGTATCAGTACAATTCATAATCTGAATAATAACACAACTCTGATATAGAATCTCAACTAAATCAACTCTGAAATTCATAGTAATTGTATAACCAGTCTATTATTTAATCTGACTTCAATTATACAATGTCTACTGTAGCAGAAACATCATATCTGATTCGTATTCAATTCTGACAATATCATAAATTCAAATCATGTCTAAACGTAACAAAACTTACGTCCAGTTGTAGCCTGCGTCGATAGGAACACAATACTGAAGTCGGATTCAAAATCAGACGGGCGGATTTCTCGTAAATCGAATTCTAAAATCTCACGTGAAGCATTCCTCGGAGCCTTTCTTTCTTTTTCCTTTTTACTGAAGAAGACGGTTATTGTATTTATATATACATACATATCTCGTGCATGCAAGGCAAGTGGCTCACTCCTTCACATAACACGTCTCGCGCATATGCGCGAGACCTACGGGTCTCGGCTTTTAACCACTCGCGCATATGCGCGCTTCATCTCGCGCATATGCGCCAAAGTTTCTGGACGGGTCGCGCATATGCGCGCCTTATCTCGCGCATGTGCGCCGATGCTTCTGTAATTTTCGCGCATGTGCGCCGATACCTGTCGCGCATGTGCGCGGG
This sequence comes from Primulina tabacum, assembly GCF_025594145.1. Classification (NCBI taxonomy): domain Eukaryota; kingdom Viridiplantae; phylum Streptophyta; class Magnoliopsida; order Lamiales; family Gesneriaceae; genus Primulina; species Primulina tabacum. Next base: position 25,045,788 of record NC_134562.1, on the reverse strand, counting down.
GACTCTTCATGTACTTCATGTCAAATCTTCTTTCGGTTCTACCGGTCTGATCCGTTCCGTTTATAATCTTCTCGATTAATAAATAAATCATTTCAGATTAATCTCAGATTACAGTAATAAAATATCGGGCCTTACATTTCTCCCCCTCTTAGATCTGAGTTCGTCCTCGAACTCGCAAGTATTCAATTCAGATATATCAGAAGAATGTATACAGAGTTTAAATCAGAAACTCATCTCAATGAATCCATTCTGAAATCTCAATCTCATATCAGATTCTGTCTTTCAAATAATCTCTTTGCTATTCTGAAAATCTTACTGTGTTTTCAACAACAGAATAATTTTCATTTTCTTCTGCATCAGTTTCATTTTTCTTGCTCTATTTCTGACTGTATCAGATCTTACCTCAGATATCTTTGAGACATTATTCTTATACCAAAGAAATCTGCAGTACTTACTATACAAGGCTTCGTATGTAGCTATCCCAATACTCATTTGATGATTCTCATTGCACCAAGTGACAATGCATCGTATTAACTAGTGCTAACATCCAGCACTATAGCTCTATACATAATCTCTCAGATCTGGATAGTATGCGAAGAAGTTTTTGGTATATTCTGCCACAAGTACAAAATCATGCAAAAATCACAATCTGATATAATCTACTGTGGCATTCTGGTTACTCTGACCACTTCTCTGACATCGATCGGTGTCATTTGGTCATGTTTGTACGTTATCTGGTACAACTAATAGCTATAGATTGAACAATCTGTCAATCACAAAGCATATCATATCACAGTCTGGAAAGTATTGCAGTGGTCTCATTACGAAATTCATCGAAATATACTTCCCATATCTAGTCAAGAATATACAAATTCTGTAATAAATCTTCTGATTTCTATCTTTCTGTCTTCATTTATTGGCGATTTAGACATTTCAGTACAATTCCTGCCAACATTTCCGTACAAATTCTATCATAACTGATTTAATCTGTCTATATCAAAACTGTCTGTCCGAATATTATGCATTCTCCGTCACCAAAATGAAAACTAAATCCACTACTGTGTTTTTTGACACTATCTGTCAATTTCAGATTCGAACTATTTGGTACAAACAAATCAGTTAATAATATAAATTAAAGAAAAATACCTACCTGGTATTCGGTTCTGACTATCGATATCAATTCTGTTGTACAATTCTGAAACATTAGACATCACAAGATAATCATTCTCATACAGTAAAAATCACATATCAATCACTCTTATCACGTTCTGAACTGCCGTAATTCTCGAATTCAGCTTTGATTCGGTTTGAACTGTATATAATCTCAACGGTTTATAATAATCTGTATCAAATACGAATTCAGAACACGATACTATCGAATCACATTCGAAATATCACTAATCTATACTGATCTAGTAACTAAAAAAAATTTCAAGCAGTTCAAAACAACCATCGGACAAGATAATCTACTAAACTCAGACGAAATGAATTTCTGACATTTATGACATTTCTGAAATTTCTGATTTTTCTGATCGTTCTGATATCGGTATCGTTCTCAGTCACTGATCACAATCTCAACTGTGTCAGAATCAATCAGTATACTAACTTCAGATATCGCATACTTTGAATACAATCTGTTTCAAGCAGGATTCATATCTGAATAATTTCTGTATACAATAATCACAGTTCTCAGAGTATTCAATACAATTCTCAGATATTCGATTCAATCAATCAGATGCTGCAAATATATCAAAATATCATAGATACAACGATCGTGAAATCATCAGAATATCTCTGAACATATTGAAACATGCCAAAGAGAAACACTAAATCAGATGTAACTCCTGGTCGGTACTCTTCTATTGATCTTTCAACTCTTTCAATTCATTCAGTGTCATTCTGTACATTCAATATCATTCTGTACTGAATTCTAAAACGACAATCAATACCTGGTATCGATTCAATTCTGAAATTCATCTTTCTAATACAAGGCAAATCTGAAATCTTATCTGGGCAAATATCAGCCAACTCGTACGTCACTGGAAAATTTGCCAATGCTAGGCTCGATTTAAGTACATCTACTGAATACATAAGGATACCATCTGTTCCTTTCTGTAACTATCGAGTCATAGATGATATAAATATCAATGGAATTCGGGATCTAGAATCCTTACTGTGGAATCTCCACTTAGTCATATCTGGTCTGAATCTTATACTCTCCTAAAAGGAATCTATAATAGTTATGTACTTGTTCAGCATATTAGTATCAATAATGCAATCAAATCAGAAAACACAAGTACATCATAATCTAACTCGATCTCATTCTTCTCTTACTGTAGTATACAATATGTCACAGAAATCTCTGATGTCAATCTTTCTTTTCCAAAAAGTAAGGGAATCAATACTACAGTACAAACAGACTCCACAGATACATCATATCTCAATGCAATTCAGTCAAAGATAATCGTAGGAAATGCATTAGTATATATCAATACCTATGCAATATAATCATAAAAGAACAGTACCTGCCACTATATCATCAGGTGTGTCCTGTGTCTGTTCCTCGGTCTTCTGCTCTCTAAAATCTTCGGGAACTTCTCTGAGGACAAACTCTAGCAAAGTGTCCCGGCTGTCTACAAATATGGCAAATACCAGTCACTCCATGGCATTGCTCTGTGGGATGTCTCCCTCCGCAAGTTCTGCAATATACTCCAGTATAACTCGGGCTAGAACCACTGGAACTAGATGAATCGCTCAGTCCGCTCCCTAACTTCTTAAACTGTTTCTTTTGAACTTTCAGCAAATCTTGCTTTCCACTCGTACTGCCTTTATCAAATCTAAGAGGGAGTTGCTGTGTTTTGGAGTGGAATGACATCTAACCTTTCTCGTTGTCGAATCAGACTAACTTCAGCTCTCTTTTCCCTACTCAAAGTATCAGCAAAATGGTAAGGTCGCTGCATATTTATCAATGAAACTATCTCTGAATTCAATCCTTTGATGAACTGCTCAGCTACAGCTTCATCATTTCCAACTATCTGAGGAATAAAACGCAGTAGAGTAGAGAATTTCGCAACATATTCTTCAATATTCAGTTGGCCTTGTCTCAAATTCTCAAACTCTGCTCTTTTGTCTTCTCGGTATGAAACTGAGAAAAATCTTTGATAGAATTCAGCTTTAAAAACTTCCCACGTGATCGCAGTACTACGTTGTTCTAATATTCCTTTGATTGTAATCCACCAACTCCTGGCGGCCTCTCGTAACTGGTTGGGCACCAATTTAATTCTCTGTTCATCTGAGTACTTAAGTAAATCAAACAACAGTTCTAGGTCATCTAACCAATTCTGACACTCTTCAGACATCTCAGTACCCCTCAAAATCGGTGGTTGAAACGACTGAAATTTCTTCAACTGTATTTCCCTCGGAGTTTCTGATATATCTATCTGTTCAGTCGAAGTACTACCCATTTCTGGAATTCTTCGAGGAGGTATATCTGGTTATCAAAATATTAGTAACCAAATACCACAAATCTGTTCCAATCTTTCTCTGATCATCTTACTGCTGATCAAGAATCAAATCTGATTCATACTCAATAATACATAATACCAATTCAAATCAGATAATCAGGTAAACATGTATTTCAAAGCAGTAAAACATAATGTCATGCTAGCATACGCAATGTCAATCAACATTAAAATAATTCTCATGCTAGCAATCACATGCAAGGAAAGAAAACTCAATCTACCCCGCTCATTCTCTTCTATCTCAGTGTAAAAGATCTATTGCTTTGATACCACCTGTTGTGGGGACCCGGAAGCTAATCATCTTCTTAATCATCTTTGGGATTTAATTATCAATTAAGATAAACAGGGTCTAAAAATTTTTCTTTTTAAAATATAAGTGCGGAACGTAATGGAATTTAACTAATATACATCTCAGTATAAAAGTACAATAATGTACAACAATTATTCAAACTAGTCTAAGGTTCAACTACTAATTTCCAGTATTAAACCAAGTCTATATCCAAGTCCGGAATCACCACTCTAATCTTGGTCTCTCATCATCCTCTTGACCCTGATCCTGCCCCACCTGTTGTCATGCACACATACAAACAAGACAACAGCCGAATACTCTGGTGAGAATAAATCCCAGTATAAATAATGTATACATGCAGTTAACTGAATTAACATAAAAGCATGAATTATATCTTATCACATTTATCATAATCAAACAACATGTATCAATACCAGTCTGTAAATAAAACATGAATCGTAATCTACGAAACATAAATCAATACGGATCTGTAAATCAAATTCTAGTCTCAATATCTAAGACACGACTCATCTCTCATTCTAATCTAGGGATCCCGGTGAATAAGAACGTAACAAGTCTCCCACCTACTACTACCAGTCGCGGAGGCGGTACGTTCTTATTTCTAGACTTTGGTCTAGCTGTATCGAATAATCTACAATAAGAACAATGTCTGTATCTTAAGCATATCGATACACCAAACGTCCAGTGCCTTGGCGTATCTACCAAGACTAAGCCTAGTCTGACAATGTGCAATGGGTCAGTGACTATACTGTCAAAATCTTACCCCTCTGTCAGTGACTCTCACTCAATAGCTCTCTGCTTTCTACTTCTTATTCAATAGAATAAACATAATCATTAAGACACAAAGGTATAGAAACAATACCATACAAGCATGTGGTTTAGGGAAACTCGAGTTAAATCTAACTCAAGTCGATCTCCCAATTAACATCAATTTATACCTTTCTCTTCTCGGTCTGATGAAGACGAAGTCTCGTATTCCAATCTGTCCATACCCAGTCTGGCAATGACAATCGCATAAATACAATATCAGTATATAACTCAGTTCAAAACCTATTCTGATCAATACTCAAATCAAACACAATCTGATTAATGTCAATGACATAACAATACAATCTCAATCAATACTGAATCTGATTAATATCAATCAAATGATGTTTCGACGGCATAATAATACAGTCTTGATAACCCCGTCAATCTCAACATCACAGATATAATATAAGAATTCATAATCAGTATCAGTACAATTCATAATCTGAATAATAACACAACTCTGATATAGAATCTCAACTAAATCAACTCTGAAATTCATAGTAATTGTATAACCAGTCTATTATTTAATCTGACTTCAATTATACAATGTCTACTGTAGCAGAAACATCATATCTGATTCGTATGTAATTCTGACAATATCATAAATTCAAATCATGTCTAAACGTAACAAAACTTACGTCCAGTTGTAGCCTGCGTCGATAGGAACACAGTACTGAAGTCGGATTCAAAATCAGACGGGCGGATTTCTCGTAAATCGAATTCTAAAATCTCACGTGAAGCATTCCTCGGAGCCTTTCTTTCTTTTTCCTTTTTACTGAAGAAGACGGTTATTGTATTTATATATACATACATATCTCGTGCATGCAAGGCAAGTGGCTCACTCCTTCACATAACACGTCTCGCGCATATGCGCGACACAATCCGCGCTTATGCGCGAGACCTACGGGTCTCGGCTTTTAACCACTCGCGCATATGCGCGCTTCATCTCGCGCATATGCGCCAAAGTTTCTGGACGGGTCGCACATATCCGCGCCTTATCTCGCGCATGTGCACCGATGCTTCTGTAATTTTCGCGCATGTGCGCCGATACCTGTAGCGCTTGTGCGCGGGGACTCTTCCTGTACTTCATGTCAAATCTTCTTTCGGTTCTCCCGGTCTGATCCGTTCCGTTTATAATCATCTCGATTAATAAATAAATCATTTTAGATTAATCTTAGATTACAGTAATAAAATCTCGGGCCTTACATGCAGACCTTGCAGAGTCACAAGTTATTCGCGAAGTTCAGTAAGTGTGAATTCTAGTTGGAAAAGGTAGCGTTTTTGGGTCATATATTGTCTAGCGGTGGAATTGAGGTGGATCTAGCAAAGGTAGGAGCCGTTAAGGAATGGGTTGAATCGAAGAATGCTTCTGAGATCCACAGTTTTCTGGGTTTAGCCGGTTACTACCGTAAGTTCATTCAGGGGTTTTCTTCGATAGCAGTGCCACTCACTTCACTGACCAGGAAGAATGCTATGTTTGTGTGGAGTGACGAGTGTCAGAAGAGCTTCGATACTTTGAAGCAAGCTCTTGTTTCAGCACCAGTGTTAGCCATGCCAACGGGGCAAGGTGATTTTGTGCTTTATACCGATGCATCTAAACTCGATTTAGGCGCAGTCTTGATGCAGCAGGGTCGGGTGATAGCTTATGCTTCCAGACAGTTAAAGGTGCATGAAAAGAATTACCCGACGCATGATTTAGAATTAGTCGCCGTTGTCTTTGTATTGAAGATTTGGAGACACTACTTGTACGGCGAGAAGTGTCAGATATTCACGGATCACAAGAGTCTCAAGTATTTCTTCACACAGAAAGAACTGAATATGAGGCAGAGACGGTAGTTAGAGTTGGTAAAAGACTACGATTGTGAGATTAGCTATCATCTGGGGAAAGCTAATGTAGTGGCAGATGCTTTGAGCCGGAAAGTTGCAGTCATAGCTCAGTTGTCAGTGCAAAGACCTCTTCAGTCTGAGATTCAGAGGTTTGGTTTAGAAATTTATCGCAAGGGTAGAGCTCCGAGGCTGTCTAATCTGACAGTCCAATCTTCCTTGCTTGATCGTATTCGTGCAGGTCAGCCTTCAGACGAGCAGTTACAGAAATGGAGGCTGAAGGACGAGGCTAAGGGCAGTGTACTCTACACAGTGTCAGATGGTATCGTGAGATACAGAGATAGAATGTGGGTGCCTAGCGTTGATTCGATCAGAGATGATATTCTGACAGAGGCACATGCATCTCAGTATTCCATTTACCCAGGAGGTACCAAAATGTACAAGGACCTGCAGATTTTGTATTGGTGGCCAGGGATGAAGCAAGACATCCGCAGATTTGTGTCTGAATGCCTCACTTGTCAGCAGGTGAAGGCAGAACATCAGAGGCCAGCAGGAATGCTTAAGCCACTCCCCATCCCAGAGTGGAAATGGGAGAATATTACAATGGACTTTGTGGTTGGGTTGCCAAGGTCAGTCATGGGATCAAATTCTATCTGGGTTATAGTGGATCGACTCACTAAGTCAGCGCACTTTTTGCCAGTGAAGACGACTTTCTCCATGACGCAGTATGCGGAGCTTTATATTAAGGAGATAGTGCGATTGCATGGGATCCCAGTTTTTATTGTGTTCGACAGGGACCCGAGGTTTACATCGTCCTTCTAGAAGAGTCTACATGCAGCCATGGGGACGAAGTTGCTTTACAGTACCGCTTTTCACCCGCAGACAGATGGCCAGTCTGAGCGAGTGATTCAGATTTTGGAGGATCTATTGCGAGCGTGTATGATCGATTTCCAGGGAACTTGGGAATCGAAGCTACCTCTAGTGGAGTTTCCAATCATCGATAGGTATGGCTCCCTACGAGGCGTTGTATGGAAGGAAGTGCAGATCACCAGCTCATTGGGATGAGGTTGGCGAAAGAGCAGAACTTGGTCCGGAGATATTTCAGCAAACTGCAGATGTGGTGGTCAAGATTCGAGACAGAATGAAGACTGCCCAGAGTCGTCAGAAAAGTTATGCTGATAAGAGGAGAAGAGATCTAGAGTTTGCCGTGGGTGATCACGTCTTTGTAAAGATAGCGCCCATGAAGGGTGTTATGAGATTTGGGAAGAGAGGCAAGCTCAGTCCGAGGTTTATTGGACAGTTTGAAATTCTGGATAGAGTTGGGATACTAGCCTATCGTGTTGCCCTTCCGCCGAATCTGGCCGGGGTACACAATGTGTTCCACGTCTAGATGCTGAGGAAGTACCTAGCTAATCCTTCGCACGTGTTGAGCTATGAACCGTTACAGTTGGCTCCAAACCTGTCTTATGGGAAGAGACCTGCCCAGATCTTAGACAGACAGGAGCGTAGACTTCGGAACAAGGTGACCAAGCTGGTCAAAGTTCGGTGGCTAAATCAATCAGTGGAGGAAGCCACTTGGGAAGCCGAAGCAGATATGAGAATTCGCTACTCGGAGTTGTTCTGTAAGATTTAATTTCGAGGACGAAATTTTTATAAGTGGGGGAGGAACTGTAGTGCCCGAATTCAGTACACGTATAACCCATGCATTTATTTAATTATTAGAGCATTTATTTAAGTTTAAATTGAGTTTTAACCATGCATGATTTATTTAAATGCATTATTTTTAAATTATTCATGTTTTTGTGATGCACGTTAAAATTTTTTCGAGTTCATGTTTCAGGCGATTATTCGAGGCGGGATCGAGGAGATGAGACCGGAGACGAATTTTTGCTAATTTTAAAACGAGTTATTTTATTTTAAGTTGGTTAGGGGGCATTTTAAATAATTTATTAATTTTTTAGTATTTTAAAAAGCCTTATTTATGTAGTTAGTAATTTAAAAGTTTAGAACTTTCAAAATTAGTATGTAATTATTTTAATTGAGGAGTTTGACTAAATTAGTGTGTGTTAACCTTTAATTAGTATTTTAATTACTTAATTTAGCACTAATTTCTCTTAATTAAAAACCCACACACACGTTACACACACTCACACACACTTACATGTTTTTACACACACTAAAACACACAACACACCCTACACATCTTATTTTCAGATTTTTTTAAAAGAGAGAAAACACTAGGGTTATTGGAGAACTAGTGCAGCCGCCCCCTCCTCTAAATTTCCAGCAAGTTTTGTTTAGTTTCTTCAAAGATTTTAGCGCCACGTTCGTCCCGGATCAACCCTCACGCCATCTCCGCTTCGGTATCGTCGTTACAGTATTTCAAATCATCTAAAGGCACGTATATTCAGTTATTGCTGCATCGATCTCGTCATATTATGCGTTGTATTGTTATTTATGTGTAAAAATACATGTGCGATGCGTAGAAGTTTGAGCAATTACGTTTAGAACACTTTTGAAACTATTTTAGATCTAAAATTTTCGTTTTTGCTGTATTTTTAATTACTGCGATTTTTCGGTCGCGTTTTTGAGAAAACTTTATGCACAAAAATTATAGAACTTTTTGATACCTTCTATTTGACAGTAAATTCGAAAGTTTTGGATAACAATTGAGTGAGATATGACATTTTTCGTGGTACTGCTCAAACTTCGTTTTTCAGAAAATTATGTATTGATGGGTTCTTGAGATTTTATTGTTGCAGGCTTCGTTGGAGATCGACGGGTGATCGTTGCTGCGTCTAGGTATGCGTAGTATGATGTTGGGATATTATTTGATATGCCGTTTAGTGTCGATAGGTACGCGAATGCATTAGAAGTCGTAGGAAACAAGTTGGTGTCAATTGCCACGTTTTTTGAATTGTATGTGTCGTAGGGTGGAAATCGTTGCTTTGGGTGCTTGTACGAAGTTGGGTCGATGTTATGGCATGCTAGGATGGGTCTCGGGGTGTCGATTCATGGTTTGTACGATCGAGTCTAGAATGATAAGCATAGCATGTATTGGAATTTCGTGAGTTTGCACTTCCCACAAGTACATGGACCCGGACACGGACCTTGACACGGGGTCCGTGCCTTCATTTTCTCCTTGATGCCATTTTTGAGAGCCTATACATACCCCCACACGGACCTTGGCACGGGGTCCCTGCCTTTCCCTTTCTGCACGACAGATTTTACTGAGTCTACACGAACCCAGAGCCGGACCTGGGCACGGGGTCCGTGTCCCCTCCTTTTGTTGGTACTTTCTTTGCGCACACACACGGACCCATACACGGACCGAGTCCCGGGGTCCGTGCACTTCATGTTTTGGGAAAACCTAATTGTTTGCTTTGGGATTTCGTGTGAGGGTTTAGTACATTGATTTAAATGAGGTCAATTCCCGAGTGTTTTAGAACGTCTTAAGTTATTTATGGAGTTTGGTGGTGAGCATGAGTACCTATGTCTAAGCAATGAAGTAAGTATTTTGAATTCAGTTAGTTTGTGCAGCAACGGCCCCAATCAAAGTCCAACGAATCCCTCAACGCCAAGTAAGTATGTTTGACGTGCAAAGAAAATATTTTCAAGTTTTTGAGGTATGCGAAATGTCTTGTGGCCAATGTATGTATTGGGTTGGAAAGCGTTAAATCATGAACGGAGACCAACCCACCCCGTTAAAGCATGAACGGGTTTAGATCAGGATTGGAAAGCGTTGAAGCATGAACGGGGACCAATCCACCCGTTAAAGCATGAACGGGGATCTCATGTATGTGGCAGTGGGTTTGCCCCTGTCATCCCAGTACTGTGGTTTAGTCTGATCAGGCCATTATGTTATAGGCCACTTGCATTGAAACATATCTCTACGCAAAATAATGAAGTTCATGTATGTACAAGTATGCAAGCATGTTTATGAAAGTTTTTACGTTTTGGCACGTCTATGTTATGTATGAATGTTCAAGGTTACTTCAAGTTCAAGTTTCAAGTATGTATGTTCTATTTTTAAGCTGCATGTGGTTTTACTATGTATTATTCATTATTCCCAGTTTATACGTGTTGAGTCTTTAGACTCACTAGGCTTGATCGATGCATGTGAGGATGTTTATGAGGAGGCTGGAGGTGGGGACCAAGGAGCAGGCTTGGACTGAGTGGTAGGCTAAACCCGAGGACTGCTCACGTTTTGAAATTTTTATGAAATGATCAAAAACTCTGATTTTATGTCTTGATTTATGATGCTTTGAACAAGTAATTTCTTTAGCAAACTTTGTATCTGATAACAATTTGAAAGGGGATTTTATGTTTAAGAAAATTTTAAATTTTTTCGCAAATTTTTTTTAGTAGTAAAAGTACGGTACGTTACAGTTGGTATCAGAGCGGTGTTCTTGTAAAGGGTTATGCCTACTGCCAGTTTCGAGAAGCTCACGAAGCCACACCTCAAGTCTGTATGTTTTAAAGTTTTGAATAATGTTATGTATTAAGCATTAAGTCATGATTTCAGTATGTCCATGTTTTAAATTCGATTTACGTGCATCTTATGATATTAGTAGTATGTTCATGCATGTTGGGTTTATGTGTTGGGAAAATTTTGGGACAGTATGCCTCCTAGACGCATGATTAACCGAGAAGCAAGGGATGAGTATAGAGAGACTCGAGAGGAGGGGAGAGACACTCCTCCTCCTCCACGGCCAGATATGCAGGCACAGATGCTTTCAGGTATGACTCAGTTCTTCGCACGCCAGACTGTGGTGGGAGAGTGCGTCCATGTCAGTAAACTTGCAGACACTATCATGGAATGGCTTCAAGGAGATCTTTTACTCCAAGTACTTCACTGAAGAAGTACAATCCAGGTTAACCCGGGAATTCATGACGCTGCGACAGGGTGACAATAGTGTTGCAGAATTTGTTAGGAAGTTTGAGAGGGGGTGTCACTTCGAACCCCTCATCGCGAATGATGTCCTGACAAAGTTGAGGCATTTCATGGATGGTTTGCGGCCGATCTTGCGCCGTGACATCCGAGTTGCTGGTCCTACTACTTATGCAATTGCCGTTTCTAGAGCTTTGGCGGCAGAACAGGATCAGTGGGATATCGATAACGACAGGCAGGGCAAGAGGCCCTACCAGGCCCCACAGCAACCGCAACAGCATCAACAACGACCCCCATTTAAGAAGCCTTACCAAGGGCAGCAAGGGAAGAGGCCTTATTAGGGACCACCGAATGGCAAGGGCCCTGTTCCTCAGCAGAAGGCTCCTCAGAGGCCGGGAGAGTACCCGGTGTGCCCGAAGTGCAACCGCCAGCACCCAGGGCAGTGTTTGTATGGGTCAGGCAAGTGTTTCAAGTGTGGAGCTAGTGACCACATGCTAAAGGAGTGCCCAGAGTGGAAGCAGCCAACCAGGGCAGAGTGTTCGCCATGCATGCACATGAGGCGAACCCAGATACTACACTGTTAACCGGTAACTTGTTTAATTCAGTACAGTATTAAATTCTTGCCTTGCATGTTGTAATCTTATTTGGGATTATTAGTGTGATAGTGATATTTTGTGACTTGCGATATTAATTTTCTGCTATGTTGAGGTTAATGTTAGAATAGTGGGGATATAAGTTTTGTGTTGGGCTAACGTCCCTCAGAAAATATTTTCATCAAAAGGTTATCCACGTGTATCTATAATGACAATCATGATTGTTTGTAGAACCCGAAAAATCAGATTACGTATAAGCCATGCATAATTACTATTATTTAAAAATAAAAACGATATTTTTTACATATATGGAGTGTTTAATTCATTTTAAATTTTGTGAAGTCATGATTATTTATTTAATCGCAGGAGTTTAGTTTTATCTTTTCGGATAATTACGCGAGGCCGGACTGGAGTTGGAGTATTGAGATAAAATTTAATAATAAGAAATTATTCCTAAATTTAATTTAAGCCAAGAAATAATTTATTTTAAATATAGAGAATGTTTTAAGATTTATTAAGTTAAATTGTAGTTAAGTTATTAAATAAGTCCTCCTATGTCAAATAATTAATTAAAAGTCTAAATTAAAATGTGTAATCAATGGGGATAAATTAATCTAGGCCTAATATATTCAAGAAATTATAAACTAACATTTTACTAATTAAATTTTAAGACCAAGTCATGCCATGCAAGAAATTTTTATCTTAACTAAATGGTTAATTTACTAAAATACATATTGAGTGTTTTAAACTTTAAAAATTTAAAAATACAAGATTAAGCAATATTTTTACCTTACTTTGGCTAGCAAATCTCGGCCATCACTCCCCTAATTCCCCTCAATCCAACCATATAACACATCATTCCATATCTCCCAAAGCACAAGGATAGAAAGATTGGAATTGCCATTCAAACTCCCCATTTAATTTGCAACCTTCACCTTCATTACCTAGCCTTCCCCTTCGAAAATTTCAGAGACACACCAGCTAGAAATCGTGAGTAGCAGCTAGAAAATAAGAGAGAAAATAAAATACAAATCCGACTCCGCCGCGCCGTGTTCATTGTATTGGTTTGTTTCTTTCAAAACCGATTTCCAGGCATGTATATATCGATTCTTTTCTCTTCAATCAAGTCCTATAGATATTTTTACACATTATACATTCATGGTTTAAGCAACAAACGAAATATGACAGCAAAAGACACAAGAATTCTGCACAGCCCCCTCGGCCATTTGCGTTGGAGCTCACGTTTTGAGTTGTTTTTGTTGGTTACAGGAAGTTGCTCGGTCCCAAGCACCCAAGGCTGCATCTAGGCATGTAATAGGGTGGGTTAGAGTCATGTTGGTTCATTGGTTCAGGCCCATGCACTTGAGACAATGACTTGACAGCAACTTCTCCCATAGTTGCAAGTTTGAGTCACGATTTCTGTGTTTGATTGTCTAAGGAGGGTGTTCGGATTGTGGTTGGTCTAAGGCCTGTAACCATGGTTAGAACCCTCCCTTAGCATGTCTAGGACGTGACCAAGATAGCCTTTCAAGGCTTGGTTTACGAGTACATCAAATTTTTAAAATAACCATACAAGTGCCCCTCGATTTTTCTTGTTCTGGTGTGGGTTAGTGAAGCTTCGGCTTCTTGGGGTTTGTGTGGATCTTGGTTGGCTTCTAGCCCTTAGACATGGTTCACACAATACCTCATGATGTCTAGATCAAGCCATGGTTGATCATATGGCCATTGGAATGATATAAGAAAACAAATAAAGCAACACACCCCACGGCGCACATCATGGTTCTCGGGTGGGAGCTTAGTGGTGTCCTAGGTGTTTGCTTGAATTGTGGTTGGCCAAGTGCCCTTAGCCATGGTTCAAGCCACCCCTTAGGATGTTGGTAAGAGACTCTGGTCGGTGGTTCAAGCCCCAATGACCATTAGTTTCTTAAACAAGGAAAAGCAAGCGCAGCTACTGTCACGCACTTTGACAGCAGCATTGCTTCGGTTCAGGAGGCTTGTTTGAGTTATTGGTTGGCTTTTAGCCTATGGCCTTGGACTGGACAGTACCTCAATGAGTTAGAAAGGTCATGTTTTTGGCCCTTTGTGATTTGGTTAAGTTTAGAGGTCGTACGAGAATTTACGGTGCAATGTGCCAAAGTGACTCTCGAAAGAGCGTTTCAAGATTTTAGCCTCCATTCATTAATTTTCGTGGATTAAAATTCTTGGGGTTATTATTTCATCATGTTAAGTGAATTTTAATCATGACTAAACTATGGTTCGATGTTTGTTCGGGTCGGTACGGAGTCATGGTTAGAAATTAGGTTGTTGGTCTCGTTGGCCCCGTTTTTGGTTCGATTACGAAGTTGTTCTCAAGATAAAAATATTTGCATGTGTCTCATGTTAGAATTATGTTGCAGCAAGCCTGGGAATGATCCAACTCATTCGGTAAAAGCAGGGTTATAATTATATTACTTGCATAAAATATAAAATGTTTATTTTGAGATATATGTGATATGTCTTGTGGCCACCTCACGCTTATGGGATCTCCACCCGGTGACTTACGACAGGTTTATGTTTATGTATGGTTACGACATCCAGTCCAAGGGCTGTGGTGATCTATACTGCCCAGTATATTGTGGTTTAGTCTGGTCAGACGTTCATGTTATGTTACGAACCACTTGCGTTGAAACATTATCTCTACTAGAAAAATCTCATTATGATATTTTATGACAGGGCTCTATCGAGCAAATCATTTACGTATGATTTTTAGATATGCACGTATTTATAATTACTCATGACACGATTTTCACTTACGCTTTACGATACGATATTTTTACGTTACACAAAATTTTATGATATATTTACTTGTTATTTACGGTATATGCACGTTGAGTCTTTACACTCACTAGACTTGATTGTTGTAGGTACTGATGAGGTCGAGACCGAGGGCGGGGACCAGTGAGCTAGCTTGGGTCAGCAGTAGTAGGAACCCGAGGACCTCATGTTTCAGTTTATTCACCTTTTTATGTTCATACTCAGTTTTATTATGTTGAATTATTTTTAAGTTGTTGAGTTGAAAAACAATAATTACTTACGCTGTTATTTTAAAAATTTAATCCATTTATCAGTTTATTCGATGAATGATGCATGTTATTTATTTAAAGAGAAAAATTTTAAATAATTCCGCAAAATTACGAATACGAATTACGGGCCTCTACACTGTTTGAGATTTTTAAATTTAAATTTATTCAAATTTAAATTGATTCAAATTTAAAAATTATTCAAGTTTTAAATCTAAAATCTCGCTTTTGCGTAACTGCCCGACTTCAGTTTCTAAAAATTGATGACAATGGTTGAATGACCTATATTTACGGTCAAACTACTCATGGACTGAGACGTGTCCGAAATTTGAAAAGTAATGAGACATATTTAGAAACCGCATTTCTCAGACTTCACTTTTCAGTTTCCAAATTTTCCTAACTCTCGTATTTCCCAGATCAAGTTACTTGCATTCTCTCTTTCTCTCATTAAAGAGCTAATTCAAATATCGAAATGATAGCACAAACTCTCGCTTTCCTATTGAACACTATTGTAATAAATTTCGAATCGATTTTGTCTATGATGAATCAGTTCGAAGAGTATTTGAGAAGATTGAAGCATTTGGACTTCATCACTTCTTAGGACTGGCTACTCAGGAACTTTACTCGTCTGTGCTACTATATATCTATGAGTCCAACTCAGTCACTGATGATGGAAAGATTCAGATGACAGTCAACAATCACTCGATGATTATTGATGAAGCTTATCTCAGCAATCTCTTTCAACCGCAAGCTGAAGAAATCTCAAGCTTCTCTGAAGTAGCTACTGTTGACATTGAAGAAATTTAATTACTTCTTTCTGCAAGTGGGCAACCGATCAAATTTTCAGATGCCAAACATGAACTCAAGCCAGAATATTATCTACTAGCAGATATTGCTGCCAAGGGCATCTTGGCCAAAGCCGGTTCCTTCGACGCCTTGACTATGGAAAGGTTTCAGGTGATGACCGATATTATGAAAGGAATCAAGGTCATTGGTCATCAATCATGTTTACCGTTCTGAAGAATATGTTTCATACTACCAAACAGTCAAAGGGGTTTGCTCCTCAACTGAGCAAACTGATTGAGGATTCAGGGGTTCCTTTGGAATCAACTTTTTCAATCGCCAAATTCAAAATCTACATTGCTCAGAACACTCAGTCAAAGAAGAGTGGGGTTGAGCAGAGGGACGTTAAGACAAAGAAAGTTGCAAAACCTAAAGTTGCTGCCCCGAAGTCCAAGAGGAAACTGGTACTAACAACCAGTTACTCAGAGAAGATTCCCTTTCCCCAACTGATCAAGAAGCTGAGGTTTCATAAGACCAAGCCGGCTGCGACTCCAGGATCTCTACCTGATCTTAGATTACTGTCATCAGAAGCTGAGGCACCACTCCGTGTAATTCCGATAAAATTAGTTCAACCGGCAACAAAGCTCCGAACCAAGACCAAAACTTACTATCCTCCAACTATAGTAACTGAATCCGGGGAGACGTTGAACCTGACTAGGATTCCAGATCTTCTTACAACAGTTGTCCATCCAACCACAGGAACAAACAAAAGGTGTGCTAATTAGAGAAATAGCGGATACCACAGGCTCAGGACTTGATTTTCCACATGCCCTAACTGATCCAAAGGGCAAGGCCAAGATGATTGAAGAACCAAGGCCTAACAAAGTTATCCAGACTCAGATCGACCTTATTATGGACGAGATCAATGAGTATGCTGAGCTAAAAGTGGAGCGTTATGATGAATCGGAACAGTTAAGAACTGTCACCCTTGCCAAACAGTTAAAAAAAAAGTCAGTTCTTAAGCGCTTCATATCACTTGAGTCAGCAGTACTGATGAAGGCTACTTAAGTCGCCCAGGCAATGGAAAGAAGGGCATGCTTTTTTGATTTGATGAAAATCAAGAGGCTGACTGAGGTAACAGCTAAACTGAAGACGAACAATGATGCAGCTGGTCCAACTTCTTATACTGATAGAGCAGTATTCCAACAACTGGAATCTGATCTCATCGCTCTCCAGATGAAAGTCAACAAGTGGGAGATAAGACAGATGTTGCATGTTCCGGTGGAGACTAGTAGCTCTACACCAGTTGAAGAGCTGACAGTGACTGAAGCTGCTACAGAGCCCTTAACTTTTCTAGCTGAAGTTGTGTTAGCTTTGGAACAAACTGTCGAACAACTTCCAGAGATTTTTCTTCCATCCTCCTCAGAAGCTCAACCCTCTTCCTCCACAGCTTTAATTGTTTTTCCAGCTTTTGAATCAGCAATTCAACAAACTACTTACATTGAAGAAGACTTATCATTAGATAATGTAGATGAATTGCTATTATCAGTGCTGAGGATATTTATCAGGCATACAAAGACGACCAAGCTGCTGATGAAGTTGTTGTTGTGCCAGTGGCCGAAGAAGAAAGTGCCCCAACAACTGAAGCAGAGGCACAAACTGAAGCTGAAACGTCTCGAGATACTAAAATACTGCTAGAATATTTTTTAAAGCTATGACTGAAAATACACACACTCAAAAACATTCAAATAAGTTACTCATATGTTTTAAAAATCATCCAATCACTGAATAAAAATAATTGCAGTTACACAAAATCTTAAAATGTAATCAATCTCCTAGTCTTCTGTTTTAAAAGAGAAACTCAAGCCTAATACCAAAAGTTTGACAACTCAACAACTTAAAACACGAATCAAAATCATTTTAAAATATTGCTTAAACCCATGTCTCATAATCATATTATGTAGAAGAATGCAAGGTCCCCGGGTTTTTATGTGCACCCTTAGCTCAGCTTACTCAGTCTTCAGCACTTCCAGTCTCCTCAACCATAAGATCACCTGCATCAATCACACCTAGTGAGTCTAAAGACTCAACACACCTGAACCGTAATAACAAGTACATATACATATCATGAAACAATGATAAGAACTATATTTTTAAGTAATAACAAGTACATATACATATCATGAAACAATGATAAGAACTATAATTAAAAATACTTTTCATGAGCTTCAAATCGTAAGCATAAAAGTTACATGATAAAACATAAACGTGTTCCTATCGCATCATATCAACATATACGTATTTACTTTTATTTATTTTAATTCCGTTCATTAGTTGTGACTTTTGTATCATCGTATTAGTTGATGGATCCATCTACGTATAACCGCGGTACCCGGCGGCGGGAACATCTGCAACAATATTACCCACCCACTGAGCCTCGGCCTTACATGTCATTGTATTATCGTATCATCATATTAGTCACAACCAACTCTCTTTCTCCAAAACATGTCATCGTATTCATCACTTATAAAATCATGCATATACATGCATTTCCTTAAAACCTACCATGCAATGTGTTTTCTAACATTAACGTAAAAATCAATGTTCCATATCAACATATACATTTAAAATATGCATTTTCTGTTATCAGGGCACTGCCAGGATTGCTACTCGACCCGCTCAAACTTAACAAACTCCTGAAACATACTTTTAGTCATTTCCTTAAATGTATCCCGAACCCATGCATCAACTTCTATATTTTGTTTTAGGGCTTAGATCAGAGTCCCGTTTAACCCGAATTAACCTGAGACTTGATCCAATTTAACCATAGTTCCACGACTCCTAACCAAACCCTGTGTGACTCAACTTAAACCATTTATAACCACAGACATATCGGTGTAACTTATTGGAACCTCCAAAACGAGCAATATCCACAAAAGCTTGCAAAAGACATGTACAATACTGGCGCCTAGGTGCTGGCAGTGTAGCGCTGTGACGCTGGGTAAGCGCCTAGGTGCCATGTACCAGCGCCACAGTGCTGCGGTGTAATGTTCAAGATTTTGATTCTATTAATCTGAGATTATTGATTTTGAATTGATATGATTATAGACGAATCACTCCGAGACCAGATTGGGTGAAATATGCGAATTGCGTAAAATTTGGGCAGAAAGTTTGGCGTCCGATCGGTAGTTTTTGACCGCCCATGCGCCAATGTTGTATAAGCTGAACTCTTGGACAGAAGATTCGGCACCCGGGCGGTAGTTTGTGACCGCCCGAGCGCCAGTGCATGAAAAGTCAAGTGATCGGGAAGAACATTCCGCGCCCGGGCGGTAATTCTCGACCGCCCGAGCGCCGACCGAGATGCAAGAAAAATAAGACACGTTGCTTTAACATGCAGCTTGGAATATATATACCTATACACTTCATCCTTCAGGTTTAAAAAGAAGAAAGAACGAGACACTTCACGGAAAGCTTCAAGTTTTAACTCCAGAATTTGATTTGTGGTAAATCCGTCCCTTCGATTTTCAATCCGAATTCAGTACAGTGATCTTTTTGTTTCAAGCTTCAACTGGACGTAAGTTTTATTACGTTTTGATATGATTTGAAATTATGATACTGCCAGAATCGGATATGATTCATATATGGTGTTTCTCATATATTAGACATCGTATAATCGAAATCGGATTGAAGAACGGATACCGTATAGAATTGTTATGATTTTACGAGTTGATTCGATTGAGAATTGATATCAGATTTGTATTGTATCGATTATGAGATGTTGGAATTGATATCTGACTGATATGGTATTGCTGGGTATATTGAGACTGTACCGTTATGCCGTTGAAACAGAATTTGATTGAGTTCTGATTATATCCAGTATTGATTGAGTGGTGATTGCTATTATATCCCTTGATATTGTCATTGCCAGATTGAGTATCGACCGATTTGAATCAGCGACTTCGACAGAGTCAGACTAACTGAAAGAAAGGTATAAATCAATGTTGATCCGGGATTGCACAACTCGATTTTGATTTAACTTGAGTTTCCCAAAATCACATACTGAATTGTCATTGCCTCAATATGTTGCAATGTCTGAGATTGATATGCTTAGTCTATTGATTTATAGCAGAGTATGTATTGAGTTATGGGCTGATGCGCCTAGTCATTGGCTGATGGGCCAAGTCTTCGGCTGAGTCGCCAAGACACTGTGTATGTGATCTATATCGATGTCGCTTAGGATTTGATTCATTCCTATCGCTGAGATTCGGTATATTGTAATATCCAGGAACCGGGATCCCTAGATTAGAGCTGAGTCGAGTCTGAGATGACGAGTCACGAGTTATTTACAGTTTTATATCGATACATGTGTTTCTGATTTGATATATGTTATGGATATCTGGTTCATACTTTTATATTTGTTTATATGATTGCATGTTTACATTTTTTATACTGGGATTATATTCTCACCGGAGTTATTCCGCTGTTGTGTTGTTTGTATGTGTACATGACAACAGGTGAGACAGGATCAGGGTCAAGAAGAGGATGAGAGAGGACAGTTATCGTGGAGATCCAGACTTAGAAGTAGATCTGTTTCATTACTTGGCATGTAGTGACTGAACAATAGTTTGTTATGATTTACTTTTGTACATGACTTGTACTTAGATCGGGATATTGATCTTGTAAATGAAATAAGATTTATTTTATATGTTGCGTACTCTTGTATTTTAAAAAAAAAATTTAGACCATGTTTATTTAATTGATCTAATCATTTCTAAATATGATTAAGAAACGAATTAGGTTCGGGTCCCCACAGCAGGTGGTATCAGAGCAGCAGGTACCTTAGACTGAGATAGAAGCTAGTGAGCTGGATAGAATGAGTTTTCTTTCCTTGCTTTTGATTGCTAGCATGATTTACTCCTTTGAAATGCATGTTTACATGTTTATCTGATTTGATTGTAAACATTTATTATTGAGAATGAATCAGAACCGATTCTTGATCAGCAGTAAGATGACCAGAGGAGGACTGAAATAGGTTTGTTGTATTTGGTTACTAATACTTTTGGTAATCAGATATGCCTCCCCGAAGAGTACCAGAACAGGGTAGTACATCTGCAAATCCGATGGATGTGACAGTAAATCCGATGGAAACGTTACTGAAGAGGTTTCAGTCGTTCAAACTGCCAACTCTGAAAGGAACAGAGACTTCTGTTGACTGTGAGTGTTGGTTATATGATATTGAGATGCTGTTTGATTCTTTGGACTACACAGATGAGCGCAGAGTCCGATTGATAGGACACCAGTTGCATGATGTTGCAAAGAACTGGTGGATTAAAACAAAGAGAGCGTTGGAGCATCGAGGTACGACTATTACTTGGAATGTATATAAAGCTGAGTTTTATCATAGATTTTTCCCAGTGTCGTACAGGAAAGACAAAGGGGCAGAGTTTGCCAATCTGAGACAGTGTCAGTTGAATATTGAGGAGTATGTGGCCAAGTTCTCTACCTTGTTGAGATTTGCTCCACACATGGCTGAGAATGACGAAGCCGTTGCCGATCAGTTTATCAATGGATTGAATCCCGAGATCTTTACATTGGTAAACACCGACGATCGAATAACTTCACCGATGCCCTGAACAGAGCCAAAGGAGCAAAAGCTGGTCTGATGAGACAGAAAGGAGCTTCGTTTGTTCCTCCAGCACCGAGACCACAGCAACCACCTCCCAGATTTCAGAGTGGCAGTAGCAGTGGTGGAAAGAAAGATTTTCTGAAAGCCAGAGGAAAACAATTTAAGAAGTCTGGCAGCAGTTCTTCTAGCTCCAGTGGTTCCCGACAGAGTCAGAGTTATACCGGGGCTTATTGTTAAACTTGCAGAGGGAGAAATCCGACCGAGCAATGCCAGGGAGTGATTGGTAGTTGCTGTAACTGTAGACAACAGGGACACTTTGCTAGAGTCTGTCCACAGAGAAGTTCCCAGGGATCATAGTCATCTAGATCAGTGGCTCAGACAGATAGACGATCATCTGCTGTTCACTCCTTCCAGCCAGCACCGACTACTACTCTGTCACAGCAGAGGCCAGGAGGAAGCCAGACAGTTAGCCAGCCTCCTAGACAGCAGGCCAGAGTATTTGCTTTGACAGAGGAGCAGGCTCAGGAAGCACCAAATGATGTTGTTGCAGGTAACTGTTCTTCATTGGTTATCCAGCTTATGTATTGATAGATACGGGTGCTTCTCATACATTTATTTCTGAGAGATTTGCATTGAGTAATGCATTGCCTGTTGAGTCATTATCGTCTGTAGTGTCTGTCTCTTCTCCTTAGGGGACATGTTTGATATCAGTGAATTTTGTTAAACATTGTATGCTACAGTATGACGGGCATGAGATCGAGTTAGATTGTATTGTACTTTGGTTGTCTGATTTTGACTTTATTATCGGTATTGATATGCTGACCAAGTACAGAGCTACTGTTGATTGTTTCCACAAGATTGTGAGATTCAGACCAAATATGGCTGATGAATGGAAATTCTACGGTAAGGGTTCTAGATCTAGAATTGTTTTGATATCCGTATTATCTATGACTCGATTATTACAGAAAGGAGCGGATGGATTCCTTGTCTATTCATTTGATTTACTGAAATCGAGTCCATCATTGGCTGATTTGCCAGTGGTATGAGAGTTTCTTGATGTCTTCCCAGATGAGATTTTGGGTTTGCCTCCGATTCGAGAGATAGATTTCAGCATTGAATTGATGCCAGGTACAATTCTGATTTCGAGGGCTCCGTACAGAATGGCACCAATTGAGTTGAAAGATCAGTTGGAAGATTTACTGGCCAAGGGATACATCAGACCGAGTGTTTCTCCTTGGGGCGCTCCAGTATTGTTTGTGAGAAAAAAAGACGATTCTATGAGACTTTGTATTGATTACCGGCAACTGAACAAGGCTACGCTAAAGATAAAATACCCTTTGCCTCGTATTGATGATTTATTTATCAGTTGCAGGGTTGTTCTATTTATTCCAAGATCGATCTGAGATCTGGATATCATCAGCTAAGAGTCAGAGATTTTGATATCTCGAAGACAGCATTCAGAACTAGGTATGGACATTATGAGTTTATTGTCATGCCATTTGGTTTGACTAATGCTCCAGCTGTATTTATGGGTCTGATGAACCGTATATTTCAGAGATATCTTGATGATTTCGTTATTATATTCATTGATGACATTCTGATATATTCAAAAAATATGATTGATCATGCTGAGCATTTGAGGATTGTGTTGAGAACTCTGAGAGCTGAGAAAATGTATGCCAAACTGTCGAAATGTGAATTCTGGTTGAGACATGTTGTATTTCTGGGTCATATTATATCCGGAGACGGTATTTTTGTTGATCCTAGCAAGGTTGAAGCCGTGATCAGTTGGCCGAGACCGACATCTGTGCCAGAGATACGCAACTTTATGGGTTTGGCAGGATATTATCGTCGATTTATTAAAGATTTCTCGAGTATTGCTAAAACGATTACTCAGTTAAGTTAGAAGAATGCTCCATTTGTTTGGTTAGAAGACTGGTGGTCCAGTTTTCTTGAGTTGAAGAAGAGACTGACCAGTGCTCCGATCTTGACTATTCCAGCAGGTACTGGTGACTTTGTCGTTTATTGCGATGCTTCTCACAGAGGGTTGGGATGTGTTCTGATGCAGCGAGGACATGTGATTGCTTATACCTCGAGACAGTTGAAGCCACATGAATCTCGTTACCCAATTCATGATATTGAATTGGCAGCCATTGTATTTGCACTGAAGATATGGCGACACTACCTATATGGTGAGAAGTTCGAAATCTATTCTGATCATAAAAGCTTGAAATATCTGTTTTCACAGTCAGAGCTGAATATGAGGCAGCAAAGATGGCTTGATTTGCTTAAAGACTTTGATTGTGAAATCAAGTACTATCCAAGGAAGTCTAATACAGCAGCTGATGCACTGAGTCGAAAGGTATGTTCTTTATCCTTATTGACGATTGGTGTTTCGAGTTTGATTGAAGATTGCTGTTTGTCTGGATTGGTATTTGAGACAGATTGTAAACCATTGAGATTATATGCTGTTCAAGTCGAACCAGAGCTGATTTTGAGAATTAAAGCGGCTCAGAAAGGTGATCAGAATGTGCAAAACTTGATATTGTGGTGCCAGATGTTTCAGATTTGAAACGACAGATATTGTCAGAAGCGCATAGCATTCGATTCAGTATTCATCCTGGTGGCAGAAAAATGTATAATGATTTAAAAAGACAGTTTTGGTGGAAACAAATGAAAGCTGATATTGCTGAATTTGTATCCAAATGTCTGAATTGCCAGCAGGTAAAGGCCGAAAGAAAGAAACCAGGAGGACTGTTAAAGAGTTTATCTATTCCTGAATGGAAATGAGATTACATTTCCATGGATTTTGTGACGAAGTTACCGAGATTCTCCCGAGGTTGTGATGCGATTTGGGTCGTGATTGACAGATTAACCAAATCAGCATGCTTTATTCCGTACAAGATGACGTATCGACATGACCAGATGTCAGAGATTTATGTCAAAGAAGTGGTCAGATTGCATGGAGTGCCAAAGTCAATTGTTTCAGACCGCGATCCTCGGTTTACTTCGCACTTCTGGCAGAGTTTACAGCAGGCTCTAGGTACAAAGTTACATCTGAGTACCGCATATCATCCACAGACCGACGGACAGTTAGAGCGGACTATCCAGACACTGAAGGATATGCTGAGAGCCGTAATGTTTGATTTTAGCACTAGTTGGCAAGATTCATTGCCACTTTGTGAGTTTTCGTACAACAACAGCTATCAGACGAGTTTTGAGATGGCTCCATTCGAAGCGTTGTACGGAAAAAAATGCAGATCCCCTCTTTATTGGGATAATATCTCTGAGGTTCCTGAGATTGGACCTGATATGATCAGAGATATGACTGAGAAAGTGAAGCTGATTAAGAAGAGAATGAAGACAGCTCAAGACAGACAGGCCAAATATGCCAATGCTTGACGTAGACCATTGGTATTTGATGCAGGAGATCGAGTGTTTTTTAAGATTTCACCTTTCAGAGGAGTTGTCAGATTTGGCAAGAAAGGGAAGCTGTTTCCACGTTATATTGGGTCATATGAGATTCTCGAGAAAATAGGAGATCGTGCCTATCGACTCGCCTTACCGCCTTATCTATCTGGGATACATGATGTCTTTCATGTATCGTTATTGAGGAAATATCTCTCTGATGCATCACATAGTATTCAGCCAGACGAGGCAGAACTTGACGAGACACTGAGTTAATTTCAAAAGCCGATTCAGATTCTTGATCGTAAAGAAAAGCAGCTCAGAACGAAGACTATTCCGCTTGTGAAAGTTCAGTGGAGTCGTCATGGCATTGAAGATGCTACCTGGGAAACTGAGTCAGACATGAGACAGAGATTTCCCGAGTTATTTCATTGACGTGAGTTTCTTTTTTTAGCTTTTGTATATCTATCCTTCTGGTATCTGATTCGTTTTTTGATTTGATTGCTTGTGATTTCGGGGACGAAATCGGATCTTAGGGGGGGAGAAATGTAATGCCCGAGATTTTGATTCTATTAATATGAGATTATTGAATTTGAATTGATATGATTATAGACGGATCACTCCGAGACTAGATTGGGTGAAACATGCGAATTGCGTAAAATTTGGGCAGAAAGTTTGGCGCCCGAGCGGTAGTTTTTGACCGCCCGAGCGCCAGTGTTGTATAAGCTGAACTCTTGGACAGAAGATTCGGCGCCCGGGCGGTAGTTTGTGACCGCCCGAGCGCCAGTGCATGACAAGTCAAGTGATCGGGCAGAACATTCCGCGCCCGAGCGACCAAGATGCAAGAAAAATAAGACACGTTGCTTTAACATGCAGCTTGGAATATATATACCTATACACTTCATCCTTCAGGTTTAAAAAGAAGAAAGAACGAGACACTTCAGGGAAAGCTTCAAGTTTTAACTCCAGAATTTGATTTGTGGTAAATCCGTCCGTTCGATTTTCAATCCGACTTCAGTACAGTGATCCTTTCGTTACAGGGTTCAACTGGACATAAGTTTTATTACGTTTTGATATGATTTGAAATTATGATACTGCCAGAATCGGATATGATTCATATATGGTGTTTCTGATATGTTAGACATCGTATAATCGAAATCGGATTGAAAAATGGATACCGTATAGAATTGTTATGATTTTACGAGTTGATTCGATTGAGAATTGATATCATATTTGTATTGTATCGATTATGAGATGTTGGAATTGATATCTGACTGATATATTATTGCTGGGTATATTGAGACTGTACCGTTATGCCGTTGAAACAGAATTTGATTGAGTTCTGATTATATCCAGTATTGATTGAGTGGTGATTGCTATTATATCCCTTGATATTGTCATTGCCAGATTGAGTATCGACCGATTTGAATCAGCGACTTCGACAGAGTCAGACTAACCGAAAGAAAGGTATAAATCAATGTTGATCCGGGATTGCACAACTCGATTTTGATTTAACTTGAGTTTCCCAAAATCACATACTGAATTTTCATTGCCTCAATGTGTTGCAATGTCTGAGATTGATATGCTTAGTCTATTGATTTATAGCAGAGTATGTATTGAGTTATGGGCTGATGCGCCTAGTCATTGGCTGATGTGCCAAGTCTTCGGCTGAGTCGCCAAGACACTGGGTATGTGATCTATATCGATGTCGCTTAGGAGTTGATTCATTCCTATTGCTGAGATTCGGTATATTGTCATATCCAGGAACCGGGATCCCTAGATTAGAGCTGAGTCGAGTCTGAGATGACGAGTCACGAGTTATTTATAGTTTTATATCGATACATTTCTTTCTGATTTGATACTTTTTATGGATATCTGGTTCATGCTTTTATATTTGTTTATATGATTGCATGTTTACATTATTTATAATGGGATTATATTCTTACCGGAGTTATCCGACTGTTGTCTTGTTTGTATGTGTGCATGACAACAGGTGTGACAGAATCAGGGTCAAGAAGAGGATGAGAGAGGACAGTTAGCGTGGAGATCCGGACTTAGAAGTAGATCTGTTTCATTACTTTGCATGTAGTGACTGAACAATAGTTTGTTATGATTTACTTTTGTACAGGACTTGTATTTAGATCGGGATATTGATCTTGTAAATGAAATCAGATTTATTTTATATGTTGCGTACTCTTGTATTTTAAAAAAAAAAATTTAGACCCTGTTTATTTAATTGATCTAATCATTTCTAAAGATGATTAAGACCCTGTTTATTTAATTGATTTAATCATAAAAACACATATTTATGCAATAATCATGCATTTAATGAATATAAAAAAGTTAATTAAAATACATAAAAAATTTGATAAATTTCATGCTTGTGGTTAATGTGTAACTTCAAATTTTCAGGACATTACAGAAGCAGTTCAGTAGGGAATTGAACAACCTACTGATGATTCAACTATAGCAACAGTTCATGAACCATTAGTTTTAGTAGAACTGATTTCAACTAGCTGGTGGTTCCTGAGACTTTCTTTATTTGAGAAGCCTCCCACAAACTGATCTCTTCCAAGAAGGCTACTAAGGCACCAAGTGTTGCAATTTATCGTCAGGATCAACCTCAGATTCTATCAGTCCAAGAAGAGACAATAAAAGAGTTGGCCGAAGATATTGACCAAGATGCTGCTCCAGGTTAGTTAGCAGAAGTGGAATTTAGCCAGAAAGGGAAAGGCTACCGCTAGCATCTGATGTGATGCTGGACATTATATTATCTAACCTCAGAGATGTTGGATCAAACATATCTCATGTCAATTCTACTCAGCTGCTACATTCTTTGAGTATGGAAACACTAAAAGATCATACAATGAAGGACTTGAAGAAGCTGACTAAAGATGTATCTGCTTTATTCTCTACAGTGGAAAAGATGAAAATAGAAGCAGTTACAACTCCTAAACCGATCACTTCCCAGGAACTACTCAGCAACATGATTGACTTTAAGCAAACCAGTCTGTCGAAGAAGATTGACATTGTGCATAGGCAGTTAACTGAAGTTTCAGCTCAAGTAAGTTTAGCGTTCCTCCTCTTTCCAAAGTGGCAGATGTTGACAAAAAGAGGGAAGAACCAAAGAACCCACCATCAGCAGAGACAAGCAAGTAGCACAGTGAACCTGACAAACCAACTGATAAAGGACCAGCTGGAAAGAAAGCAAAGAAATGATCAAGTGTCCGATATCGTTATTTAGTCCAAGGAGAGTCTGTATATAAATTTTCATTTTGAAATGTTATACGGATCTGTACTTACCTTTTTCAAACTCAATGAAAAGCTATTTCTTATTCTGTATGAATCTGTACACTATTTTATCTATAATCAATTTCACTATATCAGTTATATCAAGAATATCATATAATTCAATATAACAGTTCAAAAATCTAAGTTTTGTGAAACACCGAAAAGTTGGAAATTGTTGGAATTTACGACTTTTAGAGTTTGACAAACAAATCGATAAAAGAACTGAAGAACCAAACTGAACTGACGCAACTGAGAGGTCGTAACTGAAAGAAGATTTATTGAACTTAAATGAATTAAGAACTGAAGTTAATAGACTAAAATTCTTATAAGAATAAATAAGTCTTCAAACTGATGTTTCGAAGTTCGTTAAACAGATTGAAGATCAGAATTGAAAACTTCGCAAAACTTATATGAAATGACCTAACTCAAATGAAGTGTTTAAACTGAGAAGACATCAGTTAGAACTTAAATCAGTTACATTTTGAAATACTCAGCAGAAAAACTGACAGTCTGCATCAAAGCAAAACAGATGAAACAAAACAGCCTGATACATCGTACCTATGTCAGAATAAAGTCGTCTACATGGACTAGAGACGATTCAATGAATATTAACTATTAAATCCATTCAATGTGACAGTTGGAATCAAAGACAATTTATAGCTGATGAGTTTTGTTGAAGAAATGAGACGAAACGAAATACCAACAGAACAACTATCATTTATCTGCGATTTACTTTCAAGTTTATTCAATTTACAAATCACACAATTTAGCTCTTACTTAGTTGTTATATTTGTAGCATTTGGGCTACTTATTGGAGCTAATCAATTATCAAACTGATAAGTAAGAAGATAAGCTAAGAGTTTTAGTTTGGCATTATATAAATTCAGCTGAAGTGAATTATTACAAATATTTGTAATCAATCAAAGTCTTTTAGTGAAATCCTATCCTTGAGATAGAAGGTGTGACATATGATCAGTTGAAGAATCCGAACATCCATAAAATTCTTTGTGTTCATCATTCTATTCGTTCTGTTTTCAATACATTATCCAAACATATTCAATCTATCTTTCAGTTTATCCCCGTACTACAATAATTAGTTAACTAATTGATATCGACACACAAGATTTTTGAATCAGTTCCTTAAAGAAAATAAATGACATATCTGGTTAGTGCACGTTTTCATCTTTCTAACTCCACATCTTATTGACATTTTTTTTATCATTTTTCTTCCAATCCCCCTTCTTTTCTTCTTTCTTTTCTTCACATCATAAATCACACTTTTTCTTCATCTTTTCTTTCAGCACAATTTTTTTCGTAACTCATCAAATCAAATAAATAAACACTTTAATTCTCTTAAAATAGAGTTAGAACAAGTGTTTAGGGTAAGGATTTTGATAGTCGATGTGGGCTTTACAAGATTGTACGAATGGGGGCTATTGTGTGCTTTTGCCACAATTCATTCGATTTTTTTATTAGGCTATGTGAGGACTCGGAATTTTAAAGCGCATAATAAATAAGAAATAAACTAAAACTATTAGTTCAAAGCTTATCAATAAAAAATCTAATTGTCAGAGTTCGATTTCCGTGCTCAAATGTACTCAATTCAGCATATTGGAGCCCGAGGTGATGCAAGCTCGCAAGAATCAAAGTGAGACAACTCGAGGGTACAGACCCCCTGCTCATGATCCTAATATCTAGTTATAAGAATCTCATACATATTGTCCTAAATGACAATGAAATGCGGTCAAAGGAAGTGAAACGTCTACTACTTAAAATAATATTAGAATTTTTTTTTCTCTTTTTAAAAAACTAAATCTCGAAATATACATTTTTATTTCAAAAATATATATTTATAGGCATGCATTCAATATCTACTGTCAATCACATAATTTAAAAATAAAAGGTATTCAACTATTCGGTAAAAGTATTGCAGCTTAAAAGAGCTCAAATAAACAACATGGAAGTCCTGTGAAACCAAAAACATATAAATAATAAAATGTAAGAAAATATCCATGATCACTCCCAAATCATAAACATGATGTGCGAAAAAAGTATGGTCCTCGGTTTAACGTGAGCAAATCCAACTCCGCCTACTCAGTCTTCGACGCCTCCAATCTCCTCATCAATATACTTACCTGCATCATTCACACCTAGTGAGTCTAAAGACACAACACCCTGAATCTTTATGACAAGTACAAATACATAGCATGCAACAGTGAAAAGTACTGTAATTAAAAATACATTTCATGAGCTTTAAATCGTAAGCATGAACAAAAATAAAACATAAACGTGTTCCTATTGCATCATATCAACATATGCGTATTCACTTTTCTTTATTTGAATTTCTTTCATTAGTTTTGACTTTCGTATCATCGTATTAGTTGTTGGATCTATCTACGTATAACCGCGATACCCGGCGGCGGGGCATCAGCGACATTATAACCCATCCACTGAGCCTTGGCCTTACATGTCATCGTATTAATGTATCATCATATTTGTCACAATCAACTCCCTTCTTCCAAAAATATGTTAGCATATTCATCACTTATAAAAATCGTGCATATACGTAAATTTCCTTAAAATCAAGCATGCAGCTTTTTTTTTTTACAAAACCCGTCGCAAAATTAAACGACGATTTTGTCGAAACCTTCGCTAATTTTAGCGACGGTGAATAGCGAAACCGTCGCAAAATTAAAACATGAAACAATTTTCAATTACCGTCGCTATTAACCAAAAACCGTCGCAAACTTGCTATAAATACCATCTTTTTCGGTCCATTTTCCTCCACAACACTTCACAACACTTAAAATTGTTCTCTCTTACACGATTTTATCACTTCACACAACAATTAAAATTTTTCTCACCACTTCATAACACTAAAATTTTTTCTCTCTTACACGAATTTACTACTTCACAACACTTAAAATTTTTATCTCTTACACGATTTTAGTTTCGATTGTTAGTTTCTTTTAGATTTATTAAATTATTAAAAGTATTTTTTTATTTTTCGAAACAAATTATTGACGGAAATCTTGATTAAAGACCGTCGCTAAAGTAGCGACGGTCTTGATTGCTAACCGTCGCTAATTTTTTTAGAGACTGTTTCCAAAAACCGTCGCAAATTCTAACTACAACAACGGAGAAAAACCGTTGTCGTTGAACGGACTTTCAACAACACCCTCAGTTACAACAGTTTTAAAAAGGCTTCGACAACGGATAAAATCCGTTGTCATATGCCGTTTTTGTTGGAGTGCATGATAAAACATATACGTGTTCCTATCGCATCATATCAACATATGCGTATTCACTTTTCTTTATTTGAAATTCTTTCATTAATTTTGACTTTCGTATCATCGTATTAGTCGATGGATCTATCTACGTATAACCGCGATACCCGGCGGCGGGGCATCAGCGACATTATTACCCATCCACAGAGCTTTGGCCTTACATGTCATCGTATTGTTGTATCATCATATTTGTCACAAACAACTCCCTTCTTTCAAAAATATGTCAGTGTATTCATCACTTGTAAAAATAGTGCATATAAGTAAATTTCCTTAAAATCAAGCATGCAGCTTTTTTTTTACAAAACTCGTAGCAAAATTAAGCGACGGTTTTGTCGAAACCGCCGCTAATTTTAGTGACAGTGTAAAGCGAAACCGTCGCAAAATTAAAACATGCGACAGTTTTTCAATTACCGTCGCTATTAAATAAAAACCGTCGTAAACTGGCTATAAATACCACCATTTTCGGTCCATTTTCCTCCACAACACTTCAAATTTTTCTCTAATACACGATTTTATCACTTCACACAACACTTAAAATTTTTCTCACCACTTCATAACAGTTAAAATTTTTTTCTCTTACACATTTTTAGTACTTCACAACACTTCAAATTTTTATCTCTTACACGATTTTAGTTTCTCTTGTTAGTTTCTATTAGATTTATTAAATTATTAAAAATATTTTTTTAGTGACGGTTTCGAATTCTACCTTCAACAACTGATAAAAACAGTTGTCATTGAACGGACTTTCAACAACACCCTCAGTTACAACAGTTTTAAAAAGGCCGTTTTTGTTGTAGTGCATGATAAAACATAAACGTGTTCCTATCGCATCATATCAACATATGCGTATTCAGTTTTCTTTATTTGAATTTCTTTCATTAGTTTTGACTTTCGTATCATCGTATTACTCGATGGATCTATCTACGTATAACCGCGATTCCCGACGGCGGGGCATTAGCGACATTATTACCCATCCTTTGAGCTTTGGCCTTACATGTCATCGTATTGTTGTATCATCATATTTGTCACAATCAACTCCCTTCTTCCAAAAATATGTCAGTGTATTTATCACTTATAAAAATCGTGCATATACGTAAATTTCCTTAAAATCAAACATGCAGCTTTTTTTTACAAAACCCGTCGCAAAATTAAGCGACGGTTTTGCCGAAACAGTTGCAAAATTAAAACATGCGACAGTTTTTCAATTACAGTCGCTATTAACCAAAAACCGTCGCAAACTGGCTATAAATACAACAATTTTAGGTCCATTTTCCTCCACAACACTTCACAACACTTATAATTTTTCTCTCTTACACGATTTTATCACTTCACACAACACTTAAAATTTTTTCACCACTTCATAACACTTAAAATTTTTTTCTCTTACACATTTTTACTACTGCACAACACTTAAATTTTTATCTCTTACACGATTTTAGTTTCGATTGTTAGTTTCTTTTAGATTTAATAAATAATTAAAAATATTTTGTTTATTTTTCGAAACAAATTAGCGACGGTTTCAAATTCTACCTACAACAACGGATAAAAACCAATGTCGTTGAACGGACTTTTAACAACACCCTCAATTACAACAATTTTAAAATGGCTACGACAACAGATAAAATATATGCGTATTCACTTTTCTTTAGATTTAATAAATAATTAAAAATATTTTTTTATTTTTCGAAACAAATTAGCGACGGAAATCTTGATTAAAGACCGTCGCTACTTTGTAGCGATGTCGTTGAACGGATAAAAACCAATGTCGTTGAACGGACTTTCAACAACACCCTCAGTTACAACAGTTTTAAAAAGGCTACGACAACGGATTTTATGCCGTTTTTGTTGTAGTGCATGATAAAACATAAACGTGTTCCTATCACATCATATCAACATATGCGTATTCACTTTTCTTTATTTGAATTTCTTTCATTAGTTTTGACTTTTGTATCATCTTATTAGTCGATGGATCTATCTACGTATAACCGCGATACCCGGCGGTGGGGCATCAGCGACACTATTACCCATCCACTGAGCCTTGTCCTTACATGTCATCGTATTGTTGTATCATCATATTTGTCACAATCAACTCCCTTCTTCCAAAAATATGTCAGCGTATTCATCACTTATAAAAATCATGCATATACGTAAATTTCCTTAAAATCAAGCATGCAGCTTTTTTTTTCATATTTCCATAATATATCATGTTTGTGATATTATAAACATTTAAAACATGAAATTTTTGTGATCAAAGCGCTGCAAGGACCGCTAACTCGACCCGGGTGCAAAATTACCATTTTGCCCCTGGAAACCCTAATTGACTGTATTACCCCTGGACACAAAATTTCGACCCCAAGCAAGCCAAACACCTTAAAACACCTCAAAACATATTTATAATTGATTTTTATATGTAAACTCGAGGCCATTTCATAATTTATACGATTCGTTTTAAAACTTGGACTTGGGTCCCGGTTTTAACCCGAATCAACCCGAAACTTGACCAAACTTTCCCAAATTTTAACCACAACTTATTCACACCCTACTAGCACCTAAAAAATACAATTCCAGATATTTTGAACCCCTCAAAGCTCTCTGCTACCCACTGTAATTTTCTGTAATCATAAGCCCTAACCCTAGTTGCACCCACGGCCCCAAATTCGATCCTAGAGCAAAGACCAATTTGTCCAGCCCTTAACCAACTAACATAAGACTAATATCAAGCCGTGGACTCACTGCTGGACCAAACAAACCCACGCCTACATCCCCATGATCGTTGGTTTCTCGGCTTGTCCGAACTTCAGCCTAACATTCCACATACCCTTCGCATCGGCCATAACCTCACGTCCAGCAGCCCATGAACCCTTCCCAGCCTTGACACGACCCACCATGGTCTGAACCCTGGCCTGGATTGAGCGCATTCATGCTGCTCCCATCCATTTCCCCCTATCTAGCCATATCGAGCCTTACCCTAGACAAAACCCATCGGCCTTTACCTTATCTCGATCGACCCTGGACTCCAGAACTTAGATACCTTAACCTTTGACGTGTTCAGACCCCTAGCATCACAAATTGGCATCCCATTACACAACAACAACAAAAACCGTGAGTTACATTTCAACAAATGCATATTTCGTGACAAAACGATGCATAAACTATTCAACATAAAATATTTAAGTGTTCCTCATGCAAACACACACACATTAGCATATATTAGCATGAATAATGAGAAAAAAGGGATTTGTGGCATGCCTTTGCGTTTATACACTCGAAACATTAGAGATCTTCGCGCAGGACGTGCACCGGAGAGACGAGGAGGGATTTCTTTGAAACATTAGAGAAAAACTCGAAGGAGAAGCTCATGAATAATTCGAAAGGCTGTTGCTACTGCTGCTGCTGTAGGAAGGGATGACCATAAGGTATGAGGTAGGTTTAGGGTTGGATAATGGTGTTTGATTGGTATAATTATGCATTAATGGGTCCTTAATAAAAATTAAAGGGGTTAAAAAGATTTTTGGCCCATTAAGCAACCAAATAATAACATTAAGCCCAAAAACATTGCCAAAAAATATTTCGTTTAAATACGTATTTGAAAATATTTCTTGAACCCATAAAAAGTCCTATGATTCGATAAAATTTGCGTACCGGTTAAAATTTGAACTGGCGAGTAAAAATACTCCACCAAGGCCCATTTTGAAAATTCTCGCTTCATTAAACCATACATTAAATAATTAAAAATAATTGTTTAATAAAAATATTTTTCCTTATTATTCCCAGTCTCTGTTCCTCGTTCGAGTGCGAAATACAACTTAAAGCCCTAATACATGATACTTTAAATAAACCGTTAACTAAACCACATGTCCATGCAATAATCATCCAATAAAATAATTAAACATATATTTTAGTAAAAACCCTATATTGCATGCAGTTAGTATACGTAGTTAGAATTTTTTATACATTACAATTCCTCCCCCCTAAAAAGAATTTTTACCTCGGAATTAAAACGTACCGAATAACTCTGGGTAGAGACTCCTCATCTCGGTCTCATTCTCCCAAGTAGCCTCCTCCTCGGAATGATTCAGCCTCTTGACCTTGACCATGTGGATCACCTTGTTCCGGAGCCTCCTCTCCTGCTTGTCAAAAATCTGAGTGGGTCATTCCTCAAAAGACTGGTGCGACGTCAGCTTAAGTGCTCATAATTCAGCACATGCGAAGGGTTCTACATTTACTTCCACTGCATCGAGACGTGGAACGCTTTATGAACTTCTGCCATATTCGGTGGTAATACCACTCTGTATGATAGTGTCCACACTATCTCGAGGAACTCGAATGGTCCTATGAATCTAGGACTGAGTTTGCCCTTCTTTCTGAATCTCATCACACCCTTCATCGGTGCGACCTTCATGAATACATGATCGCCCACCGCAAACTCTAGATCCATACGCCGCTGATCTGCATAACTCTTCTGTCAGCTCTGAGCTGTCTTCATACTGTCCCAGATCTTGACCACTAACTCTACAGTCTGACTAACAATATATAGCCCCAACTCTGCCGTCTCTCCTAACTCGTCCAAATAAACTGGTGACCTACACTTCCTCCAGTAAAGTGCCTCGTATGGAGCCATGCCAAAAAATGTCGGATAACTGTTGTTGTACGTGAACTCCACAAGAGGTAACTTTGGTTCCCAGCTACCCTGGAAGTCGATCATGCACGCTCTGAGTAGGTCTTCCAATATCTTAATCACCCTCTCAGACTGACTATAGGTCTGCAGATGGAAATATGTATTGAATAACAACTTGCTACCCAATGCCTGATGCACACTCTTCCAGAATGCAGACGTAAACCTCGGATCCTTGTTTGAAATGATGGACACTGGAATCCCATGTAGTCTGACTATCTCTCTGATATACAACTCTCTGTACTGAGTCGTGGCAAAATTCTTCCTTATCGGTAGAAAGTGCGCTGACTTAGTGAGCCGATCCACTATCACCCAAATGACATTATATCCCCCAATTTTCCTCGATAGCCTTGTCACAAAGTTCATGGTAATGTTCTCCCATTTCCACTCAGAAATAGGGAGTGTTCTCAACTTTTCTACAGGTATCTGATGCTCGACCTTAACTTGCTGACACGTCAAACACTCAGACATGAAATACAAGATATCTCGCCTCATGCCCGACCACCAATAAAAAGCCTGTAGATCCTTATACATCTTCATACTTCCTGGATGAATGGAGTACGGGGTGTTGTGGGCTTCACTCATGATGTCTGCTATCAGGGAATCACTGCTAGAAATCCACAGTCAGTCACGGTATTTGACTAGGCCATCCTCAATGATATAAAACCTCGAACCCTTAGACTCATCCCTCTGTCTCAACTTCTGTAAATACTCGTCAGAAGTCTCCCTGCTCGAATTCTGTCACTCAGTGTAGTTTGTACTGTTAAGTAGAAACATTATGGGCATCACTCCTGGCATAGAATGCAAGCTCAAACCTCTGAATCCGTACCTGCAATAGTCTCTGTACCGACAACTGAGTGATAACTGCTTTCTTCCTCCTCAGGTCATCCACAACCACATTAGCCTTTCCCGGATGGTGGCTAATGTCACAGTCATAATCCTTTACTAGTTCTAGCCATCTCCTTTGTTCAGCTCTTTCTATATGAAGAAGTACTTTAGGATCTTGTGATTAGTGAAAATCCTAGATTTCTCCCCATACAGATAGTGCCTCCATATCTTCATGACGAATAACACTGTTGCTAGCTCGAGGTCAGGAGTCGGATAATTCTTCTCATGGACCTTTAACTGTCTGGACGCATAAACTTTATATGTCATGTAGCTTCAGAACTGTGCCCAAACAGAGCTTTGAAGCATCCGCGTAAAGCACAAACTCTCCTTGCCCTGATGGCATAGATAGAACTAGCGCTGAAGTCAATGCCTGCTTCAGCCTGTCAAAACTCTCGTGACACTCTGATCCCCAGATGAATTTGGCATTCTTCTTTGTCAAGACGGTCATAGGCAAAACAATAGAAGAAAAGCTCTGAATAAACTTTATGTAGTACCCAACCAATCCCAAGAAGCTGCAGATCTCTGTCACGCTCTTAGGCACTGGCCAATCTCTGAATGCCTCGACCTTACTGGGGTCAACCTCTACTCCATCACGGGATATGATGTGGCCCAAGAATGCCACTATATCTAGGCAGAACTCGCATTTACTGAACTTGGCAAACAACCGTCTGTCCTGTAAGGTCTATAGTACAGTCCTCAGATGCTGACTGTGCTCCTCTCTGTTCTTCTAATAGATCAGGATGTTGTCTATGAGAACTATGATGTACTGATCCAATTACTGCTGAAACACGCGATTCATGAGATCCATCAAGATCGCTGGCGCGTTCATCAAGCCGAAGGGCATCACCATAAACTCATAGTGCCCATAGCGCATCCTAAAAGTCGTCTTATGCATGTCAGACTCTCTCACCTTCAGTTGTTGGTATCCTGATTGTAGATCTATCTTCGAGAATACTGATGCTCCCTGAAGATGATCAAATAGATACTCGATCCTGGGCAGTGGATACATGTTCTTGACCGTGACCTTGTTCAGTTCTCTGTAATCAATGTAGAGTCGCATGCTGCCGTTTTCTTCTTAACAAACAGTACCGGTGCTCCCCATGAGGAAAAGCTTGGGCAAATAAAACCCTTATCTAGCAAGTCCTGTATCTGATCCTTTAGCTCCTTCATCAAGTAGGTGCTAGACGATGGGATGCCTTAGAAATCGTCACTGAACCTGGCATCAGCTTGATAGAGAAATAAACCTCCCTATCTGGTAGAATGCCTGAAACATCGTCCGGGATAACACTGGGAAAATCCCTGACCACCTCGAAGTCTTCTAGGCTCCGAGCCTCAATAATCGCCAAAAATGCCTGGCATCCTCTCCTCTTGAGCTTCCTCACACAAATGCAAGAAATAATGTGCGGAATCTGCTGGTGTCTAGATGCCTAAAAAATAAATGGCGGACCGCTGGGCGGTCGGACAGATACTGACCCTCATCGAAAATATAAAGTGGTTCCGTTCGAAGAAAGCCAGTCCATACCCAAAATAATATCGAACTCCGGCAATGGTAGCACAATCAAATATGCTTGCACAATATTTTTCTGTAACCGAAGCTCCAATATCTTCACTATCTTTGAGGTAAACATCTGATCCCGGACGGAATCAAAACTCTGAATCCCAAATCCATAGCCTCTAGTATGATTCTTAATCGCTTGACAAATGACTCAGATACAAATGAATGTGTAGCTCCGGAATCGAGCAATGCATACGTGGCTACACTTGAAATATATATCCTTCATGCGACAAAACATACCATCAAATTTGATCGTGTTGAAATTTAAGAGATTTTTTTTATCAGTAATTAAATCAAAATCCAAGAAAAATCACTGATTTACTTCTAGTGTCCCATCAAAATTACGAATTTTACCCCCAAAAATTTTAAAAATTGCAAATTTACCGTTAAAGTTCCGGATTCTTTACAATTTGGCCCTTCAAAATTTCAAAAATGACATCTCAGTCCTCATGAAATTTTGAATCTACTCAATTTAAACCTTAATTTTCTCGAAAATTATAAGTTTGGTCCGAGAAATTTCGGTTAATAGCAAGTCGGCCCTTAATATTCTTTATCAATTCAAGTCAATCATTAAGTCCAGCTATTAGAACATGCAACCTAATTTAATCTAGGTTCTCGATCCCAAAATAATTCCTTCAACCAACAAAATAATTCATGCAATTGAGGCTGTAAATAAAAATTTTAAATGTAAAGGTTACCGGTGATATGTGTAGAGTCTGGCTCAGCCTCCGCCTCCACTACATGCATGACATATGCCCTGCCAGTCGTGAGGCCCTTGTTCCTAGGGCAGTCATCTCCTTTATGGCCCTCCTCTTTACATATAAAGAATTTGAAGGTCCCTCCACATACACCTGCCGTATTGTAATTTGTTGAACTTCTTGCACGGCTGTCCTTCCTTGGGCTTAGGAGCCCCTGGTGCATGTGGTGGCCGCTGCTGTTCGGGCTTCTTGATCTGACCCTAGGGCTTCTGCTGCCCCTGATGCCACGGTGGCCCTGTTAACTACTTCTTCTGTGGCTGCGAGCTCTGTTGGGCCTGATGCCTCTTCCACTGCATCTCCATATCTATATCCCTCAGGGCATGCTCCGCCTAAAAATCACAAGCGGTGGCCTCATCATAGCTCGCGGTCTCATCAACATAACATCCCGACGCAAGGTTGTTCTAAGGCCATCCATGAAATGCCTCAGCTTCTGGGCGGCATCCTTCATAATAAGGGGCACAAAGTGACAACCCCGAATTTCTGGATAAAATCTGCTACAGACGAGTCTTCATGTCGGAGACTCATGAACTCCCTCGTCAGCCGTCGTCTGACATCTGATGGAAAATATTTGATATAGAAGATATCATTGAACTGACTCCAAGTAAGGGTAGCCAAGTCCACCCCGTGAGCAGCTCCCTCCACCATAGGGATGCGTCAGCCCTCAGCATGTAAGTGGCGCACCTGACCCGGTCGCTATCCCTCATCTCCAAATACTAAAAGTGTAGCACCAATGATCGTATCCAACCCTCTGCTACAAAAGGGTCAGTCGTACCTCCAAACTCCTTCGGGTTGAGCCGTCTAAACTGCTCATAGATGTCTATGTGGGACTTGGGAGCCTGCTGTGCCTGCTCTATCAATCTAGCAATACACTCAAGGACTTGGGTAGCTGCGTCTCCTTGCGGTGGTGGTGGTGGAAGGCGTTCATCGCCTCCTGAAGTATGATCATGTCTATTGGTGCTGGGGGTGCGTCTGGGAGGCATAGTATATGACTGAATATAATCCAAATTTTAAATGTAACCCATCATACAATTTAATCAAGTTTTTAAATATTTAATCCTTAAACCATGTAAAGAGCTAGACATATACTGTAAATAACTGAAAACATGTATCAGTAAACATGCAGGTGATAACGTTAAACCATTCAAAACATTTTAAAAACATGTAAACTTACAAACTTGAGGCTTGAAGACTGAGCTGCTGAAGCTGGCGGTGGCACAACCCTATATAGTAACCCTTGCTTTGATACTAATTGAAACGTCTACTACTTAAAATACTATTAGAAATTTTTTTTCTTTTATTTTTTAAAACTAAATCTTGAAATATACATTTTTATTTCGAAAATATATATTTATAGGCATGCATGCAATATGAAAAGTCCACTACTCGTTTTTCTTTAAAAAGTACTATAAATTTTTTTCTTTTATGTCGGCCGAACACATCCGCCCATATATATACACTTTAAAAATAACTTTGCACCATTTTAAAAACAAAACAACCAATTATATTTAAAAATCCAAAGGAAAATAATTCGATAACATAAAATCGTCAATCGTTTATCAAATCTAACTTAGTTATATTTCAAAAATAAACCTAACTCTAACATCATCTCAAAACCACTCAAAAGCATCATAAAAATCTTTAACGTCAACTTAAATCATAAACATAATATAAATGCGGAAAACTAGGGCTGGTCCTCGGGTTGTGTGCACCTTCAGTCCAGTAAGATCAATCATCAAGTCCCTCAACAATATCATTATCATACTCACTTGCATCGATCACACCTAGTGAGTCTAATGACTCAGAAAACCATAATTTTGGTAACAAGTAATACATATACAATCAAATACAACAATGAAAATACTTTTGCTTAAAATAGCTTTTCATGAACATACATAATCATAAACATTTTTCTTTTCATCATAAACATTTTCTTTTCATCATATACGTATACTTTTTCTTTTTCGTTGAATTCAGATCGTTAATTGTGACTTTCGTATTAGCTGAAGGTCGATGGAGTTATCTGCGTGTAACCACAGTACTAGGCGACGGGGACATCAGCGACACTCTCATCCATCAACTGAGCTTTGGCCTTACATATCATCATAATCATCATATCATCATATCATCATAATCATTGTATTAGTAACAATCAATTCACCTCCTTCAACTTTTCATATTCTCATCACTTATAAAAATTCAAGCATATAATAATCATTTTTCTTTTAGACCAAGCATGCAACATATCTTTTAGTATTAACGTTTCATCATAAAATTCCATAAACTTTTAAAATAAGCATATTATCATTATTTACAATATTCAGGACACTTCCAGGATGTCTACTATTTTTAGGTGTAAAATGATCGTTTTACCCCTAGACTTAGAATTTTTCGATGTTGACTTATTTTCTTTCGTTAACTCTAGACCATCCCAAATAATTATTTAAGCTTAAAGTAAATTTCTTATATTTTTATTTAGCTTAAATTCGAGGATTTTGATTTAATTTCTAATTATTAATTCGTAGAGCGTTTAATTCCTGAATTAATTCAAATTTTATTATTTAAATCCAAAATTTTAAACATAGACTTTTTATTGTCTAAATTATCCTTGTGAACCATGAGCCACCCCCATGGACCCACGATTCAGCCTTTACCCAATAAACTTGATTTTCGAACCATGGCTTGAACCCACCGAGCCATCTCTCAATATTATCGAACCACGCCTGAGCCACCTCGAGCCCAACCCTGACCAGCCCACCCAGGGACCCTACTGACCAGCCTTGACCCATGGAACCGGCCCTTAACTCACGCACGAACCCTGCACGTGGACCTGAGCTGCGTGTGTGCGCTTTGTAGTCTTCCTAGGACTCCTAATCACCCTAGGACTCTTGGGTTTGTTTAACCACTGATCCCACATGACCCTCATCTTCCTTGGGCCATGCTTAGACCCAATTGAATCCAGCCCAAGCCCTTGATCCACGCAACGAGCCGCTGCAACAAAACCAAACCCCCGCGTCTACCATTGTGCGTATAAGAGTTCTACTTCGCGTGGGACTCTTTGATCCAGCCTCCACCTAGACCACCTAGCCAGCGCCGAAACCCCTGCACGCGGCTGCATCCCTCGTGTTGCATGGGGAGAGTCCTATCTTGCATGGAATCTTCCCTAGCCGTTGCACGTCTTAGCCACGCTAGGACTCTTCCTCCTTCCTATCCACGTCTAGCCCGAGCCCTGGTCAAGCCTGGTCGAGCCACACGGCCCTAAGCCTTTGG
Source organism: Primulina tabacum (assembly GCF_025594145.1). Classification (NCBI taxonomy): domain Eukaryota; kingdom Viridiplantae; phylum Streptophyta; class Magnoliopsida; order Lamiales; family Gesneriaceae; genus Primulina; species Primulina tabacum. The sequence goes on along the minus strand of NC_134562.1, from coordinate 25,003,242 downwards.
CCGAGCCCCTAAATACTTTATCACCCATACGAAGTCCTAGGTTCTTGTCTATTCTTAGACAATTCATTTCCAGCCTTTAAACATTCATCGTATGACCCTTAAACTCATGAAAAAACGTCCATCCATGATACCCTAACATGGCAGCCCGCTCATGCGATGATATTATAGGTTTTGGGTCATGAAATCATGAATTCTTAACATGTCAAGGCATAAAAACGAAAATGATCATAAGGTAAACATGCTTTTCTTGCAGACGTAATTCAAACACGTAATATGGTGTGAAGATGAGGAAAAGGAGAATTATGGCGTGCCCCTGCGTATTTTACGCACGAAAACAAGTTGACGATGCAAAGAACGACGACGTAGAACTCCTAGGATGAAATTCCTTTGAAAACCGTGGCTTGAAGTCTCCAAAATCTCGTGTGTGATTGTGTTAAGGGGGAGGGGAGAGTCCTTGTAATTTTTGAGATGAGTAGGCGTGAGTTGTAAGGAGTGGGGGAAGGGTTTGCTAGCCTTTAATTTTAGTTAAAACACCTAGTACAAGCTTAGGCCCATTAACATGGTATACTAGACCAATTAATCCCATTAAGTAATAGTTGAGATGAGTAGGCGTGAGTTGTAAGGAGTGGGGGAAGGGTTTGCTAGCCTTTAATTTTAGTTAAAACACCTAGTACAAGCTTAGGCCCATTAACATGGTATACTAGACCCATTAATCCCATTAAGTAATATTTAAAATATTTTATTCAGGAAAGTTTGTGAAATTATTAGTTGATTTCTCAAAAAGTTCATAATTTCGTCGAAAGTCCAATACCGATAAAAATTACGACTTAACGTATATAATCACCTCAAAACACCTCATTTTAAAAAAATATCAAGTAGCATCAACCTTATTTTAATTAATTAAAAAAATTTTTTAATAAAAATATTTCCCCTTTTTCAGCCCTCGATCGCGTCTCGAATAACTTTTAAAAATACATTTTTATGCATTCTAATAATAAACCCTATTTTTACACATGTAATCATGTATATCATAATTATTCTTGCCATTAAAACCATCTAATTAGTCATTTTTCATTTTTCCTAGATTTGCATGCATTTGGATTACGTCATCTTTTTTTTGGACCTTACAATTCCTCCATCCCTTAAATAAAATTTCGTCCTCGAAATTAAAACTTACCGAATAACTCCGTGTAGCGACTCCTCATGTGCATCTCAGTTTCCCAAGTAGCTTATTCCTCCGAGTATTTAGCCACTTGACCTTGATCATTGGTATGACTTTGTTTCAGAGTCTTCTTTCTTGCCTACCCAAAATTTGTATAGGTCTTTCCTCGTATGACATATTTAGAGTTAATTGTAGAGGCTCATAATTTAGTACATGTGAAGGGTTCGACATGTACTTTCGCAGCATTGTGATGTGGAACACATTAATGCACTCCGGCTAGCATCGGTGGCAACGCCACTCTGTAGGCTAGTGTTTCCAATCCTCTCCAAATTCTCAAATGACCCTATGAATCTTTGGCTAAGTTTGCCTTTCTTGCCAAATCTCATAACACCTTCATGGATACTATCTTCACAAATACGTGGTCTCCTACTGTAAATTCTAGCTCACTTCGTCGCTTGTCGGCATAGATTTTCTGTCGTCTTTGTGCAGTCTTCATCCTATCTTAAATTTTTACTACCAGCTCCGCTGTTTGCTTGATCAAGTCCGGACCAAATTCTCCTCGTTCACCAATCTCTTCCCAATGTATGGGTGATCTACACTTCTCCACATATAGTGCCTCATAAGAAGCCATCCCTATTGATGATTGATAGCTATTATTGTAGGTAAACTGCAGTAGTGGCAACTTCGGTTGCCAACTTCCTTGAAAATCAATGACACAAGCTTGAATTAGGTCCTCCAAATTTGAATCACTCTTTCAGACTGACTATCTGTTTGAGGATGGAATGCGGTGCTGAATAATAATTAGTCCCCATAGCTGCATGCAGGCTCTTCCAGAAAGATTACGTGAACCTCAGATCTCTGTCAGAAATGATAGACATTGGAATCCCATGCAATCAAACTATCTCTCGAATATACAACTCGACATATTGTGTCATGGTGAATGTCGTCTTGATAGGTAGAAAATGCGCTGACTTTGTAAGACGATCGATAATCACCCATATCGCATTATACCCCTTGATAGTACTCGGCAATCCAACTACAAAATCCATGGTAATATTTTCCCATTTTCACTCGGGAATAGAAAGTGGCTTAAGCTACCCCGCTAGCCTCTAATGCTCTGCTTTAACTTGTTGACATGTCAAAAACTCGGACATAAAACGCAGGATGTCTCGTTTCATGCCGAGCCACCAATATAACAACTGCAGGTCTTTGTACATCTTCGTACTTCCAGGATGAATGGAGTACAGAGTATCATGTGCTTCTTTCATAACAACTTCTCTCAAAGAATCGCCACTAGGAACCCAAAGTCGATCTCGATATCGAACAATGCCATCCACTTCAGAATACAGCTTCTGGCCCTTAGCTTCATCTCTCAGTCTCCACTTTTGCAATGCTCGTCAGGAGACTGCCACTCACGGATTCTGTCTCTCAAAGTCGACTGTGCTGTCATGGTGGCAAGATTAGGGGCCTCACCCCTAGCATATACTGCTAGCTCAAACCGCTAAATCTCGGACTGCAATGGTCGTTGAAGTGATAATTTATTAATAACTACTGTCTTTCTACTCAGTGCATCCGCTACTACATTAGCTTTTTCTGAGTGGTAGCTAATATCACAGTCGTAGTCCTTAAACAACTCTAGCCATCTTTGTTGCGTCATATTCAACTTCTTTTGTTTAAAGAAGCACTTCAAACTTTTATGATCGGTGAAAATCTTGGAATTCTCCCCAAATAAGTAGTGTCTCCAAATCTTTAGTGCAAAGATTACTGTTGTGACCTCAAGATCATGTGTGGGCTAATCTTTCTCGTAGATTTTAAACTGTCTCAACGCATAGGCTATAACTCGGTCATTTTGCATCAGAATTGTGCTCAAACCAAGTTTCAAAGCGTCTGTATAAAGAACATACTATCCTTTCACCGATGACATCGATAAGACTAGCGCTGAGATCAAGGCTTGTTTCAACTTGTCAAAAGATTCTTGGCATTCGGATCCCCATATAAACTTTGCATTCTTCTTTGTCAAGGCGGTCATGGATACTGCTATAGATGAGAATCCTTGAATAAACTTTCGGTAATAGACAACTAGTCCCAAGAAACTACGGATCTCGGTCACGCTCTTCGGTACGGGCCATTCTTTCACTGCCTCAACTTTACTCGGATCTACCTCAACTCCATCTCTAAAAATGATGTGGCCTAAAAACGCTACTCTCTCGAGCCAAAACTCGCTTTGCTGAACTTTGAATATAATTTCCTATCTTGCAGTACTTTCAGTATTGTCCTCAAATGCCGACTATGCTCCTCTTTACTCTTCGAATAAATCAAAATATCGTCGATGAAGACTATAAAAAATTGATCTAGATACAGCTGAAATACGCGATTCATGAGATCCATGAAGATTGCTGGCGCATTGGTCAACCCAAATGGCATAACAGCAAACTCATAATGCCCATATCGAGTCCTAAACACTATCTTATGAACATCAGACTCTTTCACTTTCAACTGATGGTATCCCGAATGAAGATCTATCTTCATATCGATACTCCTTTCCATTGATCAAATAAGTCCTCAATCCTCGATAAGGGATATTTATTCTTGATGGTGACTCAATTAAGCTCTCGATAATCAATGCAGAGTCACATAGTACCATCCTTCTTCTTTACAAACAATACCGGTGCGCCCCACGGAGAACAACTAGGGCGAATAAAACCCTTGTCCAGTAACTCTTGGATTTGATCTTTTAACTCTTTCATTTTTGCAGGTGCTAGACCATAGGGTGCTTTAGAAATGGGTACAGTGCCCGACATCAACTCAATAGAAAATTCCACCTCATGGTCCGGTGGAATGCCAGAAAAATCCCCAGGAAAGACACTAGGAAAGTCTTTGACGATCTCAACATTCTCCAACTTCTGACAGTTAGGGGCATGTGCTGTTGTAACACATGCTAGAAAAGCTTGGCGTCCTCGTCTCATAAGTTTTCTCGCACACAAACATGAGATAATGTATGGCATTTGCTTGTTCCTCGCCGCCTCAAAGACAAAAGATTTCCCTCTAAGTGGTTGAATAGACACTGACCACTGACGAAAATCTATCGAAGCTTCATTCAGTGATAGCCAATCCATGCCAACCATGATGTCAAATTCAGGCATAGAGAGTACGATGAGATCTGCCCGAACCACATTTTTTGTAAACGAAGCTCCAGATTCTTTTCAATGCTCGACGTGATCATTTGATCCCGGAGGGAATAGAAACTTTAAATCACAATCCCATATCCTCGGGTATAATTTTTAGTCGCTTGACGAATGTCTCGGATATGAATGAGTGTGTAGCTCCAGAATCCAGCAATGCATAGGTAGCTACACCTAGTATGAATATCCTTCTTACGATGAATACAGTCAAATCTATTCGTGTTGAAGCTTAAGGGATTTCTATCATTATTTTCCCAAAGTTTTTAAACTTAAATGATTGAACCCTATTATTTCTAGGAAAAATTGCAATTTCGCCCCTTATATTTTCAAAATTAGTGCATTTTAATCCCTAAAATTATTGAATTATAGCATTTTGCCCCTTGAATTTCGAATTCTATTAATTTAGGCCTCAAAATTTTGGAAATTCCTAATTTAACCCACAGGATTTCGATAATCACCATAAAAATTCCTAATTATTTAAGATTTGCAAACCAGCCCTGAGTTTTTGTAAATTGCAATTGGGTCCCTGAAATTTTCGAAAACCCCATATTTACCCTAGGATTTCGGCTTTTCCTAATTTCAACCCTTAAAGTTCCTAAATTTCAAAAATGGCATATATGCCCTCTTTTTCGATCATTTATCAATTTTAAACCTTAAAATTCTTATTTAGGTTTAATTATCTCCTTTACATTATTAAGGCTCATGATTCATGCTCAATTTCCAACATTTCTATTGTCATCCCTTAAATTTATCTAAGGTAGAGCATGCAACCTAATTTTCTTCTAGGTTCTACTTGATCCCAAATCAATTCTCATAACCAATTTAACTTCTCATGCAATGAAAGCAATATAAAAATGTTAAATAACTAGATTGCCAGTGATTAGGGCCGTGTCTGGCTCCTCCTCAGCTTTCTCAACATGCATAACATAAGCTCTCCCCACAGTTTGTGCTTTCTTCTTCGGGCAATCGGCAGCTTTATGCCCTTCCTCCTTGCATATGAAGCACTTGTAGGTCCCCCACATGCACTTTCCATAGTGTAAACGATTGCAATCCTTGCACAGAGGCCTCTCAACAGGTTTTGGTGCTCCCGGTTGTGGTGGCTTTGGTGGCCCTGGCTTCTTCACTTGTCCTTGGGGCTTTTGTTTCCCTTGGAGTCTAGGAGGTTCCATATATGGCTTCTTATTGGGCGAGGAATTCTGCTGGTGTTGCTGCCTTTTTCGCTGCACGCTGCACTTCAAAATCAATATCTTTCAAAGCTTGCTCGGCTTGAAAAGCATAGGTAGTGGCAGTGGCGTTGAAACGTCTACTACTCGTTTTTCTTTAAAATATACTAAATTTTTTTTCTTTTCTTATCCCTCTATTCGGTCGAACCTATGCACATATATCTAAATATATTTTAAAATAATTTTGCATCATTTAAAAATAAACCAACATACTATTATTTAAAAATCCAAAACAAAGTAATTTAAAAAACAAAAAATCGTAAAACGTCAACCAACCTAAACTACAAATATTTCAAAAATGGCTTAACACTAACATCCTCTCAAAACCTCTTAAAAGCATCATAAATCGTAAATTTTTAAGAAATCATAAATCATAAACGTATTTTATTTGCGGAAAACTAGCACTGGTCCTCGGGTTGTGTGCACCTTTAGTCTAGCAAGATCAACCATCAAACCTCCATTAACATCAATATCATGCTCACCTGCATCCATCATACCTAGTGAGCCAATTGACTCAGCAAACCCTAATAATGATAACAAAAATACATATTCATCCATATGCAACAGTGAAAATACTTTACTTAAAATAGATTTTCATGAACATGCATAAACTTAAACAATTTCTTTTCATCATATCATATCATATTTCCTTTAGTCATGACATATCAAATTCTCTTTCATCATATACATATATGTTTTTCTTTTATTGAATTCTCATTTTTAATTGTGACTTTTGTATCAGCTATTAGTCGATGAATTCATCTACGTGTAACCAAAGTACTGGGCGTCAGGGCCATCAGCGACACTCTCACCCGTGAACTGAGCATTGGCCTTACATATCATCGTATAATGATAATGATCATATCATCATATCATTGTAATATCGTATTTGTCACAATTACTTCCCCTCCTTCAACTTTTCGTATTTCCATCACTCATAAAAATTCAAGCATATATAAATCATTTTTCTTTTAAACAAAACATGAAACATATCTTTTAGAATTAACATTTCATCATATAATTTCGTAAACATTTAAGACAAACATATTAAAATTATTTACAGCATTCAGGGCACTGCCATGACGTCTAACAATTTTATGTGTAAAATAACTGTTTTACCCATAGAAGCATAACTTACCATATTTATCCCTAGACCTCGAAACGACGTCCCAAATTATTCCAAACTTAACCAACAACCTTAAAACACTCACTTATTCATTCCTTAGGCTTAAAATTTAGGTTTATGATAATTTCCTCGATTCATTTTTAAACTTAGACGTACATCTCGGTTTTGACTCATATTGACTTGAAACTTAACCAAACATAAACCAAATCTTAACAATGCCTAACTAAACCATATTCAACACAATTCAAGCTAATTAGAACCCTTGATGAAGCCTAGTAAGCTAGTATAAATTTCTGCGTTCTGCCCTATTTTGATCAAACCATAGCCCAAGCCATCGTCAAATCCTTCGAACCTAGACCCTAACCGAGTGGACCAGACCCTGACCAACCCTCCTAGGACTTAGAACGAACGCTTTAGGATCCTATTGGACAAGCTTCTACAGCCCATACGAGGCAAGCCCCAAAACCTGAAATCTTCAAGCCAAGCGCGCCTCCTCATCATGAGCGGTTCCTCCCTAGCCTTCATCCCAGCCCTCATGCAAATAGCCTATGACCTAGTATAGCCTCCATTAGGACCCTTGAACCTGCCCCTAACTCATGCATAACCAGCGTTTTTTGTTCCAGCCATCAGCCCTTAGCACCTTGCATCGTGCAACCCCTCTTGAACCACCCCACAGCCCCTTTAGGTCTCCTGGACACACCCTATCAGCAGCTAGTAGTCATGACCCTCAAAGACTTCTAGTCGAAGAGTCCTAGCCCTTAAGGAGTCTATTTTCGTTCTTATTCATTCCCTATCTTTTCCAGCCCTTAAACACACATTTAAGTGCCCTTAAACATGTGGATAAACATCCCTTCTCATAGCTCTATGATGACAGTCCCTTTATGCATCATTAACACAAGTTTTGGATAAAAAAAACACAAGTTTTTGTCCATGACATGTCATAAAAACGAAAATATAAAAAGTGTATCTTGTTTTTCATGCAATCATGTATCAAACATATAATATGGTGTGATAGATGAGAAAAAGGAGATTAAGGCATGCCTTCACATATATTACGCACGAAAATCAACTTGCGACGCGAGGAACGTTGGCGGAGAGACAAGGAAAGATGCTTGCTGAATTTTTCCTCAAAAAAATGAGTTTCCTCTTTAAAATTTCGTGTGATGTGTGGCTATGATGCTGATGGAGATTTCTAGTTGGTTTTAAGGTGAAGATGCGTGGGTTGTGTAGGTTAAGGGAGGGTTTTTGGCTTCAATTAGGACACTTGGTGTAAGCTTAGGCTCATTAACATAGTATATTAGACCCATTAAGCCTATTAATTAATATTTAGATATTTTGTTTAGGAAATTTTGTGAAAAAAATATCCGAGTTATCGAAAAGTTCATATTTTCGTCGAAAATCGAATACCGTTTAAAAATACGACTCGGCGTATAAAAACATCTCATTTTCAAATATTTCATTTAAAATACAACACACATTAAACAATTAAAATAATTATTTAATAAAATATTTTCCTTCATATGGTCCCCGATCTCCGCTCCTCGGTCGCGTCTCGAATAACCTATAATTTTAACTCTTAAGATCATTACTAAAACTTATGATACATCAAACCTTAAGTTCCCAAAAATATGCTAACTTAATGTCTAATCCTATAACTTAACTAATTGATCAACTTTACCATAAATTGTCGTTAATCTAAATTCTTAATTTGCCACAATATTATTCCAATAACTCTTAGACTTTCAAACCCAATATTGATTCATCCTACGATGCTCTTGATTACTGAAACGTCTGCCCATTTTAAAAATCTACTGATTTTTTTTAATAAGCAATGGACGAAACCATGCCTACGAAATTCACAAATTTAAATAATGTATTCTATAAAATCATCCCACTGCCGAATAAAATGAATGCAGTTAAAATTATGAAAAGAACAACCAACCTAGAAAATTTCCGTTTAGAAAATAAAGCATCAACCATATTAAAATCTGTCAAAACGCTCAACAAAATAAAACCATCAGCCATTTAAAAAGCTGTTTAAATGTGTTCCCATAAAATCATATTCTTGCGAAAGAATACATGGTCCCTCGAGTTAACGTGCGCCACCAGCTCCACCCGTTCAGTCATCAAGACCTCTAGTCTCCTGATCAAAATGCTTACCTGCATCATTCACACCTAGTGAGTCTAATGACTCAACACACCTGTAACGTTATAGCCAATACATATACATAAAAGGCAACAGTGAAACGTACTGTAATAAAGATACGTTTCATGATCATATAAAACCGTATGCATATCATGTTCTGTTAAAGCATAAAAAATTCATGACCTTAAAAGCGTAAACATAAACATATTGTATAAAAGCATAACGTGCCAAAACATGTATCATCATAATCATTGTATACGTATACATTTTATTTATTTGAATTTTGTTCATATTTGTGACTTTCTATTCGATGGATCCATCTACGTATAACCACGGTACCGGGCGGCGGGGACATCAGCGATACTCTTACCCGTCAGCTGAGCTTTGGCCTCACATATCATCATATCATGTCAATGGAAATACGATCGTCGGGCTCTCTGGGGTCTTCTCCCGTAAACGGACTTCCTCTGGGCCTTTTCCATCATGATATCTCCAATCATATCAGCGTATCATCATATTAGTCACAACCAACTCGTATTCTTCAAAAACATGTCATCATATTCACCACTTATAAAAATCATGCATTTACGTAATTTTCTTTCAAACCAAGCATGCAAAGTATTTTTCATAATTTCATAAAAAGTCATACACACAATCGTATAAACATCTAAAACATTTTAAATCGTGTTTAGGGTGCTGACAGGACTTCTAACTCGACCCGGGTACAAAATGACCTTTTTGCCCTTGGAAACCAAAAATGACCATTTTACCCCTATATCTCTGCTGGAAACTAAATTTCGGATGTTTGATAAACTGAGTGTTTAAAAGATTAAACCAACTGATCAAGAAGACTGATAGAAACTGATCTAATATATGCAAACTATCGGTTGCGAGTAACTGAGGAATAATATGCAGCTTTTCGAAGGTAACTGAACTACGTAGACAACTGACTGATTAGTTGAAAACTGATCAGTTACTACAAACAGCTGTGATATTATCAACTACATTCGATCAGCTGATCCATCAGCTGTACATGTCATCAGTTAAGGAAAAAGACATTCAACCGACAAAATCTGACTTCAACAAGTAGCGGTATCGCCAAATTTCATAAAAGCTGCAGTGTACGAATGTCAGAAGAATGTTGACGTGGCAAGCAACGGAAAGAAAGTTTCAAATAGTATTTAATATAACCGTTGGAGGGAAGCCTATAAATAGCAGAGAAGAGCAGCTGAGAAACAATTTTTTTCGAACAACTCTCTCGGAATATAAAACAATCAACTGATCGATTTACTATTCTATTTAGAGAACCAGTAAACTAGACTACGTATAAGCCATGCATAATTCTAGTATTTTAAATTAAAATTATTTTATTGCATGAGTATTTAAATGCTTTTCTTTAAAATTTAGTTATTTTATGCAGTAGTTTAAATTTTTATCTTTTCAGATAATTCAGTGAGGTCGGACTAGAGTTGGAGTTTTGAGATAGAATTTAAGATTAAGAAATCATTCCCAGAGTTTATTTTAGCTAGCTAATAAGTTGATTTAAGTTAAAAGGAGGTTTAAGGAATTATTTTAGTAACTTAAGGTGAGTAGGAAATAATTTCATTTAGGTTCCTTAATTAAGGTGTTAATTCACTAAATTATTTAAAGGATAGGTAAGGCTCTTAAGGTTTAAAAATTTACTAACTAAACAATATTTCCCTCCATTTAACTGTTTAATTTTCGGCCCTTAGATGATTAATCAAATTTTTTTGCCAACTCACCTTTGACCCTTTCCTCGTCATCCTTTAGCATGATAATCTTTTCATTTATTAATCACCCTTAATTATTAATATTAGATCATTATCCTAACCTTGTGATGACATGAAGAATCGGTCACCTCTAATATCCCTCAAAGAAATATTTGATATCAACCAATTCAAATTTCAAAAGAGAAGAGACTTGGTCATGCCATTGAACCCCTTTATTATTGGAACTCCCTTCATCACTTCTAACCATTCCCTCCCTCTCCATTATTTCGAAATTCAGAGCACTCTCATAGTAGAAATTTGTGAGCCACATAGCAAGAAATAGGAGAGGAATAATTGAGTAGAAGGAAAATCAAGAAGATCGCTCCATCTCCTCCGCGCCGCGTCGTTGCGTTTCGTTCGTTTTCTTTTCAAAACGAAACCAGGCATGTTTATATTTTTCCTTGCTCTTCAATCTAGTCATATTAACACTTTTCAACATTATATGATCATCATTTCCATGGCATAACCGAAATATATCAAGAACATTTCGAAAATAAAAGATGCAGAATTTTTCGGTTCCTCTTGTGCTTCACGGGTTGCATTGTTTTGATGGTGTCAGGTATTGGTTCGATTCCAGGCTCCCAAGGCTGCTCCTAGACATGTACTAGGACATGTTAGGAACACATTTGTCCATTGGTTTGAGTCCCATGCTAGCCAAAATCAAGAGATGACAGCAACCCCCCATTAAGTGTCATTGTGTGCTCGATTTTTCTTGAGTTGGTGTCCATAAAGGAAGTTTCTGATCATGGCTACCCTAGGGGCCTATAGCCATGGTTAGGACACCAACCTAGCATGTCTAAGACGTGACCTAGTTTCTCTTTTGAGCCTTGGTCCATGGTTGCATCGGTTTTTAAATCAAAACACAAGAACAGCCCCTACCCCCCTTTCGGCCTTCTCATTTTATAGCAAGTGTCACATTCGGTTTTGTGGAATGGTGTGGATCTTGGTTGGCCTATGGCCCTTAGCCATGGTTCATACCATACCTCTGGATGTCTAGATTGTGCCATGGTCAACCAAATGGCCAATGGAACGACGCGAGACAGCAAACAAAGCACAACACCCCACGCATGCAAGGGTGCTCTCGGGTGGGACTTTCGGTTGGTTTCTGGTGTGATGCGAATTGTGGCTGGCTTAGGGACCTTAGCCATGGTTCAAATCATTACTTAGGATGTTGATAAGAGGTTCTAGTTGGTGGTTCAAGCCCCAATGGCCATTAGCTTTGCAAACGACGCAAGGAAACCAAAGCACAGCTGCTGTATTTTTGTGGACAGCAACTTGCTGCTTCGGTTCATGGCTCGTTCGAGTTCTTGGTTGGCTTTTAGCCTATGGCCTTGGAATGGACAGTGCCTCATCAAGTTTGGAAGGTCATGTTTTTGGCCGTTTGTGATTTGGATCATTTTTGAGGTCGTACGAGAAATTACGGTGTGATGTGCCAAATTGACTCTCGAAAGAGCGTTTCATGTTTTGGCCTCCATTCACCAAAATTTCGGCCCTTATCATTCTAGGAGCATTATTTCATCATTTTAAGTGTATTTTAATCATGACTAAATGATGGTTTGGTGTTGGTTCGGGTTGGCTCGGATTCATGATTAAATACGAAGTCGTTGGGCGTAATTGTCTCGTTTTTGGATTCAATTACTAAGTTTGGTCAAGAAAATCATTTGCATATTTTTCATGTTAAATTTAGGTCGCAGCGAGCCTGGAACGATCCAATGCATGTGGTAAAATAATACAGGATATTTCATTATGCCATTTAATTATATTACGTGCATAAAAATATAAAATATTCATTTTTGAGATTTATGCGATATTGCTTGTGGCCATTTCACTATCATGGGAGCATTATATTATCCGGTCGCCAGTTACCGGTCAGTTTAGTTATGTACCACCCAGTATACTGTGGCATTAGTCTGATCAGACGTTCATTACTTCACCCGGTCGCCAATTACCGGTCCGGTCGCCAGTTACCGGTCAGTTCAAGTCAGTTCAGTGCAGGGGCCACTTGCGTAGACCATAGTCTCAACAGAAAATTTATGACATGCTTTTTTATTCAGGGCTCCAAGGAGCAAACATTTTCACTGTGATTTACAGTTCAGTTATGCATGTATTATAATTGCTCATGACAAGTTATTTTCACATTATGCCTCATGACATGATATTTTTACTCCCATGCAACTTTACTTTATTATTTACTCGTTATTTACGATATATGCATGCTGAGTCTTTAGGCTCACTAGACTTGATTGTTGTAGGTACTGATGATGTCGGGGCCGAGGGCGGGGACCAGTGAGCTAGCTTGGGTCGGCAGTAGTGGAACCTGAGGACCTCATTTACAGTACTTGCCATTTTTTTATGCTCAAACATTTTATCAGTTGTTGGATTCTTTAACTTGTTATTTTGGCAAGTAATAATTTATTGGTTGGCAAGTGTCACATTCGGTTTTGTGGAATGGTGTGGATCTTGGTTGGCCTATGGCCCTTAGCGACAGTTCATACCATATCTTGGGATGTCTAGATTGTGCCATGGTCAATCAAATGGCCACTGGAACGACATGAGGCAGCAAACAAAGCACAACACCCCACGCATGCAAGGGTGCTCTCGGGTGGGACTTTCGGTTGGTTTCTGGTGTGATGCGAATTGTGGCTGGCCTAGGGCCCTTAGACATGGTTCAAATCATTCCTTAGGATGTTGGTAAGAGGTTCTGGTCAGTGGTTCAAGCCCTAATGGCCATTAGCCTCGCAAATGACGCAAGGAAACCAAAGCAAAGCTGCTGTATTTTTGTGGACAGCAACTTGCTGCTACGGTTCAGTGGCTCGTTCGAGTTCTTAATTGGCTTTTAGCCTATGGCCTTTAACTGGACAGTGCCTCATCAAGTTAGGAAGGTCATGTTTTTGGCCGTTTGTGATTTGGATCATTTTTAAGGTCGTACGAGAAATTACGGTGCGATGTGCCAAATTGACTCTCGAAAGAGCGTTTTATGTTTTGGCCTCTATTCACCAAAATTTCGGCCCTTATCATTCTAGGAGCATTATTTCATCATTTTAAGTGTATTTTAATCATGACTAAATGATGGTTCAGTGTTGGTTCGGGTTGGCTCGGAGTCATGATTAAATACGAAGTCGTTGGGCGTAATTGTCTCGTTTTTTGATTCAATTACTAAGTTTGGTCAAGAAAATCATTTGCATATTTTTCATGTTAAATTTAGGTCGCAGCTAGCCTGAGAACGATCCAATCCATGTGGTAAAATAATACAGGATATTTCATTAAGCCATTTAATTATATTACGTGCATAAAAATATAAAATATTCATTTTTGAGATTTATGCGATATTGCTTGTGGCCATTTCACTATCATGGGAGCATTATATTATCCGGTCGCCAGTTACCGGTCAGTTCAGTTATGTACCACCCAGTATACTGTGGCATTAGTCTGATCAGACGTTCATTACTTCACCCGGTCGCCAGTTACCGGTCAGTTCAGTTCAGTTCAGTGCAGGGGCCACTTGCGTAGACCATAATCTCAACAGAAAATTTATGACATGCTATTTTATTCAGGGCTCCAAGGAGCAAACATTTTTCGCTGTGATTTACAGTTCAGTTATGCACGTATTATAATTGCTCATGAAAAGTTATTTTCACATTATGCCTCATGACATGATATTTTTACTCCCACGCAACTTTACTATATTATTTACTCGTTATTTACGATATATGCATGCTGAGTCTTTAGGCTCACTAGAGTTGATTGCTGTAGGTACTGATGATGTCGGGGCCGAGGGCGGGGACCAGTGAGCTAGCTTGGGTCGGCAGTAGTGGAACCCGAGGACCTCATTTACAGTACTTGCCATTTTTTTATGCTCAAACATTTTATCAGTTGTTGGATACTTTAACTTGTTATTTTGGCGAGTAATAATTTCTTCCGCTGCTATTTTGAATATCTAAACTTGATTTATCAGTTGATTTTTTGAATGAGGCAATTTTGATTATTTTTAAAAAAAAATTTAATTTTTCCGCAAATTTTCAAACATGAATTTTCGGGCCATTATACTATTACTCTGCTGAAATCCTTTCAAATATCAAAGCTCACGCTGATTGCATACATTTATAGCTTTCAAGCTATACTTCGAGCTTTCAAGCACATACTGTAATACCTGATCTTGCAAGAGATCAGTTGTGCTAAAATATTTCAGTTCTAAGAGTTTCAGTTTGGAATTGTTAAGTCCAAAACTGAAGTGGGTCTGTACAACTGTTTGTATTGATCAAAGTCTTTTAGTGAATATCCTATCCTTGTGATAGAAGGGGTGATGTAGTAGTGTTTGAAATCTCCAAACATCCATAAAGTCTTGTGTCTTCTTATTTAAGTTTTTATTCTATCTATCAGTCAGTTTATTTCTGCACATTCTTTGTTAAATGATTGATATTGACTTAAAATATTCTCAAGTATCAGTTTATCACTAAACTGACTCATTTATATTCGAAAAGGTTGTGAAAATTGAGAATTTTTATTCAACCCCTCCTTCTAAACACTCTTCCACCTTTAACCGATCCTATCAAGTGGTATCAGAGTAGTTGAATCTTGTTTTCTGAATATTTCTATATACAAACTGATCACCATGTCTTCATTCAATAAAATTTCAATGTTCTCCAGAGAAGATTTTGATGATTGGAAAATCATAATGCAGGCTCATCTAGCTGCACAAGACGATGACATGTGATACGTTATTACAGACGGACCCATGAAAATATTGAAGGCAAACACTGTTGTTGCCATAACTGATGGGGCACTGCACCACATTGAAAAACCACGAGATGAATGGACAGCTGAAGACACGAGAAAATCCAACTTGGACAACGTGGCTAAAGACATTATGTACAAAACATTGGATAAAATCACTTTCAGCAAGATAAAGATGTGAAGAACTACTAAGGAAATCTGGGAGAAACTGATTCAGCTCTGCGAAGGCAATGAGAAAACAAAAGAGAATAAGCTATATGTTGCTGTTCAAAAGTTCAACAATATCAAGATGAAGATTGGAAAATCCATGCACGAATACGATGAAAAAATCAGTGGCATAGTCAACGAACTGAATGCACTTGGACTGGTGTATTCAAATAAAAAAGTAGCACTGAAAGTAGTCAGAGGTCTTCCCAAGGAGTGGGATGTTAAGACCATGGCAATGAGAGAATCAAAGGACCTGAACAAAGTTGCACTTCATGATTTATTTGTTGATATAAAAGCCTACGAGTTTGAGTTGCATAGCAGAGAAGGGGAACCTTCTACACCAGCTGCTACAACTGCCCTAACTGTTGTCAAACTGGAACCAACTGATTCAGTTGACAAATCTGCTGATCAGTTAAGCAATGACACAATGCCATTGTTTGTCAAAAAATTTGGAAGATTTATGAGAAGAAATCAAGGAAACCTTCAAAGACAATATCAGAAAAATCACTCTAAAGAGGAACTTAATGCTTGATACAACTGTGGCAAAACTGTTCATTTCATTGCTTGACTGTCCCAAGCCAAAGAAAGTTAGTCGAGTCTCAACTGAAAAGGGAAAGAAACCTTATGAGCACAAGAGAAGATCTAAGGATGACAAGAAATATTACAGAAAGAAGCACGAGGTGCTTCTAGCTGAGGAAAGGAAGTCCAAATGGGCAGAATCTGACAGTGATGATTCAGAATCTGAGAGCTTGAGCTGCTCCAGTGATGATGTTGAAGATGTCAAGTGTCTGATGGATGATGAAACAGAACTGGAGTCAACAAGTCAACATGTATACGACTTTAGTTCAATTGACTTCACACGAGATGAACTTATTTCTACACTTTATGACATGGTTAATGAGTATCACAAGCTTGCCTTATCTTTTGAGAAGATCAGAGCAAAGAAAACTGATCCCAAAGACGATAAAATTGAAACTAATGAATCAATTGATCTGTTGAGTCTTAAACGGGAGATTGTTGAGCTAAATGTTGAAAGAAGCAAGAATAAATCTATGATTTATCAGTTAATGCTTGATAATTCAAAGCAAACTGAGCTCATTAATGTATGGAAAAAATCATCTGTTTCACTAGCTGAAATACAAGATAAACAAAAATCAGTTACTGATAAAACTGGTTTAGGGTTCAGCAACCAAGATAAAACTTTCACCAGTGATACTTAACCAAAACTGAATATAGACAAAGGGAAATATATTCACTTTGTAAAATCAATCATGGTACAAGAACAACCAAAACCAAGTAAACCAATTGTACAACCTATTGAAAATAAGAACAAGGCTAGAAGGTATGATATTGGTTATAGCCCAAAAATTTTAGCTGACCAACAAAGTCAGTCACCAAAAAGGTTCAGAAATAAAAACCTGAACTACTATTATGGCTACTCCAATTACTATAACAATAACCTAGTTCAGAAAATATATGGACTGAACAACAAGTTGAAAAAGGCTAAAAATTATATTGCTTCATCTGCACACTATACATCAAGCACACTCAAGCCGAGAAAAACTATCATAAACACATAAACTGGAAGGTCAGTTAGACTGGTCCAAGTCTGGGTTCCTAAAAGACTAATCAGTGTAGGACACAAATAGATGTGAGTAACAAGATTAAAAATTGTGTGTGCTTGCAGGTGACAGGTACAAACCAAGATTCAATCTGGTATCTGGACAGTGGATGCTTGCGTCATATGATAGGGGATGCAAGTTTGCTATCCCAAATGATCAAATACACTAGTCCAAACATCAGTTTTGGAGACAACTCCAAAGGTAAAACTGTGGGTAAAGGTAAGCTTATCTATAGTAATTTTACAATCAATGATGTATTACTAGTTGAGAATTTGAAGTATAACTTGATTAGCATCAGTAAGTTATGCGACAATAAATTCTCAGTTCAGTTCCACAGACACACTTGTTCAGTTAAAGACTCAACTGATGAGGTCATCCTAACTTGCAATCGTTTTGGAAATACCTATAAAGTCAGTTGGACTGATCAACCTCATGCACCAGTTTGTTTTATAGCTTCCAAATCTTCTAAAAACTGTTTTTGGCATAAGAGGTTGAACCACCTAAACCTTAACAAATGCATTTTAAATGTAGAAGAATCTATTAATGTTGTATTTGATGAATCTGTGCTAACTGATAAGCCAACTGATCAAGTTGAGCTAGTCGATCGCTTTACAGATATAAGTTTGGAGGATGATAATGAAGATGAGAATCACATTAATAGAAATATTTAATAGAAATATCCTTCAAACACTAGAACCAGAAGTGCTGGATCAATCACTTGAACAAGAAATTGTTACTGATAATCAGTTGGTGGAGTAAAATGACAATAATCAGTTACCAACTGATACAGCAGCAACTGAAACTGAAGAGAATATTCAGTTGCCAACCGAAGCAGTTGCTGAGATAAATGCAACAAGTACTGAATACACATGGAAGAAATCACATCCACCAGAATTGGTAATAGGTAATCCATCTGATCCGGTAAGAACTTAGAATCATATGTTTAACTTATTTTTTCATTCTGATTTTGTTTCCCAAATGGAACCTAAGAAAACTGATGAAGCTCTTGCTGATCCTAACTGGATAAATGCCATGCAAGAAGAAATAAATCAGTTTACCCATAACAATGTCTGGAACTTAGTTCCAAAACCAGTTTCTAAAACCATTATAGGTAAAAAGTGGGTATACAGAAACAAACTGAACGAAGATGGTTCAGTTGTGCGCAACAAAGCAAGGCTTGTAGCACAAGGATATATGCAAGAAAAAGGAATAGATTATGATGAAACTTATGCACCAGTTGCAAGACTTGAAGCAATTAGAATGTTCCTTGCTTATGCCTTATTCAAGAATTTTAAAGTCTACCAAATGGACGTGAAGAGTGCGTTTCTGAATGGTCAGTTGCATGAAGAATTATATGTTGAACAACTACCAGGTTTTATCATCACTCTTTTTCTGATCATGTTTATCATTTGAACAAAGCCTTATATGGTCTTAAACAAGCTCCAAGATCTTGGTATGAAACTCTTTCAAAATTTCTAACTGATCATGATTTTACTGTCGGATCAGTTTATAAGACTATGTTCAAATTTTCAAAGAATGATCACCATTTACCTGTGCAAATATATGTTGATGATATTATTTTTGGATCAACTAACCCCAAATTATGTGAAAAATTTGTCAAGTTAATGTAGGAAAAATTCGAGATGAGTATGATGGGTGAACTGACATTTTTCCTTGGTCTGCAAGTGAAGCAACTGGAGGCTGGTACCTTTATTAGTCAGACCAAATATACGAAGGAATTGCTTAAGAAATTTGGCATGGAAACATGTTCAGCTGCAAATACTCCCATGAGTTCATCAATCAAACTAGACAATGATCAAGGGAGAATATCAGTTGAGACGATACTTTATAGAGGTTTAATAGTTTCATTATTGTACTTAACAGCTATTCATCCTGATATTGTATTTGCGGTTTGCATGTGTGCTGGATTTCAGATAGATCCTAAGCAATCACATTTTTCATCTGCCAAATGCGTTTTAAAATATCTGAAAGGCACACAAAATGTGGGCTTACGGTATGCTAAAGACTCTTCTATCAATTTAGTCGGATATTCAGATGCAGATTATGTAGGATATAAGCTAGATTGTAAAAGCACCAGTGGATCATGTCAGTTTCTAGGAGACAGACTGATTTCATGGTTCAATAAGAAGCAAATATCCATAGCAACTTCCACAACTGAAGCAGAATATTTTGCTGCTGGAAGCTGCTGTGCCCAACTGCTCTTGATTCAACAACATCTGAAAGACTATGGAGTCATTGCAAAAGAATCACCAATATTTTTGATAATACAAGCATGATTGCAATAACATACAATCTAGTTCTTCACTCAAGAACCAAGCATATCGATGTCAGGCATCACTTCATCAGAGATCATGCTATGAAGAAAGCAATCAGACTGGAATACATACCAACTGAATAACAAGCAGCAGATCATAAAGCCATTATCCGAGACTAAGTTTTCTCACTTTTGCAACATTCTTGGCTTAATCGACTTGCCTTAATATAATTTACTTTATGTTATTATCTTGTTGTTTATTCAGTTATCACCGATTAATATGCAGAAAATAAAAAGGCAGTAAGAGTAAGACAACATTAAAACATAATAATAATTTTATTTATTGTACGAGGAGCGTACATGGATGATTTCTTTTTTAACTGCGGACCTCCAGGAGGTCAACCACATGGTTAATCCTCCAGTAGAGGTCCTTAGGAAGTCTTCTAAGGAAGCGATCTTCCTCAGAGTCCTCCGCTCCTTGAGGAGGAGCAGAATGGGAGACAACTTCATTTATGAAGATGTCCACATTATCAGCGACGCGAAGGCGTCGGCGATACTTCTTCAGTTTTGCCACCCTTTTAGGGGTAGCAATCTCTCCCTTCTCAAAGGAGGTTTGGAGCTCCTAGATTTTCATCCAGAGCTTCAGTATCTTTTTAAAGATACTATCCTCCATCGCAGCCTTCCTAGCAGCAACAACAAACTTCATGAACTCTTCCGCGAGGTATGGCTGTGTGGAACTCTCTGCTTTGTCCATTGCTATTCACTTGTCTTGCTGTATCTGCTGATACTTGATGTCTAACTCTTTCACTCTTATTTATAGATGAGATGTGAGGCATCTGAATAAACGCAATCATCATTCCGTACGATTTATCTTCTAAGAATAAGATTTCTTTTATGTTTACGCATCTTTATTATAACCGTCATTATATTTTTCAGATTATAATATGCATTTATTTAGGGGGAATGACGAATTTAAATGGTTAACTGATAAGACAATAGTCAATTGATCTTCAACTGAACTGATCACTCATCTACAGATCAAACTAATTTTGTCCAATAAGTTAATTGATTATTCGATATATATTCCAAATTAGGTTATGTGACTGATAATTACACATTTAATTGATGTCTTTCAATAAATAGTAATTTGAAACGTGGTCTTTGTAGTCCATTTAACTCTTACACATGTGTTCATCACACGAACACACGTTTTTACTCAATCTTTTACTGGACTGACACGTGTCCAAAAATTTGAACAGTCACATACATAAGTACATCAACCCGCCTCATTTCAGTTCTTCTTTACGCGCATTTCAGTTTACAGAGCAAACCAAAACGCAGACCTTTCTTTCTTGCAGATAATCAATCCTTCAAAAATGGCAAACCAAGTTCCAGCATATATGTTGAACGCTATGGCTGTTGATTTTGATTCAGTCCTTTCTATTCAGGACGATGATATCAAAATTTTTTTTCTCAAATTAGAAGCTGCTGGACTGAAGACATTTCTGGGACTTTCTTCCCAAGAAATCTATCCAAAAGTGATTAAGGATCTCTATACCAACGATTTTATCTCTGCTGACTGCAACATCACTACTACCGTCAACAGTCAATTGCTGATGATCGACGAAGACTCCTTCATCAACCTCTTTCAGGTGCCAAATGATGGTCTGGCAAATGTTTCTGAGGTAAAAACTTCTGATATTGAGGAGATGCGAACTCTTCTATCTGCTGATGGTCGGAAAATCATGGTTTCCGATCCCAAGAAAGAACTAAAGACAGAAATCCAGTTACTGGCTGATATAGTGGCCAAAGGGCTTCTAGCCAAAGCATGATCATTTGCTGCCCTTACTTTGGAGAAATTTCAAGTCATGACTGCTATCATGACTGGAAAAAAACTGAACTGGAAAGGTATCATCTTCAACCTTCTGAAGAACATGTTTCACTCTTCGAAGGAGTCGAAAAGATTTGCTGTGCAGCTCAGCTATCTGCTGAAGAGCAAGGGAATGGTGGGTGACTCCTTTGAGAGGTCATCAAAATTAAAAATCTTCAATGCCAAGAGTGTTCAGCTGTCGAAGCTCAAGCTGAACATCTCTCCTGAGCAGTTTGTCAAGGTAAAGAAGGAGACTGGGACGCAGGCGGCTCACAAACCAGCAAAGAAAGCCAAGAAAACTGATCAGAAAAAGACAATCAAACGCAAATTTATTTTCAGTGAAACTTATTCAAAAAAGACTCATTCTCCCAAGATTGCCAAGAAGCCCAGAACTCTGAAGACCAAACTAGCAGTTGTTGTGGGCACCATCCCAACTGAGTGACTGATTCTATCAGAAGCTGAGCAGCCGATCAAGGCTACTCCTTTGTGGGCAATATCAGTTAAATCTTTAGCTGAAGAGCAGTTACCTGAACCTGCTGCTCCTCTCAAGAAGCCTATCACCCAATCTGGTGATAAAAAGAAGTCTGCTGGAGTTAAAGCTCCACTAATCACTATCTCTGGCCCAACTTCATTGTCTTTTTCAAGACCCAAAGTAATAGTGATTAGAGTAGTGATCTATGCAACCATATCAGGACTGAACATTCCTCATGTCCTCACCGACTCCAAGGGCAAAGAGAAAATCACAGAAGAGCCCCGACCCACAAACACTATCCAAACCCTTATTGACCTCATCTGGAAAGAGGTCAATGAATTTTCTGAGACTAAACTTAAAGCTTATGATGAATGGGTGAGATTTAGGACTCAAGTGTTTGTCTGGAAACTACAAAAGAAATCAGTTCTGAAGAAGTTCGTTGCCCTGGAAACCATAGTCCTAAAAATGGTGAAAGCAGCTTCAGTGGTTCAAGCATTGCAGAGGCAAAAGTACTTTTTCGATCAAGTACGAGCCAAGATGTTGAGACAAATGGTTGTTCAGCTATGCCAAAACTATGATCCTACCAGTACAACTGCCTTCAATGATAAAGCCATTCATGATCAGCTGGATTCAAATCTTATCTCACTACAGATGGAGATCAAACATTGGGAACTGGATCAAGATGTAACGTATCGTATTTTGAACAACTTGAAATTTGAGGAAAAATAAAAATTTTCTTAAGTAGATAGTAATCATTCAAATTGCAATAAAGATTAACTGTTTGACAAAAAAATATTTGCAAGAAAAAGGTTACAAATAAAGTTTTCTAGAAAAATAACTTGTTCCAAAAACATGAAGCAATCTCGTAAAAATCAGAGTATTAAAATCGTTAGGCATAAAATCTTAAAACATTGGCGGTCCTCGGGTTTAGCCTCCCGCGCAGTCCAAGCCGGCTCACTGGTCCCCACCCCTCGTCTCCTCATACTCGTCCTCACATGCATCGATGAAGTCTAGTGAGTCTAAAGACTCAACATGTATAAACTGGAGATAACAAATACTACATAATAAAACCACATGCATCTTTAATGATGAACGTACATACTTGAAACTTGAACGTAGTAACATAAACATAGACATGCCATCATCATAAAACTTTTCGTAAACATATTTGCATCATACATACTTGAACATTCATAACTTCATTATTTTGCGTAGAGATATGTTTCAAAGCAAGTGACCCATACATAAATGTGCCTGATCAGACTAAACCACAGTACTGGACTGACAGGGAAAATC
Source organism: Primulina tabacum (assembly GCF_025594145.1). Classification (NCBI taxonomy): domain Eukaryota; kingdom Viridiplantae; phylum Streptophyta; class Magnoliopsida; order Lamiales; family Gesneriaceae; genus Primulina; species Primulina tabacum. The sequence goes on along the minus strand of NC_134562.1, from coordinate 24,980,137 downwards.
CACTGCCACATACATGAGATCCACGGTCATGCTTTATCGGGTGGATTGGTCCCAGGTCATGCTTTATCGCCTTCCAATCTTGATCTAAACCCGGTCATGCTTTACCGGGTGGATTGGTCCCCGGTCATGCCTTACCTCTTTACAATCCTGATCTAAACCCGGTCATGCTTTATCGGGGTGGAGAGGTCCTCGGCCATGTTCACTGACTTCCAAACCCGTTCATAAATTTGTCACAAGACATTTAGCATAACTCAAAAACTGAAAATATTTTCTTTTGCACATCGAACATACTTAAAAACGTCGAGGGCTTCATTGGAACATTCTATACATGCTGCCTTAACAACAGTAGCAAGGATTTAGGAGATCCTAACGAAGCCTGCAACAAAAAATTCAAGAACACATTAAAAAACGCATTTTCAGAAAGGTGCAGTTTGAGCAGTCCCACGAAATTAATCATAACTCACTCATTTCTTATCAGAAAATTACGAATTTACTGTCAAATCGAAGGTATCAAAAAGTACTATGTTTTTTATGTTGAAAGGTTTTATAGAAAATCGACCTAAAACTTGCAGTATTTAAAATGACAGCAATTTCTTGTTTTGAGATCCAAAAATTGTTTCAAAAGAGATCCACCCATTTTTGGCTCAAACGTTTTCATAACATACACATGTTTTCCATACACTACACGTCAAAATAATTAATATGACAAGATCGATGCAAAAAGGGAAAGAATATACATGACTTGATGATTATACTCACGAAACGACGAATAACGAAGCGAGGATATGCGAGAATCGATCCGGAACGACTTTTGGCGCGTTTCTTGCTATAATCGAATGTGATTCTACTGAAGAAAATCGAAGGGGAATGGGTGGCTCCTGGAGCACTCTAAGAACCCTAGTTTAATTAGGAATTAATTAGAGGAGTTAATTAGGAGTTAATTAGGTTAATAAAAATACTAATAACTAATTAACATATTAACCTAATTAACATGCTAAATAAAATACTATTCTCCCTCTAATTTAGTAGCACCCCTGATTTAAAATAAAATGCACAAGTATCAAATTTTCAAGATTTAAAATCCCCAACTAATAAAATTAGTATTTTTGAAAAGCTTAAAATTTTAAAATCGCCTAATAAATTAAATTAGGCTTTAAAATGCTCAAAATTTCGTAAATCATTTAAAATACTAAATTTTCTTGACTTTAATAAAATACCACATTTTCATAAATCGCCTAAACGTCACCGGTCTTTTTTCCCGATCCCGCATCGAGTATTCGTCTGAAACACAAAACTCAAGAAAATATTTTAACGTGCATCACATAAACATAAATAATTTGAAATAATGCAATTGAATAAATCATGCATTGCTAAAAATCAATTTAACTTAAATAAACAATTTAAATAATTGTATGGGTTTTACGTGTATTGAATTTGGGCTCTACAGTTCCTCCCACTTAAATAAATTTCCTCTTTGAAATTAAATCTTACCAGACAACTTCGGGTAGCGACTTCTCATATCTTCCTCGGTCTCCCAAGTGGCCTCCTCTACTACTTGATTCAGCCACCGGACTTTGACCAGCTTGGTCACCTTGTTCAAAAGTCTACGCTTCTGTCTGTCTAGGATTTGGATAGGTCTTTCCTCATATGACAGATCTGGAGCGAGCTGTAACGGCTCATAGCTCAAAACATGCGAAGGATTAGCTAGGTACTTCCTCAGCATCGAGAAGTGGAACACATTGTGTACACCGGACATATTCGACGGCAGGGCAACACGATAAGCTAGTGTCCCAACTCTGTCATGAATCTCGAACGGTCCAATAAATCTCGGACTTAGATTACCTCTCTTCCCAAACCTCATAACACCCTTAATGGGTGCTATCTTTACAAAGACGTGATCACCTACGACAAACTCAAGATCTCTCCTTTTCTTGTCAGCATAACTCTTTTGACGACTCTGAGCGGTCTTCATCCTGTCTCGGATCTTGACCACCACATCTGCAGTCTGCTGAAAAATCTCTGGACCAAGTTCTGATCGCTCACCGACTTCATCCCAATGAATCGGAGATCTGCACTTCCTTCCATACAGTGCCTCGTAGGGAGCCATACATATAGACGATTGAAAACTGTTGTTGTAGGTAAAATCCACTAGAGGTAGCTTTGATTCCCAATTCCCATGGAAATCGATCAAACAGGCTCGCAATAAATCCTCAAAAATCTGAATCACACGCTCACACTGGCCATCTGTCTGAGGGTTGAATGCGGTACTGAATAGCAACTTCGTCCCCATGGCTGCATGTAAACTCTTCCAGAAGGACGATGTAAAACTCGGGTCCTTGTCGGATACAATAAAAAAATGGGTCCCATGCAATCGAACTATCTCCCTGATATAGAGCTCCACATACTGCGTCATGGAGAAAGTCGTCTTCACTGGCGACAAGGGTGCTGACTTAGTAAGTAGATCCACTAAACGCAAATGACATTGGATCCTCTGACTTGCCTCGGCAAACAAAAAACGAAGTCCATGGTGATATTCTCCCACCTCCACTCGGGGATAGAGAGTGGCTTAAGCATGCCTGCTGGCCTCTAATGCTCTGCCTTCACCTGCTGACAAGCGAGACATTGAGACACAAATCGACGGATGTCTCTCTTCATACATGGCCACCAATACAACATCTGCAAATCATTGTACATCTTGGTACCTCCTGGATGGATAGAATACAGAGATGCATGTGCCTCTGTCAAAATATCCTCTCTGATCGAATCAACACGAGGCACCCACATCCTTCCTCTGTACTTCACAATACCATCAGACATTGTGTACAGTACACTGCCTTTGGCTTCATCCTTCAGTCTCCATTTCTGTAACTGTTCATCTGAAGACTGTCCTATATGGATTCGGTCTAGCGAAGAAGACTGGACTATCAGATTAGTACTCTTGGGACCTCTGCCCTAACGATAAACTTCTTAGCCAAACCTCTAAATCTCAGACTGAAGAGGTCTCTGCACTGACAACTGTGCTACGACTACAACTTTTCTGCTCAAGGCGTCTGCGACAACATTAGCTTTCCCCGGATGGTAGCTAATCTCACAATTGTAGACTTTTACCAACCCCAACCACCATCTTTGTCTCATATTCAACTCTCCATGCATGAAAAAATACTTGAGACTCTTGTGATAGGTAAATATCGAGCATTTCTCGCCGTACAAGTAGTGTTTCCATATTTTTAAAGCAAAGACAACGGTGGCTAACTCTAGATCATAAGTCGGATAATTCTTCTCATGCACTTTCAACTGTCTGGTGGCATAAGCTTTAACCCAATCGGGCTACATCAAAACTGCGCCTAAACCGAGCTTAGAAGCATCGGTGTACAACACAAAATTACCTTGCCCTGCTGGCATGGCTAAAACTGGCGTTGAAATAAAAGCTTGCTTCAAAGTATCAAAGCTCTTTTGGCATTCTCCACTCCATAATAATTTAGCATTCTTCTTAGTCAATGAGGTGAGTGGCACTGCTATCGAAGATACTGCTACCTTAACTGGATCCACCTCGATGCCACTACTAGATATTATATGACCCAAAAACGCTACCTTCTCCAACCAGAATTTAAACTTACTGAATTTTTCAAACAACTTGCGACTCTGCAAAACCTGTAAAACTGTACCCAAATGCTGCCTGTGCTCCGCATGGCTGTTCGAGTATATGGGAATGTCGTCAATGAACACTATGACGAACTGATTTAAGTAGGGCTGAAATACTCGGTTCATGAGGTTCATAAATATCGCTGGAGCATTCATCAGTCCAAATGGCATCACTAAGGACTCGTAGTGTCCATATCTGGTTCTGAAGGCTGTTTTATGAACATGTGCATCTTTTACCTTCAGCTGATGATACTTTGATCGAAGATCTATCTTTGAGAACATTGTAGCTCCCTGAAACTGATCAAACAAGTCCTCGATCCTTGGAAGTGGGTATTTATTCTTGATCGTTACCTTGTTCAGTTCTCGGTAATCTATACATAGTCTCATGCTCCCGTCTTTCTTCTTTACAAAGAGCACTGGTGCGCCCCATGGTGAGAAACTAGGGCGGATGAACTCTTTATCTAGGAGCTCCTGAATCTGCTGCTTGAGTTATAACATCTCCGCTGGAGCTAAACGGTACGGTGCCTTCGAGATTGGCATGGTGCCTGGCATAAGATCAATAGCAAACTCCACCTCTCTCTCTGGTGAGAGGCATGTGACGTCATCAGGAAAAACGTCAGGAAAATCTCTGATTACTGGCACATCAGATAATGACGGAATGGGTACGTCAGGTGCAGAAATCATACTGGCCAAGAAAGCTTGACGCCCCTTATGAATAAGTCTCCGTGCATGCATGCAAGAGATCATGCGAGGGAAACTCTTCCATCTATCTGTGGGGACCCGGACGCAAATTCATTCCTTAATCGTCTTTAGGAATAACTCAAATAATTATAATAAACATGGTCTAAATTTTTTTTTTAAAATACAAAGCGGAAACGTAATGTAATTCAATTCAAATTACATATTAAACATAAATATACAAATCTTGTATTATCTACAAGAATTCAACTAGGTTCAACTATATCTCAGTGCTGAATCCTAAGTTGCTTCGAAGCCCGGATCTCCACGCTATCTAGTCCAGCCTCGTTCTCTTCTTGACCCTGATCCTATCCCACCTGTTGTCATGCACAAATACAAACAAGACAACAGCCGGATAACTCCGGTGAGAATTATATTCTCAGTATAAATAAAGTATACATGCAATCATAAAAAGAATATAAAAGCATATAACAGATATGTCTAACATGTATTCAGATCAAAATATAAATCCACATCAAGAATAAATCCTATTCTAAACATGTACCATCATCAGGAACATAAATCAATATGTACCATATTCAGGAACATAATCAACATAAATCAATATAACTGTCAATTATACCCATGACTTCACATTTTAGACTAGACTCAATCCTAGTCTAGGGATCTCGGTTCCCAGAAGTTAGCATTCCCATATCGACCAACAGTAATAGAAAAGACTCCAGTTCTATCCACGTCGATAGGGTATCGATCACCAGTAATGGAAGAAGCTCTGATTCTATCCACATCGATATAGTATCGATCACCAGTAATAGAAGAAACTCCAATTCTATCCACACCGATATGATATCGATCATCAGTAATAGAAGAGTTACATTCTATCCACATCGATACAGTACCGATCACCAGTAATAGAAGAAGCCACATTTCTATCCACATTGATAGCCAATCATCCGGTGACAGACTTTGGCACTATCGCCAATACACTATCTTGTGACATCGTGCAATGTGCCCGTGGCGATCCCACCACTATCAGGCACTTCTGTCACAAGATTATTCGCCTAATACCTGCTGTCTATAAATCAAGAGAACAAGTACATCAATCAAATCAATACAATAAGGTAAAGTATGTGATTTAGGGAAACTCGAGCCAAACCTCACTCGAGTTGTACAATCCCAACTCAACATTAATTTATACCTTTATCTTCTCGGTCCGACGAAGACGAAGTATTGAAGTCAACTCTGTTCATACCCAATCTGATAATGACAATCGAATAGATACAATATCAGTATATAACTCAGTTCAAAACCTGTTCTGATCAATACTCAAATCAAAACATAATCGGATCAATGCCAATCGACATACGATACCACAATACCATCTAAATCAATACCGAGTCTGACCAATATCAACTTACGGATGTTTCGACGGTATAACAATACAGTCTCGATAACCCCGTCAATTCCAACACCACAGATATAATACCAGAACTCATAATCAATATCGGTGTAACTCATAATTTCAATAACAATACAAATCTGATATCGAATCTCAATCAAATTGACTCCAAAATTCATAACAATTCCATAATCAGCCCGTTTCTTAATCTGACTTCGATTCTATGATGTCTAACATGTCAAGAACATCATATATGACGTGTATTAAATCCAACAACATCATAATTTCAGAACATGTCAAAACGTAACAAAACTTACGTCCAGTTGTAGCCTGCGTTAATAGGAACACAGTACTGAAGTCGGATTACAATTGGGACAGACGGATTTTGAACGATTGTAATTTGAAGCACCAAAATCAATTTCCTTCGGTTTTCTCTTCTTTCAATTCTGAGGATTAACGTTTGTTATATATATATATATCATATGTTGCATGCCAAAGAAACGTTGCGACTCCTCAATCTGCATGTCTCGCGCATATGCGCGACATTACTGGCGCATATGCGCGAGACCTACGGGTCTCGGCCTTGGCAGCTCGCGCATATGCGCGACTCATTTCTGCGCATATGCGCGAGGTCCTCTGGACTTCGCTTGCACAGGCTCGCGCATATGCGCGACATCTTCCGCGCATATGCGCGAGGTCTTCTGCCTGGTTGGCGCATGTGCGCGCATCCGGTCGCGCATGTGCGCCGATGCTACTGCCCTCGCACATTAATTTTCACACGCGATCTCAATTCATGTCTCGGTTAGCCCCTCTCCTAATCGTCTCGATTAAAATCAATAATCGTAATTTAACACGATATCAAATCTCGGGCCTTACACTATCTGACTCAAAAAGAAACTGCTCCATGCCCCAAGGTCTTACTAACACTGACCATTTCTGAAAATCAATAAGAACTCTGTTCTTCGTCAGCAAGCCATTCCCAAGATGATATCAAATTCTGGCATTGCAACACAATCAGATCGGCATACACCAGGTGGCCCTGCAATTCCAGATCGATGTCTCTGGCCATGCTAGTAGCTAATAATTCTTCCCCTGATGGGACTGTCACAGAATAGCTCACGTCGAGTCCAATAGACTTGATGTCCAAATGACTAGCAAACATCTCCGAGATAAAAGAGTAAGTGGCCCCTGAATTTATCAAGGCCTTCATGGCTACTCTTTTTATGAAAATATTTCCAGTCAACAGGGTCGGGTCTGGGTTCGCCTCCTCTGCCTGCATGGCAAACACTCTACCTTGGGCCGGCTCCCTCCACTGTGGACAGTCTTTCAACATATGATCGCTGGCTCCGAATTTGAAGCATTTTCCCGATCCCATTAAATACGGTCCCGGATGCTGGCGATAGCACTTCGGGCACACTTAGTACTCTGCGGGCTTCTGTGGCGTCTTCTGCTGAGGAATATGACCCTTTCCTTTTGGCGGTCCCTAAAATGGCCTCTTTCCCTACTGCCATTGGAAAGGCCTCTTGAACTGGGGTCCCTGTTGTTTTTGCTGCTGCTGATGTGCCTGAAAGGCCTTTTGCCTTGCCTATCGACCTCAAAGTCCCTCTGGTCCTGCTCTACTGCCAATGTTCTCGACACGGCAATTGCATAGTAGTAGGACCAGCAACTCGAACATCATGGCTCAAGATCGGCCACAACCCATCCATAAAATGCCTCAACTTCTCCTGGACATCATTTGCAATCAGGGGCACAAAGTGACACCCCCTCTCAAATTTCTTGACAAAGTCTGCCACGCTGTTGTCTCCTTGTCGCAGCGACATGAACTCCCTGGTCAGGTGGGAGCGTACTTCTTCAGTGAAGTACTTGGAGTAGAAAACCTCCTTGAACCCATTGCACGTCAGTGTTTGTAAGTTCATTGACACTGATGCGCTTTCCCACCAAAGTCTGGCGTCACCTATCAGAAGGAATGTGGCACACCTGACCTTGTCTGCATCCTGAAGCTCCATAAACGCAAAGATTACCTCGATAGACTTAATCCATCCTTCCGATATCATCGGGTCAGTAATCCCCGAGAACTCCTTTTGATCCATCCTCCTAAACCTCTCGTAAACTGCTTCTGATCTGGGCCTCGCCCCTGTATCCATGGAAGCTTGGTTCCCCGCAAACTGTGCGAAGAACTGAGTCATCCCTGCAAGCATCTGAGCTTGCATATCAGGGGGTGGACGAGAAGGAGTGGCCCTCTCCCCATCCTGAGGCTCTCTACCCTCATCGCCTGCTCCATGCACAATTCCACGTCTCGGAGGCATATTGTTCCAATGTTTACCCAACACGTAAACCCGACATTTATGTACATATATCAATATCTTAAGATGCACGTAAATCGAATTTAAAACATACACATGTTGAAATCATAACTTGATGCTTACTACATAAAAGAATTTTAAAACTTTAAAATTTACAGACTTGAGGTGTGACTTTGTGAACTTCTCGCAACCTGCACTAGGCGTAACCCTTTTCAAGAACACCGCTCTGATACCAATTGTAACGTACCGTATTTTGAACAACTTGAAATACGCGAAAAAATAAAAATTTTCTTAAGTAGATAGTAATCATTCCAATTGCACTAAAGATAAACTGTTCGACAAAAATATTTGCAAGAAAAAGGTTACAAATAATGTTTTCTAGAAAAATAACTTGTGCCAAAAACATGAAGCAACCTCGTAAAAATCAGAGTATTAAAATCTTCATGCATAAAATCTTAAAACATTGGGGTCCTCGGGTTTAGCCTCCCGCGCAGTCCAAGCCGGCTCACTGGCCCCCACCCCTCGTCTCCTCATACTCGTCCTCACCTGCATCAATCAAGTCTAGTGAGTCTAAAGACTCAACATGTATAAACTGGAGATAACAAGTACTACATAATAAAAACACATGCATCTTTAAAGTAGAACGTACATACTTGAAACTTGAACGTAATAACATAAACGTAGACGTGCCATCATCATAAAACTTTTCGTAAACATACTTGCATCATACATACTTGAACATACATAACTTCATTATTTTACGTAGAGATATGTTTCAAAGAAAGTGACCCATACATAAATGTGTCTGATCAGACTAAACAACAATACTGGGCTAGTAGGGAAATCCCTCTGCCACATACATGAGATCCCCGATCATGCTTTACCGGGTGGATTGGTCCTTGGTCATGCTTTACCGCTTTCAATCTTGATCTAAACCCGATCATGCTTTACCGGGTGGATTGGTCCCTGGTCATGCTTTACCTCTTTCAAATCCTGATTTAAACCCGGTCATGATTTACCGGGGTGGAGAGGTCCTCGGCCATGTTCACCGACATCCAAAACCGTTCATAATTTAGTCACAAGACATTTATCATACCTCAAAAACTTAAAATATTTTCTTTTGCACATCGAACATACTTAAAAACGTCGAGGGCTTAGTTGGAACATTCTGTACATGCTGCCCTAACAACAGTAGCAAGGATTCAGGAGATCCCAACGAAGCCTGCATTCAAAACTTCAAGAACACATTAAAAAACGCATTTTCAGAAAAGTGCAATTTGAGCAGTCCCACGAAAACAATAATAACTCACTAATTTCTTATCCAAAAATTACAAATTTACTGTAAAATCGAAGGTATCAAAAAGTACTACGTTTTATATGTTGAACATTTTTTTCAGAAAATCGACCTAAAAGTCGCAGTATTTAAAATGACAGCAAATTCGTGTTTTGAGATCAAAAAATCGTTTCAAAAGAGATCCACCCATTTTTTGCTCAAACATTTTCATAATATACACATGTTTTCCATACACTACACGTCAAAATAATTAATATGACAAGATCGATGCAAAAAGGGAAAGAATATACATGCCTTGATGATTATACTCACGAAACGACGAATAACGAAGCGAGGATATGCGAGAATCGATCCGGAACGACTTGTGGCACGTTTCTTGCTATAATCGAATGTGATTCTCCTGAAGAAAATCGAAGGGAAAACGGTGGCTGCTGGAGCACTCTAAGAACCCTAGTTCTTTTCAAAAGAAAAGAGAATGCAAAGTGTGTGCGTGTGTTGGGGGGTGTAGAAACGTGTAGGTGTGTGTGTATTGATTAGGATTTAATTAGGGGAGTTAATTAGGAGTTAATTAGAGGAGTTAATTAGGTTAATAAAAATACTAATAACTAATTAACATGCTAAATAAAATACTATTATCCCTCTAATTTAGTAGCACCCCTAATTTAAAATAAAATGCACAAGTATCAAATTTTCAAGATTTAAAATCCCCAACTAATAAAATTAGTATTTTTGAAAAGCTTAAAATTTTAAAATCACCTAATAAATTATATTAGGCTTTAAAATGCTCAAAAATTCGCAAATCATTTAAAATACTAATTTTCTTGACTTGAAATAAATTACCCCATTTTCATAAATCGCCTAAATCGTCCCTAGTCTTTTTTTCCGATCCCGCATCGAATATTCGTCTGAAACACAAAACTCAAGAAAACATTTTAACGTGCATCACATAAACATAAATAATTTGAAATAATGCAATTGAATAAATCATGCATTGCTAAAAATCAATTTAACTTAAATAAACAATTTAAATAATTGTATGGGTTTTACGTGTACTGAATTTGGGCTGTACACAAGAACTGATAATTCCAGCAGATTCTTAAAATCTCTCATTAGAAGAGGAAGCTGAACAATCAGTTCCAACGCAAAAGCCATCCCAGGAACTAGTTGCTGATTTTTCTGAGCAAGCAACTGCTCCTTCTTCAAAGGATGCGCAACTGTCAACTTCTGCTCCTCAATCCTCAACTGCAGAACTTAAACTTTACACTGATGCTGAATTGTCATTGGCAAACATCGACGAAGTCATTAAATTAGTTGCCTATGATATTTCAGCAGACTACAACTGAAGCAGTTGGAGAGCAAACAACAACTGAAGAACCAGCCTCACAGGCTCCTTTTCAACCGACTGAAGAGCCAGTTTAGTCGACTGCCACGACTGAACAGGCAGTTACTACAAGAACTGAAGAGGTTCCAGCTGAAGAGCCAACTACAGTTTCAGTTGTTCAAGCAACTGAAGAACTTATTTATGATCTAGATGAGAAACCAACTGAAGAACCAATTACTATTTCTGCTGATCAACCGTCTATAGAGCATTCAAGTTCCATTGTTGTTCCAATTCTCTCTTCTTCTCCTCAGCTTCAACGGGAAGCTATACCAGAGGAAGCTTCAGAAATGGTCAATCTTGAAAATGAACCAACTGACAGGGCTTTGGTGATCTTCAATCAAGAAACCGGGAGCAAGAACCAGAAGCTTCTGAGGCCATGTCTCCTGGTATATAAATAGAAACTGAATCCATGATTGATGAAATTCAGGCTATTCAGACCAACCTTGTTTGTGTCATGACCTCCATTTCTAATATCAAGTCAACCCAGTATCTGCACACAATGAAATTCAACTCTATAAAGTAGAATACTATGGGAAGACTTCTTCAAACCTCTCCTCAAAAATCCGTATGCTATCCAAAAAGGTTGATGGTTTGACAAAAAGGATTAAGATGAAGGACAAGATCATCCGGAGCAATCTTCAAAGGTGATCATGAAGAAATAGAAGATTATTAAGCAGATTCTTGAAGATTATTTTATTCAGTTAGAAGATTCTTTATTTTTTTATTCTTTTTACGAATCTTTATATTGAAAGAGTTATTTTATCAACAAAGAGTTCAGTTGATCAGTTTTAGTTCATAGTTTCTAAGTTTTGTCAAACACCAAAAATGGGGAAATTGTTGGAAACTAAATTTTGGATGTTTGACAAACTGAGCATTTAAAAGATTAAACCATCTGATCAAGAAGACTGATAGAAACTGATCTAATATATGCAAACTATCGGTTGCCAGTTACGGAAGAATAATATGAAGATTTTCGAAGGCAACTGAACTAGCAACTGAACTACGCAGAAAACTGACTGGTCAGTTACTACAAATAGCTGTGAGCTTATAAACTACACTTGATCAGCTGATCCCTCAGCTGTACACATCATCGATTAAGGAAAAAGACATTCAACAGACAAAAGCTGACTGCAACAAGTCGCGGTATCGCCGCATTTCAGAAAAGCTGCAGTGTACGACTGTCAGAAGAATGTTGACGTGGCAAGCAACGGATAGAAAATTTCAAATCATGTTTAATATTACCGTTGAAGGGAAGCCTATAAATAGCAGAGAAGAGCAGCTGAGAAACAATTTTTTTCGAACAAATCTCTTGGAATATAAAACAATCCATTGATCGATTTACTATTCTGTTACTCTGCTGAAATCCTTGCAAATATCAAAGCTCATGCTTATTGCATACATTCATAGCTTTCAGGCTATACTTTGAGCTTTCAAGCACATACTATAATACCTGATCTTGCAAGAGATCAGTTATGCTAAAATATTTCAGTTCTAGTGAGTACTGTAAACAAGTTTGTGACTAAGAGTTTCAGTTTGGGATTGTTAAGTCCAAAATTGAAGAGGGTCTGTAAAACTGTTTGTATCGATCAAATTATTTTAGTGAATATCATATCCTTGTGATAGAAGGGGTGACATATGAGTGTTTGAAAGCTCCGAACATCCATAAAATCTTGTGTCTTCTCATTTCAGTTTTTATTCTATTTATCAGTCTGTTTATTTCCGCACATTCTTTGTTAACTGATTGATATTGACTTACAAGATTTCCGAGTATCAGTTTATCACTAAACCGACTCATCTATATTTGAAAAGGTTGTGAAAATTGAGAGTGTTTATTCAACGCCCCTTCTAAACACTCTTCCACCTATAACCGATCTAATCAACCTCAAAATTTTGAACCAAAGCCAACCAAACTCCTTAAAACACCTCAAAATTTTTTTATAAGCGTTTCTTAGACGGAAACCCGAGCCCAAGTCAAAACTTACATGATTCATTTTAAAACTTGGACCGGGGTCCCGGTTTTAACCCGAATCAACCCGAAATTTAACCATATCTCTCCAAGCTTAAACCGTGACTTAAACCTACATGGCCAGCCTCTAAAACACCCATTCCAGACCACTTATGACCCACAAATCAAGCCCTTAGGTTTCTGGAAATCTCCAGCGTATGCACACAATTTTCCTTGAGCGATTTTACGATAAAAATCATATCTTTCTCATTTCTTATCAAAAAATTACAAATTTACTATCGAATCGAAGATAACACTGAGTGATACAAATTACATGTTGAACAAATTTCCATAAAACCAACCTATAAGTCGCAGAATTCAAAATAACCAAGAGTGATAGGTTTTGTGACACAGAAAGTTCACAGCTGGCAAGGCTTTACGATAAAAATCCTATCTCGCTCGTTTCTTATCAAAAAATTACAAATTTGCTATCGAATCAAATATAAAACAGATTGCTACAAAGCATATGTTGAACACAGTTCCAGAAAACCAAACTATAAGTCGCAGAATTCAAAATAATCGAGGGCGACGGGTTTTGTGACACGGAAATTTCAAAGCTTGCGCGGCGTTATGATAAATATCATATCTCCCTCGTTTCTTATCATAAAATTATGAATTGCAATCGAATAGAAGATAACACAGAGTGCTACAAACCATATTTTGAACACATTTTCAGAAAACCAACCTATAAGTTGCATAATTCAAAATAACCGAGTGTGACGAGTTTTGTGACAAACTACAACAAAAAAATGATCGACCCTCGACTTAACCCATCTAACCATTGACTCCAGCCTATTGACACCCTCTCACCATCGTGTACAGCCCCTAGAAACCCAAAAATTGGCAGCCCCTTGCACATATACAAGAACCGTGAGTTTTTAACAAAAGGAATGCACATTCATGTCAATTCTTGCATAAAACTGAAGCTTCAAATTGCCGAAATAAATCCTCATGCATTCATATATATATTAGCAATAATATTGGCATGAATGAAGATAAAACAAAGATACATGTAGAACCCGTAAATCAGTTTACGTATAAGCCATGCATAATTCTAGATTTTTTTAAATTTAATTGACTTCATTGCATGATTATTTTAAATGCATTTCTTTGAAGTTAATTATTTTATTATCTCAGTTCAGTAGTTTGATTTTTAGCATTTCAGTTATTTTCAGTGAGGCCGGACTGGAGTCGGAGTTTGGAGATAGAATTTAAGATTCGAGAAATATTTCCAGAAGTTAATTTAGCTAGCAAGTAAGTTAATTTAAGTTAATAAGGAGATTTGGGGATTTATTTATGCAACTTGAGGTGAGTAGAAAATAAGCTCATTTGAGTTACTTAATTAAGGATTTATTCAATAAATTAATTAAAGGATTAATGAGGCTTTTTAGAGTTATTAATTTAGTAAATAAACAACACTCCACATTCATTTTATTAGTAGATTTCGGCCACCCCTTGGTTACTAGAGGATTCAATTGCCAACTCATCAACTTTGACCATTTCTTTGCATGTAATTAGTAGGATAAATCTAGGATTTTTGGGAGCACCATGTAATTAATTAATGTTAGAACATTATCCTAGTCTAGATGAGCATGTAGAATCGGTCATTGCACCACCATAATCCCTCCAAGTAGAATTGATAGCAAACCACAATTCAAAATTCAAAAAAATGGAGACTTGGTCTTGATTCTTTCCCTATATTTTGCACCCATCTCCCTCACTCCCCTAACCATCATATCCCCTCCCTTAGTCACGAAATTCAGAGTGTTTTTGAGAGAGGAAAACCATGGGACTCATAGCTAAGCGAAGGGAGAAAAATCGAGTAGAAGAGGAAAGGAAAGAAGCGCTCCATCTCCTCCATGCCGCGTCGTCGTCGTTTCGTTCGTTTTCTTTCGAAACGAAACCAGGCATGTCTAGATTTCTTTCAAACCTCAATAAAGTCATATTATCAATTATTTTTCAGTACATGATCATGTTTTATCATGAAAAAACCGAAATACATCATAGAATTTTCAGAAAATTAATGCATGCAGATTTCGGCCCTTTCATGACAAGCTTCACGTTTTTCTGAGTTTTGTTGTTTCAGGTGATTAGTTCGATTCCAGGCTCCCAAGGCGACCTATATACATGTAATAGGATGCATTAGGACCACGTTTGTCCATTGGTTTAACCCCATGCTTGCTGGAAATTCAGAATGACAGCAACTTTCCCATTGCTTCTCATGTGTTCGAAAATTTCAGTTTTTATGTCAAGGGGTTGGATCTGATCTTGGCTGCCCTAAGGGCTCTTAGCCATGGTTGGATCACTCCCCTAGCATATCTAAGACGTGACTAAGTCGCCCTTTTGGTGGCTTGGTCCATGGCTCATTGGTTTTTAAATAAACAACAAGAACAGCCCCTCCCCTCTCGGTTTCCCTTCTTTTGACAGCATCATGTTTTTCGAATTGTGTGGTTTGATGTGGATCTTGGTTGGCCTATGGCCCTTAGCCACGGTTCATACCATGCCCCTAGATGTCTACATCGTGCCACGGTCAATCAAATGGCCACTGGAACGACACGAGACATCAATCGAAGCAACACACTACACACGCATACAAAAGCATTCTCGGTATGAGTTTTCGGTTGTTGCTGGAATGGTGCAAACTATGGCTGGCCAAAAGCCCTTAGCCATGGTTCGAATCATTCCTTGGGACGTTGTGAAGAGGATTTGGTCGGTGGTTCAAGCCCTGATGGCCAAAAGTCTCGCAAACGACGCGATGCAAGCAAGGTTGCAGCTGCTGGAAAATTACAGCAAGTTGCTGTGTCGGTTCGGTGGCTCGTTTGAGTTCTTGGTTGGCTTTTAGCCCATGGCCTTGGACTGGACAGTGCCTCATTGAGTTAGGAAGGTCATGTTTTTGACCGTTTGTCATTTGGATCATTTTTGAGGTCGTACGAGAATTTACGGTGCGATGTGCCAAATTGACTCTCGAAAGAGCGTTTCGTTTTTTGGCCTCCATTCCACCTAGATTTCGACCCTATCATTTTAGGAGCATTATTTTATGATTTTTCAGCGTATTTTAATCATGACTATACGTCGGTTCGGTGTCGGTTCAGGTTTGCTCGGAGTCATGATTAAATGCGAAGTCATTAGGCATCATAGTCGCATCTTTTGAACGTAAATTGCGTAGTTGGTCATGTTTAAGCTATTGCATATTTTTCATAGCATAGTTAGGTTGCAGCGAGCCGGGGGTGGATCCAATCCAATCCAGTTGGTAAAATTACGGGACATTTTCATTATGCCAGTTAATTATTTTACGTGCATTAAATAGAAAATGATTATTTTTGAGATTTATGCGATATGGCTTGTGGTTCATTCACTATGTGGGAGTGTTATTTTATACGGTCGCCAGTGACCGATCAGTTCAGTATGGTACCACCCGGTCGCCAATGATCGGCCAGCTCAGTTCAATTTCAGCCTCCCCGGTAGCCAGTTACCGATCAGTTCAGCTTAGTGCAGTGGCCACAGGCGTAAAACATAATCTCAGCAGAAAATTTTATCAGTTATTTCAGTACAGGCTCCAAGGAGCAAACATTTTTTTCTGTGATTATCAGTTCAGTTATGCACGTATTATAATTGCTCAGTACAGATTATTTTCAGCATGCCTCAGGACAGGATATGTTAACTCCTGCATATTTTAATTCAGATTTTTACTCGTTACCTGCGATATATGCATGCTGAGTCTTTAGGCTCACTAGACTTGATTGTTGTAGGTACTGATGAGGCCAAGGCC
Source organism: Primulina tabacum (assembly GCF_025594145.1). NCBI lineage: Eukaryota > Viridiplantae > Streptophyta > Magnoliopsida > Lamiales > Gesneriaceae > Primulina > Primulina tabacum. The sequence continues at coordinate 24,963,645 of NC_134562.1, read as the reverse complement.
GAGGGCGGGGACCAGTGAGCCAGCTTGGGTCGGCAGTAGTGGCACCTGAGGACCTCAGAGCAGCAGTTGTTATTTTATTCCGCAAACATTTTATCAGTCGTTGGATATTTTTTTTTAAATTGTGATTTTTGGCAAACTTTATTTTCTTCCGCTACAATATTTTGAAATATTGAACTTGTTTCACCAGTGATTTTATGAATGAGGCCACTTAAGTTCTTTTAAAAAGAAAATTTTTAATTTTCCGCAAATTTTTAAGCAAGAAGTTCTAGGGCCTTTGCAATTGGTATCAGAGCGGTGGTTCTGTATAGGGTTTCACTACTACTGACCGCGAGAAGCTCACGAAGCCACGTCTTCGGTCTGTAAGTTTTTCAGTTCAGCATTTTGTTCAGCATTTCAGTTAAAGCATGAATTATTTTGTCAGCATGCTTCCAGATTTTCAATATTTCAGTGTTCATTTAAAATAAATTATGGAATTATGCATGTTAGTTACGTATGGGTTATGTTGGAACAGTATGCCCCCTAGACGCATTTTAGAGCGCAACAGAGAGGAGGAGCCTCGCCGAGAGGACAGGGAGGAGCGTAGACCGGAGGGAGACCTACCACCTCCTCCACCGCCCCCACCGGACATGAGTGCCCAGATGTTAGCTGGGATGGCACAGTTCTTCGCACAGTTTGCGGGGGACAATGCCGCAGCCAGGCCGACAGGGCCCGAGGCTGTTTATAAGCTATTCATGAAGATGCGCCCGAAGGAATTCTCTGGGACATCTGACCCCATGGTTGCCGAGGGATGGATCAAATCCCTCGAGGTCATCTTTGAGTTTATGGAGCTGTGGGACGCAAGCCGAGTCCGATGTGCCACCTACCTGTTCACTGGAGACGCCCGCTTATGGTAGGAAGGAGCTTCGGTAGCCTTGACTTTGGCTAAACTTTCATGGACCCGCTTTACGGAAGTTTTCTACTCCAAGTATTTTGCTGAGGAGGTTCGCACCAGGCTGACCACCGAGTTCATGAGTCTGAGACAGGGGATATGACGGTTACGGAGTTTATCCGTAAGTTCGAGAGGGGCTGTCACTTTGTGCCCCTGATCGCGAATGATGCCAGAGCCAAGCTGATGCACTTCCTGGTGGGTTTACGGTCGATCTTGCGCCGGGATGTTAGGGTATCTGACCCTGCTACTTATGAGATTGCCGTCTCCAAGGCCTTAGCCGCAGAGCAGGATCTGCGGGATATCGAGGGGGATCGCCAGGGCAAGCGCCCAGTCCAGGCACCGCACCGCCCTCCTCCTCATCAGCATCAGCAGCAGAATAAGAGGCCTTTTCATGGACCACCCAGAAACCGAGGCCAGCAGCAGCAGCGGGGACGCCCAGCCCCGAGGACTCAGGAGCACCCAGTCTGTCCCAGGTGCTCACGTCGCCATCCTGGATCATGTATGGCTGGCTCAGGAAAGTGTTTTAAGTGTGACAGTCCAGACCACATGTTGCTGCAATGTCCTCAGAGGAATCTGCCTAACCAAGGCAGAGTTTTTGCTCTCCATGCCGCGGAAACCAACCCGGAGACTATGTTGTTGACAGGTACCTTTAAACTTTAAGTTATTATTTGAATTTCCGTGTCTTGGGAATCAGGATTTAGATTTGAACTTAGAACTGTTATAGGATTGCATGCTCTACTCAGATTTATTTTGGGGGAAATTAAGCTAGAAGAACCTTGACCTTTGCATGTCTATAAGTTTAGTTCTTGTAACTACTGGATTCAACTTAGAGCTCCGCTCTTTCAGGGAGAATTTTTATATCTGGTTCCGCTACCAAGGCCTTGATAGATTCAGGGGCCACTCACTCGTTTATTTCGGAGGTCTTTGCAAACTTTCTCAAGATCCAGACCATTGGGCTAGATACAGCCTTTTCAGTAGTGTTGCCGTCAGGCGAGGAGATGGCAGCCATCAATGTTATCCGAGATATAGACCTTGAGCTGCACGGTAATCTTGTTTATGCGGATCTGATTGTGCTACCGATGCCGGAATTTGACATCATCCTAGAGATGGACTGGCTATTGAGGAACAGAGTGTTGATAGACTTCCAGCGGAGATCCGTTCTTGTCCGACCTCCTGGAATGGAGCAGTTCTTATTTGAGCCGGACATGTACTTTCCTTTACCGCGCATTATTCCTTATGTTCAGGCCTGGAAGCTCATGCATAGAGGGTGTCGGGCATTTCTAGCGACCTTTTTATCTTTCCCCGAGGAACCCAGCCAGTCAGCCTCAGATGTTCCGATTGTCAGAGATTTCTTAGACGTTTTTCCCGAAGACGTCTCTGGTATGCCACCCGACAGAGAGGTGGAGTTTTCCATTGAGCTTATGCCAGGTACGGCTCCGATATCCAAAGCGCCGTACCGACTAGCACCGACAGAGATGGCAGAGCTTAAGAAGCAGATACAGGAACTTCTGGACAAGGAGTTCATTCGCCCTAGCTTCTCACCTTGGGGCGCGCCAGTCTTGTTTGTGAAGAAGAAGGATGGCACGATGAGGCTTTGCATTGACTACCGGGAGTTGAACAGGGTTACAGTGAAGAATAAATACCCTTTGCCGAGGATTGAGGATCTGTTTGACCAGTTGCAGAGAGCTTTGATTTTCTCCAAGATAGATCTGCGTTCCGGTTATCACCAGTTGAGGGTGAGAGATGCTGATGTCTCGAAGACTGCTTTTAGGACTCGTTATGGCCACTACGAGTTCCTTGTGATGCCGTTCAGACTGACGAATGCGCCAACGATCTTCATGGATCTCATGAATCGCGTATTTCAGCCGTACCTCGACCAGTTTGTGATAGTGTTCATAGATGACATACTCGTCTACTCCAAGAGTCGGGAGGAGCACAACAGGCATCTGACCACAGTGTTGCAGACATTGCAGAAGCACAAACTATTCGCAAAGTTCAGTAAGTGCGAATTCTGGTTAGAGAAGGTGGCGTTCTTGGGCCACATTGTTTCTAGAAGTGGCATTGAGGTAGACCCGGCGAAAGTCGCTGCAGTCAGAGATTGGGTTGTGCCTCAGAATGCATCCGAGATCCGCAGTTTTCTTGGGCTAGCAGGATATTACAGGAAGTTCATTCAGGGATTCTCATCCATTGCCGTTCCACTCACAGCACTGACCAAGAAAAATGTGAAGTTTGTGTGGAGCGAGGAGTGTCAGAAGAGCTTCGATACCTTGAAGCAAGCTCTTACCTCAGCACCAGTTTTGGCCGTGCCGTCAGGGTCCGGTGAGTTTGTTCTGTATACCGATGCTTCGAAGCTTGGTTTAGGTGCAGTTCTGATGCAGCATGGGAGAGTGATAGCGTATGCTTCTCGACAGCTGAAAATCCACGAGAAGAATTACCCTACCCATGATCTGGAGTTAGCGGCCGTAGTTTTTGCCTTGAAGATTGGAGGCACTATCTGTATGGAGAGAAATGCCAGATCTTTACCGACCACAAGAGCCTCAAGTAATTCTTTACGCAGAAGGAGCTGAACATGCGTCAGAGGCGTTGGTTGGAGCTTGTGAAAGACTACGATTGTGACATTAGCTACCACCCGGGTAAAGCTAATGTAGTTGCGGATGCTTTGAGCAGGAAAGTCGCAGTGATGGCTCATTTGACGATTCAGAAACCTCTTCAGATCGAGATGCAGAGGTTTGATCTTGAGACTTACCCTCGAGGTAGAGTTCCTCGTCTATCTACCTTGACCATTCAGTCTTCTCTTTTGGACCGTATTCGCAGTGGTCAGGCCGCAGATGAGCAGTTGGCACAGTGGAAGAAGAGAGATGAAGCCAAGGGCAGTGTTTTGTATTCAGTCAGCGACGATATTGTGAGATACCGAGATAGGATATGGGTTCCTAGCAGTGATTCTATCCGAGCAGACATCTTATCAGAGGCCCATACCTCCCCGTACTCCATTCACCCTGGGAGTACGAAGATGTACAAAGATCTGCAGCTATTGTATTGGTGGCCAGGGATGAAGAAGGACATCAGACGGTTTGTGTCCGAGTGTCTGACCTGTCAGTTAGTGAAGGCCGAGCATCAGAGACCAGCAGGTTTGCTCAAGCCTCTTCCTATTCCTGAGTGGAAGTGGGAGAACATTACCATGGATTTTGTGACCGGATTGCCGAAGTCAGCCAGGGGATCGAATGCTATTTGGGTGATTGTAGATCGTCTTACCAAATCAGCGCACTTCTTGCCTATTAAGACGACTTTCACCATGATTCAGTATGCAGAGCTGTATATCCGAGAGATAGTCCGACTCCATGGTATTCTAGTTTCGATCGTATCCGACAGAGATCCCAGATTCACTTCCTCATTTTGGAAGAGCTTGCATTCGAATTTGGGTACGAAGTTGCTGTTTAGCACAGCTTTCCATCCGCAGACAGATGGGCAGTCGGAGCGAGTTATTCAGATTTTGGAGGATCTTCTTCGCGCTTGCGTCATTGATTTCTCAGGGAGTTGGGAGTCGAACTTTCCACTGGTTGAGTTCACCTACAACAACAGCTTCCAGTCTTCTATTGGTATGGCTCCGTATGAAGCACTATATGGCCGCAAGTGCAGACCTCCTGTTCATTGGGATGAAGTAGGAGAGAGAGCAGAGTTGGGTCCAGAGATTGTTCAGCAGGCAGCAGAGGTAGTAGCCAAAATCCGTGATAGGATGAGGACTGCTCAGAGCCGACAGAAGAGTTATGCCGGTCAGCGGAGGAGAGACTTAGAGTTTGTAGTGGGCGATCATGTATTTGTGAATGTGGCACCTATGAAGGGTGTCATGAGGTTTGGCAAGAAAGGGAAGCTCAGTCCGAGATTCATTGGACCATTTGAGATCCTTGACAGAGTTGGGACGCTAGCTTATCGTGTGACTCTTCAGCCGAATCTGGCCGGAGTACACAATGTGTTCCACGTCTCCATGCTGAGGAAGTATATGGCAAATCCTTCGCATGTGCTGAATTTCGAGCCGTTGCAGCTTACTCTGAACTTATCTTATGAGGAGAGACCCGTGCAGATCCTAGACAGACAGGAGAAGAAGCTTCGGAACAAGCTGGTTAAGCGAGTCAAAGTCAAATGGCTCAACCATTCTGAGGAGGAAGCTACTTGGGAGTCTGAGCCGGAGATGAGAGATCGATACCCCGAGTTATTCGGTGAGTTCTAATTTCGAGGACAAAATTTATTTTAAGGGGGAAAGGATTGTAGAACCCGTAAATCAGTTTACGTATAAACCATGCATAATTCTAGATTTTTTTAAATTTAATTGACTTCATTGCATGATTATTTTAAATGCATTTCTTTGAAGTTAATTATTTTATTATCTCAGTTCAGTAGTTTGATTTTTAGCATTTCAGTTATTTTCAGTGAGGCCGGACTGGAGTCGGAGTTTGGAGATAGAATTTAAGATTCGAGAAATATTTTCAGAAGTTAATTTAGCTAGCAAGTAAGTTAATTTAAGTTAATAAGGAGATTTGGGGATTTATTTATGCAACTTGAGGTGAGTAGAAAATAAGCTCATTTGAGTTACTTAATTAAGGATTTATTCAATAAATTAATTAAAGGATTAGTGAGGCTTTTTAGAGTTATTAATTTAGTAAATAAACAACACTCCATATTCATTTTATTAGTAGATTTCGGCCACCCCTTGGTTACTAGAGGATTCAATTGCCAACTCATCAACTTTGACCATTTCTTTGCATGTAATTAGTAGGATAAATCTAGGATTTTTGGGAGCACCATGTAATTAATTAATGTTAGAACATTATCCTAGTCTAGATGAGCATGTAGAATCGGTCATTGCACCACCATAATCCCTCCAAGTAGAATTGATAGCAAACCACAATTCAAAATTCAAAAAAATGGAGACTTGGTCTTGATTCTTTCCCTATATTTTGCACCCATCTCCCTCACTCCCCTAACAATCATATCCCCTCCCTTAGTCACGAAATTCAGAGTGTTTTTGAGAGAGGAAAACCGTGGGACTCATAGCTAAGCGAAGGGAGAAAAATCGAGTAGAAGAGGAAAGGAAAGAAGCGCTCCATCTCCTTCGTGCCGCGTCGTCGTCGTTTCGTTCGTTTTCTTTCGAAACGAAACCAGGCATGTCTAGATTTCTTTCAAACCTCAATAAAGTCATATTATCAATTATTTTTCAGTACATGATCATGTTTTATCATGCAAAAACCGAAATACATCATAGAATTTTCAGAAAATTAATGCATGCAGATTTCGGCCCTTTCATGACAAGCTTCACGTTTTTCTGAGTTTTGTTGTTTCAGGTGATTGGTTCGATTCCAGGCTCCCAAGGCGACCTATATACATGTAATAGGATGCATTAGGACCACGTTTGTCCATTGGTTTAACCCCATGCTCGCTGGAAATTCAGAATGACAGCAACTTTCCCATTGCTTCTCATGTGTTCGAAAATTTCAGTTTTTATGTCAAGGGGTTGGATCTGATCTTGGCTGCCCTAAGGGCTCTTAGCCATGGTTGGATCACTCCCCTAGCATATCTAAGACGTGACTAAGTCGCCCTTTTGGTGGCTTGGTCCATGGCTCATTGGTTTTTAAATAAACAACAAGAACAGCCCCTCCCCTCTCGGTTTCCCTTCTTTTGACAGCATCATGTTTTTCGAATTGTGTGGTTTGATGTGGATCTTGGTTGGCCTATGGCCCTTAGCCACGGTTCATACCATGCCCCTAGATGTCTACATCGTGCCACGGTCAATCAAATGGCCACTAGAATGACACGAGACATCAATCGAAGCAACACACTACACACGCATACAAAAGCATTCTCGGTATGAGTTTTCGGTTGTTGCTGGAATGGTGCGAACTATGGCTGGCCAAAAGCCCTTAGCCATGGTTCGAATCATTCCTTGGGACGTTGTGGAGAGGATTTGGTCGGTGGTTCAAGCCCTGATGGCCAAAAGTCTCGCAAACGATGCGATGCAAGCAAGGTTGCAGCTGCTGGAAAATTACAGCAAGTTGCTGTGTCGGTTCGGTGGCTCGTTTGAGTTCTTGGTTGGCTTTTAGCCCATGGCCTTGGACTGGACAGTGCCTCATTGAGTTAGGAAGGTCATGTTTTCGACCGTTTGTCATTTGGATCATTTTTGAGGTCGTACGAGAATTTACGGTGCGATGTGCCAAATTGACTCTCGAAAGAGCGTTTCGTTTTTTGGCCTCCATTCCACCTAGATTTCGACCCTATCATTTTAGGAGCATTATTTTATGATTTTTCAGCGTATTTTAATCATGACTATACGTCGGTTCGGTGTCGGTTCAGGTTTGCTCGGAGTCATGATTAAATGCGAAGTCATTAGGCATCATAGTCGCATCTTTTGAACGTAAATTGCGTAGTTGGTCATGTTTAAGCTATTGCATATTTTTCATAGCATAGTTAGGTTGCAGCAAGCCGGGGGACGATCCAATCCAATCCAGTTGGTAAAATTACGGGACATTTTCATTATGCCAGTTAATTATTTTACGTGCATTAAATAGAAAATGATTATTTTTGAGATTTATGCGATATGGCTTGTGGTTCATTCACTATGTGGGAGTGTTATTTTATACGGTCGCCAGTGACCGATCAGTTCAGTATGGTACCACCCGGTCGCCAATGATCGGCCAGCTCAGTTCAATTTCAGCCTCCCCGGTAGCCAGTTACCGATCAGTTCAGCTTAGTGCAGTGGCCACAGGCGTAAAACATAATCTCAACAGAAAATTTTATCAGTTATTTCAGTACAGGCTCCAAGGAGCAAACATTTTTTTCTGTGATTATCAGTTCAGTTATGCACGTATTATAATTGCTCAGTACAGATTATTTTCAGCATGCCTCAGGACAGGATATGTTAACTCCTGCATATTTTAATTCAGATTTTTACTCGTTACCTGCGATATATGCATGCTGAGTCTTTAGGCTCACTAGACTTGATTGTTGTAGGTACTGATGAGGCCAAGGCCGAGGGCGGGGACCAGTGAGCCAGCTTGGGTCGGCAGTAGTGGCACCTGAGGACCTCAGAGCAGCAGTTGTTATTTTATTCCGCAAACATTTTATCAGTCGTTGGATATTTTTTTTTAAATTGTGATTTTTGGCAAACTTTATTTTCTTCCACTGCAATATTTTGAAATATTGAACTTGTTTCACCAGTGATTTTATGAATGAGGCCACCTAAGTTCTTTTAAAAAGAAAATTTTTAATTTTCCGCAAATTTTTAAGCAAGAAGTTCTAGGGCCTTTGCAATTGGTATCAGAGCGGTGGTTCTGTATAGGGTTTCACTACTACTGACCGCGAGAAGCTCACGAAGCCACGTCTTCGGTCTGTAAGTTTTTCAGTTCAGCATTTTGTTCAGCATTTCAGTTAAAGCATGAATTATTTTGTCAGCATGCTTCCAGATTTTCAGTATTTCAGTGTTCATTTAAAATAAATTATGGAATTATGCATGTTAGTTACGTATGGGTTATGTTGGAACAGTATGCCCCCTAGACGCATTTTAGAGCGCAACAGAGAGGAGGAGCCTCGCCGAGAGGACAGGGAGGAGCGTAGACCGGAGGGAGACCTACCACCTCCTCCACCGCCCCCACCGGACATGAGTGCCCAGATGTTAGCTGGGATGGCACAGTTCTTCGCACAGTTTGCGAGGGACAATGCCGCTGCCGCTGCCGCTGCCGCAACCAGGCCGACAAGGCCCGAGGCTGTTTATGAGCGATTCATGAAGATGCGCCCGAAGGAATTCTCTGGGACATCTGACCCCATGGTTGCCGAGGGATGGATCAAATCCCTCGAGGTCATCTTTGAGTTTATGGAGCTGGGGGACGCAAGCCGAGTCCGATGTGCCACCTACCTGTTCACTGGAGACGCCCGCTTATGGTGGGAAGGAGCTTCGGTAGCCTTGACTTTGGCTAAACTTTCATTGACCCGCTTTACGGAAGATTTCTACTCCAAGTATTTTGCTGAGGAGGTTCGCACCAGGCTGACCACCGAGTTCATGAGTCTGAGACAGGGGATATGACGGTTACGGAGTTTATCCGTAAGTTCGAGAGGGGCTGTCACTTTGTGCCCCTGATCGCGAATGATGCCAGAGCCAAGCTGATGCACTTTCTGGTGGGTTTACGGTCGATCTTGCGCCGGGATGTTAGGGTATCTGACCCTGCTACTTATGAGATTGCCGTCTCCAAGGCCTTAGCCGCAGAGCAGGATCTGCGGGATATCGAGGGGGATCGCCAGGGCAAGCGCCCAGTCCAGGCACCGCACCGCCCTCCTCCTCATCAGCATCAGCAGCAGAATAAGAGGCCTTTTCATGGACCGCCCAGAAACCGAGGCCAGCAGCAGCAGCGGGGACGCCCAGCCCCGAGGACTCAGGAGCACCCAGTCTGTCCCAGGTGCTCACGTCGCCATCCTGGATCATGTATGGCTGGCTCAGGAAAGTGTTTTAAGTGTGACAGTCCAGACCACATGTTGCTGCAATGTCCTCAGAGGAATCTGCCTAACCAAGGCAGAGTTTTTGCTCTCCATGCCGCGGAAACCAACCCGGAGACTATGTTGTTGACAGGTACCTTTAAACTTTAAGTTATTATTTGAATTTCCGTGTCTTGGGAATCAGGATTTAGATTTGAACTTAGAACTGTTATAGGATTGCATGCTCTACTCAGATTTATTTTGGGGGAAATTAAGCTAGAAGAACCTTGACCTTTGCATGTCTATAAGTTTAGTTCTTGTAACTAGTGGATTCAACTTAGAGCTCCGCTCCTTCAGGGAGAATTTTTATATCTGGTTCCGCTACCAAGGCCTTGATAGATTCAGGGGCCACTCACTCGTTTATTTCGGAGGTCTTTGCAAACTTTCTCAAGATCCAGACCATTGGGCTAGATACAGCCTTTTCAGTAGTGTTGCCATCAGGCGAGGAGATGGCAGCCATCAATGTTATCCGAGATATAGACCTTGAGCTGCACGGTAATCTTGTTTATGCGGATCTGATTGTGCTACCGATGCCGGAATTTGACATCATCCTAGAGATGGACTGGCTATTGAGGAACAAAGTGTTGATAGACTTCCAGCGGAGATCCGTTCTTGTCCGACCTCCTGGAATGGAGCAGTTCTTATTTGAGCCGGACATGTACTTTCCTTTACCGCGCATTATTCCTTATGTTAAGGCCTGGAAGCTCATGCATAGAGGGTGTCGGGCATTTCTAGCGACCTTTTTATCTTTCCCCGAGGAACCCAGCCAGTCAGCCTCAGATGTTCCGATTGTCAGAGATTTCTTAGACGTTTTTCCCGAAGACGTCTCTGGTATGCCACCCGACAGAGAGGTGGAGTTTTCCATTGAGCTTATGCCAGGTACGGCTCCGATATCCAAAGCGTCGTACCGACTAGCACCGACAGAGATGGCAGAGCTTAAGAAGCAGATACAGGAACTTGTGGACAAGGAGTTCATTTGCCCTAGCTTCTCACCTTGGGGCGCGCCAGTCTTGTTTGTGAAGAAGAAGGATGGCACGATGAGGCTTTGCATTGACTACCGGGAGTTGAACAGGGTTACAGTGAAGAATAAATACCTACTGCCGAGGATTGAGGATCTGTTTGACCAGTTGCAGAGAGCTTTGATTTTCTCCAAGATAGATCTGCGTTCCGGTTATCACCAGTTGAGGGTGAGAGATGCTGATGTCTCGAAGACTGCTTTTAGGACTCGTTATGGCCACTACGAGTTCCTTGTGATGCCGTTCAGACTGACGAATGCGCCAACGATCTTCATGGATCTCATGAATCGCGTATTTCAGCCGTACCTCGACCAGTTTGTGATAGTGTTCATAGATGACATACTCGTCTACTCCAAGAGTCGGGAGGAGCACAGCAGGCATCTGACCACAGTGTTGCAGACATTGCAGAAGCACAAACTATTCGCAAAGTTCAGTAAGTGCAAATTCTGGTTAGAGAAGGTGGCGTTCTTGGGCCACATTGTTTCTAGAAGTGGCATTGAGGTAGACCCGGCGAAAGTCGCTGCAGTCAAAGATTGGGTTGTGCCTCAGAATGCATCCGAGATCCGCAGTTTTCTTGGGCTAGCAGGATATTACAGGAAGTTCATTCAGGGATTCTCATCCATTGCCGTTCCACTCACAGCACTGACCAAGAAAAATGTGAAGTTTGTGTGGAGCGAGGAGTGTCAGAAGAGCTTCGATACCTTGAAGCAAGCTCTTACCTCAGCACCAGTTTTGGCCGTGCCGTCAGGGTCCGGTGAGTTTGTTCTGTATACCGATGCTTCGAAGCTTGGTTTAGGTGCAGTTCTGATGCAGCATGGGAGAGTGATAGCGTATGCTTCTCGACAGCTGAAAATCCACGAGAAGAATTACCCTACCCATGATCTGGAGTTAGCGGCCGTAGTTTTTGCCTTGAAGATTTGGAGGCACTATCTGTATGGAGAGAAATGCCAGATCTTTACCGACCACAAGAGCCTCAAGTAATTCTTTACGCAGAAGGAGCTGAACATGCGTCAGAGGCGTTGGTTGGAGCTTGTGAAAGACTACGATTGTGACATTAGCTACCACCCGGGTAAAGCTAATGTAGTTGCGGATGCTTTGAGCAGGAAAGTCGCAGTGATGGCTCATTTGACGATTCAGAAACCTCTTCAGATCGAGATGCAGAGGTTTGATCTTGAGACTTACCCTCGAGGTAGAGTTCCTCGTCTATCTACCTTGACCATTCAGTCTTCTCTTTTGGACCGTATTCGCAGTGGTCAGGCCGCAGATGAGCAGTTGGCACAGTGGAAGAAGAGAGATGAAGCCAAGGGCAGTGTTTTGTATTCAGTCAGCGACGATATTGTGAGATACCGAGATAGGATATGGGTTCCTAGCAGTGATTCTATCCGAGCAGACATCTTATCAGAGGCCCATACGTCCCCGTACTCCATTCACCCTGGGAGTACGAAGATGTACAAAGATCTGCAGCTATTGTATTGGTGGCCAGGGATGAAGAAGGACATCAGACGGTTTGTGTCCGAGTGTCTGACCTGTCAGTTAGTGAAGGCCGAGCATCAGAGACCAGCAGGTTTGCTCAAGCCTCTTCCTATTCCTGAGTGGAAGTGGGAGAACATTACCATGGATTTTGTGACCGGATTGCCGAAGTCAGCCAGGGGATCGAATGCTATTTGGGTGATTGTAGATCGTCTTACCAAATCAGCGCACTTCTTGCCTATTAAGACGACTTTCACCATGATTCAGTATGCAGAGCTGTATATCCGAGAGATAGTCCGACTCCATGGTATTCTAGTTTCGATCGTATCCGACAGAGATCCCAGATTCACTTCCTCATTTTGGAAGAGCTTGCATTCGAATTTGGGTACGAAGTTGCTGTTTAGCACAGCTTTCCATCCGCAGACAGATGGGCAGTCGGAGCGAGTTATTCAGATTTTGGAGGATCTTCTTCGCGCTTGCGTCATTGATTTCTCAGGGAGTTGGGAGTCGAACTTTCCACTGGTTGAGTTCACCTACAACAACAGCTTCCAGTCTTCTATTGGTATGGCTCCGTATGAAGCACTATATGGCCGCAAGTGCAGACCTCCTGTTCATTGGGATGAAGTAGGAGAGAGAGCAGAGTTGGGTCCAGAGATTGTTCAGCAGGCAGCAGAGGTAGTAGCCAAAATCCGTGATAGGATGATGTGGGAGTGTTATTTTATATGGTCGCCAGTGACCGATCAGTTCAGTATGGTACCACCCGATCGCCAGTGACCGGCCAGCTAAGTTCAGTTTCAGCCTCCCCGGTAGCCAGTTACCGATCAGTTCAGCTTAGTGCAGTGGCCACAGGCATAAAACATAATCTCAACAGAAAATTTTATCAGTTATTTCAGTATAGGCTCAAAGGAGCAAACATTTTTTTCTATGATTATCAGTTCAGTTATGCACGTATTATAATTGCTCAGTACAGATTATTTTCAGCATGCCTCAGGACAGGATATGTTAACTCCTGCATATTTTAATTCAGATTTTTACTCGTTACCTGCGATATATGCATGCTGAGTCTTTAGGCTCACTAGACTTGATTGTTGTAGGTACTGATGAGGCCAAGGCCGAGGGCGGGGACCAGTGAGCCAGCTTGGGTCGACAGTAGTGGCACCCGAGGACCTCAGAGCTGCAGTTGTTATTTTATTCCGCAAACATTTTATCAGTCGTTGGATATTTTTTTTTAAATTGTGATTTTTGGCAAACTTTATTTTCTTCCGTTGCAATATTTTGAAATATTGAACTTGTTTCACCAGTGATTTTATGAATGAGGCCACTTAAGTTCTTTTAAAAAGAAAATTTTTAATTTTCCGCAAATTTTCAAGCAAAAAGTTCTAGGGCCTTTGCAATACATGTGTGCCTTGATGTATTTTACGCAAGAAGGTCGAAGAAACGAGCGTTGGGGAAGCGCCGGAGGAGCGGGGAAAAGCCTTGATGCAAGAACTTTGGAGGATCGAAATGTTCAGCAAGGTTGTTGCTGGTTTTGGGACGTAAAAGCTGCTGTTGGGGGAGGAGGACGGCTGCTAGTGTGTAGGGTTAGGTTTAGGGTGGATTAGTGTAGTATTTAAATAATAATCCATGTACTAATGGGCTCTAAATGAGTTCTTAAAAGGTTTAAAAGGGTTTTAAGCCCAATTAGAAATAAAACGAACCAAACAAGCCCAGACACACTCCCGAAAAATATTTCGTTTCGGTAAGTTTTTAAAATTATTTCCCGAGCCCTCAAAAGGTCCCCCGACTCGCTAAAATTCGCGTACCGATTAAAAAAATTCGACCCGGCGAGTAGAAATACACACCAAGGCCAATTTTCGGAAAAAACACCCTTAAAAACACTCCATATTAATTAATTAAAATTAATCATTCCATAAAAAATTATTTTCTGAATATCCCCGGTGTCCGTTTCTCGATCGAGAGAAAAATGCAACTTAAAACTCTAATGAGTGAAACTTTAAGTAATCAAAGAATTAAACATATATATATATATTCATGTTAAAACCATGCATTTAATGTATTAAAATAATTTAATTAAAATACACAATAAATTGATAACTTGCATGCGTGTGGTTTACGTGGACCTTTAAATTTTTCGGGACGTTACAGTCTTCCCCTCTTAACTTGAATTTCATCCCCGAAATTCGCTCATACTTGATAATAAAACTGTTTAGACTCTTAATTCTAGTATCCCAATAATCCACGCTTCAGCGACACTACTCCGATAAAATAAGTGTTAAGATGTACTTATGTCTACTCAATCCTAACAAAATTGTCTCCAAAATTCGCATTTGCGAAATCCCAACTTAAAACGGCTTATGACGACTTAATTTTATTCTATTATGACCTTGAATTTGACCTTTCTGGCAATTCCTCATACTAGATGTGGATGTCCAAACTTATCCCACCTTACTTTTCTTATACTATGCCCATAATCTTCATCAACCTATTACATTAGCTTTTATACAGTTTCAATTTAAGAAACCTTAGCACCAAACTTTCTGATCGACTTCTATTCTCGGTAATACACTTAAAAGTTAAACCTTATGTCAACCCCAAAATAATATTAGCCTAAGATCCTTGAATTGAATCTCAATCTTACGACACAAAACTTACGTAACTTATTATTTACAAGTACATTTGGATGTAAAATTGTTGCAAATCTTAAACCTCGAGTAACGTTAATCCATAAAACTAAATTATACAATATCGATCTTCTACCTATATATTAAACCCCCTTAAAGCCCCAATTACATGCTTAAACTAGTTCCTTTCCAATTACAATATAGTTGAGGCCTAAGACCCTCGAACTTTCCTCCTTGAAACAAATGTCGCATTCTTATATATCATTAATGCTTAATTAATACTAGCGTATAAAACTTAATAAGTTATCCCATGGTAGCCTTAGACTAACTTTAATAATTCAATTCTACTTATAACCCATAGAGTTCTAGAATTCCCCATATCATTCACTTATTCCCAAGTTTCTTAATGACTTTCAAAAATTCTTCAAGACAATGTGTCTACCTCACTTCATACTCGCGTCTTTCAGGTAATCTAACCAACAATCATATCCAACATTCTAGAAAATTTTAAACCTAGCAAAGGTATAATTTTAACTCTTAAGATCATGATTTAAAACTTATGCTACATCGAACCTTAAGTTCCCAAAAGTTAACTTAATGTCTAATCTTATAACTTGACTAATTGATCAACTTTATCTTAAATTGTTATCACTATAGATTCTTAATTTATCACAACATTATTTCACTAACGCTTAAATTTTCAAGCCCAATGTTAATTTATCCTACAATGCCCTTGATTACCATTCCTTATAATATTATAACCCAAATGTTTCAAGGTTCTAAATATCCCTTCAAGCCTAAATCATCGAAAATTCCTATTCTTTAAACCATTCGATTTTCACTTACTGCTAAACTAGCCCCCCAAATTTCTTAAAATTGCAACATTAATTCTTAATTTCCTAAAAAATTATCCAATTTGTCCTTAATTTTGAAAATTCCATAATTATCCATAAGTTGTTGGGGTTCCTAATTCCATTTTAAAGTTTTCTCGTAACATAAAGTTCAATAACTTTAAGCTTAGTAGACCCAAAATCAATTCCCATAACCTCGAAAAATTACTGATTTAACCCAAGTGTTCCTCAAAAGTTTGAATTTAATCATCAAAAAATTCAAAATTTGCAATTTGGCCCTTAAAGTTCTCGAAAATTATATTTTTTTACCCTACAACTCTTCGAAATTTGTATTTTTGTCCCCATAAAATTTACGATTTTAGCCTCATTAAACCTTAAAATTCTCGAAACTCAGAATTTAATCACAAAATTCAGTAAATTCGAAAATAGTCCTTTAGAAATTTTTTTGCACTTAGGTCCTCAAATTATTGGTTATTACAATAGGTCCTTAAAATTCTCAATTCATGCAATTCAATCCTGAAATCCAACTAGGTAGAACATGCATCCTACATAAATTCTACATTTTTATACTTCCAAAGATCATCGTAGTCTTTGAATCATTAATCCTTACATGGAATCCTCAAAAATTAACTCAACTAGCAGCCACAAACCATCAGTAATTTTTAAAAAATCTACAAGTCCCAAAAGCATTCATAATCTTCATGACTAACTGTTGACCCAAAGAGTAAAACATCAGTACTTACTAACCAAAAATCAATATAGACAAATCATTTCCAACCTTTCCTAATGCCAATCCCAATAGCAAAATTCTTATTCATGTTCAATTCCACCACAAAGCCAGCATGCATGAAAATCATATAATTTCTCATTTCTTGTCGTAACATGTCTAAAAAAAATTTTAAAGCATATAATCTCAAAACATAACGACATATAAACATGCATTGTAAAACGTATATCATGTAAACATGCGTGATATATCATTAAAATCCTTAAAACTTACAGACTTGGGACTTGAAGACTGAGCTGCAGAAGCTGGCGGTGACACAACCCTATACAAGGCCCTTGCTCTAATACCAACTGAAACGTCTACTCATTTTAAAAATCTACTGATTTTTTTTTTTAATAAGCAATGGCCGAAACCATGCCTACGAAATTCACAAATTTAAATCATGTATTCTATAAAATCATCCCACTGCCGAATAAAATGACTACAGTTAAAATTATGAAAAGAACAACCAACCTAGAAAATAAAACATCAAGCATATTAAAATCTGTCAAAACCCTCAACAAAATAAAATCATAAACCATTTAAAAAGCTTTTTAAACGTGTTCCCATAAAATCATATTCTTGCAGAAGAATACAAGGTCCTCGGGTTAACGTGTGCCACCAAATCCGTCCGTTCAGTCATCATCACCTCCAATCTCCTGATCAAAATGCACACCTGCATCATTCGCACCTACTGAGTCTAAAAACTCAATACACATGTAACGTTATAGCAAATACATATACAAAATAGGCAACAGTGAAAAGTACAATAATAAATATATGTTTCATGATCTTATAAAATCATATGCATAATCATGGTCTGTTAAAGCATAAAAATTTCATGATCTTAAAAGCGTAAACGTAAACATATCGTATAAAAGCATAACGTGTCAAAACATGTCTCGTCATAATCATCGTATACGTATACATTTTCTTTATTTGAATTTTTTTCATTAGTTGTGACTTTCGTATCAGCTCTATTCGATGGATCCATCTATGTATAACCACGGTAACGGGCGGCGGGGACATCGGCGAAACTCTCACCCTTCAACTGAGCTTTGGCCTAACATATCATCATCTCATGTCAATGGAAATACGATCGTCGGGCTCCCTCTGGGGCCTTCTCCCGTAAATGGGCTCCATCTGGCCTTTTCCCTCACAATATCTCCAATCATATCATCGTATCATCGTATTAGTCACAACCAACTCGCATCCTTCAAAAACATGTCATCATATTCACCACTTATAAAAATCATACATATACGTAATTTTCTTTCAAACCAAGCATGCAAAATATTCTTCATAATTTCATAAAAAGTCACATACATGATCGTATAAACATCTAAAACATGTTAAATAGTGTTTAGGGTGCTGCCAGGATTTCTAAATCGACCCGGGTACAAAATGACCGTTTTGCCATTGAAAACCCAAAATGACCATTTTACCCTTGGACCTCAAAATTTAGAATCAATGTAAGGCCCGAGATTTTATTACTGTAATCTGAGATTAATTTGAAATGATTTATTTATTAATTAATATGATTATGAACGGAACGGATCAGACCGGGAGAACAGAAAGAATATTTGACATGAAGTACAAGAAAAGTCCCCCGCGCACATGCGCGATAGGTATCGGCGCACATGCGCGAAGATTACAGAAGCTATGACGCACATGCGCAAAGAAATGCGCGCATATGCGCGACACGTCCAGAAACATTGGCGCACATGCGCGAGATAAGGCGCGACACCTCCAGAGACTTTGGCGCACATGTGCGAGATGAAGCGCGCATATGCGCGAGTATTGAAATGCCGAGACAGTAGGTCTCGCGCATATGCGCAAGTAGAGGACGCGCATATGCGCGAGCTGATAAATAAGCGGACAGAGCTCTCAGCGCATATGCGCGGCACTTGGGCGCGCATATGCGCGAATCATGCAAAGTGAAAGGATGCCACTTGCCCTTACATGTGCAACGTGTGTATATATATATATACATACAAAGGTGATTCAACATTCGGTACTGAGTTCCTATCGACGCAGGCTACAACTGGACGTAAGTTTTGTTACGTTTAGACATGATTTGAAATTATGATATTGTCAAAATTGAATATGAATCAGATATGATGTTCCTGCTACAGTAGGCATTGTATAATTGAAGTCAGATTAAATAATAGACTGGTTATACAATTATTATGAATTTCAGAGTTGATTTAGTTGAGATTCTATATCAGAGTTGTGTTATTAATCAGATTATGAATTGTACTGATACAGATTATGACTTCTGATATTATATCTGTGATGTTGAGATTGACGGGGTTATCAAGACTGTAGTATTATGCCGTCGAAACACCAGTTGATTGATATTGATCAGATTCAGTATTGATTGAGATTGTATTGTTATGTCATTGACATTAATCAGATTGTGTTTGATTTGAGTATTGATCAGAATATGTTTTGAATCAATTTATATACTGATATTGTATTTATGCGATTGTCATTGCCAGACTGGGTATGGACAGATTGGAATACGAGACTTCGTCTTCATCAGACCGAGAAGAGAAAGGTATAAATTGATGTTAATTGGGAGATCGACTTGAGTTAGATTTAACTCGAGTTTCCCTAAACCACATACTTGTATGGTATTGTTTCTATACCTTTGTGTCTTAATGATTATGTTTATTCTATTGAATTAGAGGTAGAAAGCAGAGAGCTATTGAGTGAGAGTCACTGACAGAGGGGTTAGATTTTGAAAGTATAGTCACTGACCCATTGCACATTGTCAGACTAGGCTTAGTCTTGGTAGATACGCCAAGGCACTGGACGTTTGGTGTATCGATATGCTTAAGATACAGACATTGTTCTTATTGTAGATTATTCGATACAGCTAGACCAAAATCCAGAAATAAGAACGTACCGCCACCGCGACTGGTAGTAGTAGGTGGGAGACTTGTTACGTTCTTATTCACTGGGATCCCTAGATTAGGATGAGAGATGAGTCGAGTCTTAGATATTGAGACTAGAATTTGATTTATAGATCCGTATTGATTTATGTTTCGTAGACTACGATTCATGTTTTATTTACAGACTGGTATTAATACATGTTGTTTGATTATGCTACATGTGATAAGATATAATTCATGCTTTTATGTTAATTCAGTAAACTGCATGTATACATTATTTATATTGGGATTTATTCTCACCGGAGTATCCGGCTGTTGTCTTGTTTTGTATGTGTGCATGACAACAGGTGGGACAGGATCGGGGTCAAGAAGATGATGAGAGAAAACGAGTTTAGAGTGGTGATTCCGGACTTATTGTAGATTTGTTTTAATACTTGAAATTTAGTAGTTGAACCTTAGACTAGTTTGACTAATTGTTGTACATTATTGTACTTTTATACTGAGATGTATACTAGTTAAATTCCATTATGTTCCGCACTTACATTTTAAAAAGAAAAATTTTTAGACCCTGTTTATCTTAATTGATAATTAAATCCCAAAGATGATTAAGAAGATGATTAGTGTCCGGGTCCCCACAATCGAAGCCAACCAAACTCCTTAAAACACCTCAAAACAAATTTATAAGTGTTTCTTAGACGTAAACTCGAGCCTGATTCGAAACTTTCACGATTCGTTTCAAAACTTGGACTGAGGTCTCGGTTTTAACCCAAATCAACCCGAAATTTAACCAAATCTCCAACCTTAAACCGTGACTTAAACCTACATGACCAGCCTCTAAACCACCCGTTCCAGTCCATTTATGACCCACGAAACAAGCCCAAAGGTTGCTGGAAATCTCCAGCGTATGAACACAATTTTCACAGCTTGAGTGATTTTACGATAAAAATCTTATATCTCGCATTTCTTATCAGAAAATTACGAATTTGCTATCAAACCGAAGAAAACACAGAGTGCTACAAATAATATGTTGAAATATTTTCCATAAATGATAGGATCGATTAACGTATCAAAAGTGTTTAGAAGGGGGGTTGAATAAACACTCACAGTTAAAACTGGTCTTTTCTAATTTTGAGTTCAGTTTGGTGGCAAACTGATTCTCGGAATCTTGTTGGTCAATGACAATCAGTTAAACTAAAGTAGTTGCGGAAAATAACTGACTGAAAGATAGAATACGAAACTGAAATAAAGTAGGCAAGGGTTGGTTCTGGATGTTCGGAGAATTTAATTACTCATACGTCACCCCTTCTATCTCAAGGATAGGATATCCACTAAAAGACTTTGATCAAATACAAGAATTGTACTGACCCACTTCAGTTTGGACTTAATACTGCCAAAAACTGAAACTCTTAGTTTAACAGAATGTTCTCAGTGCGTAACTGATCTTAGCACTATCGAATTTCAACGATTATTACAACTTGCTAGTGAGCTCAAATTGTAGCCTTAACTGCTACGAATATATCAAGTAAGAGTGAGCTAAGAGTTAGACAGAGTGACAGCAAGCTTTTGAATAGTGTTGACTCCCTTTTTTCTTCAGCTGTTCTTCTGTCATATTTATAAGCTTCTTTTCTCCAACGGTAACTTGAGATGAATTTGAATCTTTGTATCCGTTGATTTCTACTTGATTATTCTTTGGACATTGTTTGCTTCATTTATTGTGATGCGGCGTCTTAATTTCTTTCGCCGAAATGCGTTTTTCTAAGCTTTATTGATTGAAGTGCGGCGTTGCAATCTTCTATGTCTCTTGACGGTTGAATGTTCTTTCACGAGACATGTTCAGTTGAAGAGTGCTTAGCATACGGCTGAATATATCAACTTATCAGTTTTCAACTGATTAGATCAGCTGATTTCAGTTGTTAAGTCCAGTTGCTGAGTTCAGTTTACTCGATCAGTTGGTTCGTATTTTCAGTTGGTTCATATTTTGTCAAACGCCGGAATTTAGTTTCCAACAATTTCCCCCTTTATGGTGTTTGACAAAACTAAGTAAATAATAACTGAACATCTGAGCTCATTATAGATAAAATAAGAGATTGAATTTCTTGAACTGAAAGGGATCTTGATTTAATAACAGCTGAATCTAATAATCTGATTAACTGCTTCTGCTGTTTCTCAAGATGCTCTTTGATCTTTGATTTCTTCCCCCTTTTTGTCAAAAAAATCCATCTTCTAAGATAATTTTCGAACGTCAGTGAAAAGAATTTTGACATCTGCGGAGATACTTGAGACAGCAGTTTGTAAACAAGTCTGCAACAATTTCATTTTATTAGAAACAGAAGTTTTCAATCGCTCAACTCGTTGACTGATTATATCCTGAGTTGTATAGAGACTTTGAGCTAGACCTCTGTTATTCTTCATCTCAAGTACAGTTCGGGTAAGAGAATCCATGTTTGCTTGAATGTCTTTCAGTTTTGCTGAATCAGATTCAATTGAAGAATCCAATTTGACAGTATGAGACAATTGTGTGGATTGAATTTTCTTGATTTCAGTAATCATCTGCTGCATATTGTGCTGCATATTCTGGATTTCTTCAAGAACAAGATCCATTTCTGTGGATTGAAGAGGAGGTGACTGATTAGATGTTCTTGGTTCATGTGAGACTTGATCAAAGACCACCATGGTCCTATCAGATAATATCGTTTCAGAAACAGTCTGTGCTAGAATGTCTGTTGCAGCAATTTCTTCGTGAATTTGAGGTGGTGAAAGTGGATTTTGATCAACAGATAATGCTTGGTCAGTTTCCCCTGGTGCCTCTTGTTGAGAGTTTACTGAACTTGGTTCTGGCTCCTTTGTTTGAATGAGCAATCGACTCACCACATTTTCAGCAACTGCTTGACCTGGAGATTTTTCTAGTTCATCAGTTTGAGTGGCTTGTTCAGCAGAGATTTCTGGCTGAACTGGTGCTTCTTGTTGTTCTTGCATTGAATCTTGGACTTGCTCTTCAGCAGCAAGTGGTTCAACTAGTTCTTCAGATGGTATCTGAACTTCTTGTTCTGGTTGTATAGTTGAAGGAGCAACTGATTCAGAATATATTTCTTTTAGCTGAGCTTCCAGAGCTACAGCCTGAATGATTTCATCAATGTTTGCAAAAGATAGTTCAGTTTCAGAATACAGCTGATGTTCAACCTGAGAAATTTGAGGCATATCCTGAACTGGCTCTTCAGCAGCCGGTTGTGGAGATGGCTCGTTCTGTTGGGAGGAGGATGAATCTTTTTCTGCATTTGAATTGGAGGATTTTTCAGGAAGAACCAATTCCTGATCCTGTTCCCAATATCTGATTTCACATTGTAGACCACTGAGATCTATGTCCAGTTGGGTGATCACAGCTCTATCATTATATGCAATTGGACCTCTGGGATTGTAGTTGGATTTCAGCTTTGCAACCATTCTAGTCAGCTTTTTGGCTCAAATTTGGTAAAAGAAATATTTTTGCCTTTCCAATGCCTGGCCAATAGTAGCAGCTTTGACTATTTTCAGCACAATTGCTTCAAGTTTAATAAACCTTTTCAGTTGGGATTTGTGCTTCAACTCTTTGGCAAAAATCTCAGTCCTAAAACTTTTTCAATTATCAAAAGATTTTAATTTCGAAGTGGCAAATGCGTTGACCTGTTCCCAAACCAGGCCTATTCAGGCTGTTGGGCAGCTGATTGACTAATTTTCTCAGTTGGAATGACTTCTACCGCTGTTATTTGTTTAGTTCTTTGCGTCCTTGGTCTCTTGACAAGCTTAGGAGAAGGAGTTTTCTCCGAATCTGATTCACTGAGAATCAGTTTTCGTTTTGCAGTTTTCAGTTGGGCCAAAGTTTTGGCCTTCTTAGCTGATTTTGGAGCAGGTGATTGCGATCCAATCTTCTATTTGGTTTTTGGCGGCAAGATGTTTTTAGCAGTGAAGACTTTGAACTTTGATGATGTTCCAGCATTGTCAGCTACCAATCCCTTTAGTCTCAAAAGATAATTGATTGGGATGACAAAGCCTCTTGATTGTTTGGTTGATTGAAGCATATTCTTCAGAGTATTGAAAATAATATGTCTCCAGTTGGCTTTCTTTTCTCCCATGATGATGGTCATCAACTGGAATTTCCCATGTGTAAGGGCAGCAAAAGATCCGGCCTTAGCCAATATGCCCTTCGCCACAATGTCGGCTAATAACTGTATTTCTTGTTTCAGCTCTTTCTTTGGATCGGAAACTTTGTTTTTTCGTCCATCAGCAGATAGCAAAGATTGCATTTTCTCAATGTCAGATGTTTTGATTTCAGAGACGTTGACGTACCCATCAGTTGGCAAAGAGAAAATTTCTCCGAAGGTTTCTTCAGATAGGATCAACAGCTGATTATTGACAGTTCAGAGATGCTTCCATCAACAGTGACAAACCCCTTCATATAGAATTCATTTACTTCCTTGGGGTATATTTCCTGCGAAGATTGTCCCAAAAACATTTTGAGACTAGCAGATTCAATCTTCAGAAAAACGTTCTTAACATTAGCTTCTTGAACTGATAAAACTGAGTCAAAATCAATGGCCATAGCGTTCAACATGTAAGCTGGGATTTGATTCGCCATTTCGACAGATAAAATGATCTGAAATTCTTAAACGATAAGCTCTGGAATTAGTATGCTATTAGAAACTGATTGTATGCGTAAGAAGAAAACTGAATTGAAGCGGGCTTAGTACAGTTGTTCGTGATTGTTCAAATTCGCGACACGTGTCAGTCCATTAAAAATTTTGAGTAAAACTATGTGTACGTGTGCTGTGGGCATTTGTGAAAAAGATGAACGGTTTAAAATAGGCCACGTTATGAATCTGCAGTCACGTCAGTTGATTTGGAATATAATAAGTTTTAAATTTGTTAACTTATGTGAGAAGATTTGTAAAATATCCAGCTGAACGATCAGTTGGGAAACTGATTCATTTCAATTGAGAGTTCACAAACAATTGTCTTCTCAGTTAACCTCTTCAAAACTGATATTCCCCCTTAATCGATGCATAAAATAATTAAAGCGACGATATAAAATAAATTTAGAGGTCAGAAAGATTATCGTTTGCTGAAACGTCGACGACCCTTCATCTTCCATGACTCTTGAATATAAGTAGAAGTGACATAGTTAGTTTCATACATATTGAAAAACATATTCAAAGTAAAAAGAATGGCAGATGCTAGTAGCTCGAGTGCTTCGCCATTTTCTTTGGAGACTAGGAAGGCTGTGATAGAAGATGAAGTCTTCTATGAGAGTCTTCACTACTGGGAGAAGCTTCAGAAGCTTGAGTTCCTGTATAATACTGGCGAGGCTACCACTCCTCAGCTGATGACAGAGTTGAGAAAAGTGCTGGAGCACTTGCACATAGCTGTGTGGGTGGATATCTTCACAGATGGTCATATCTATCCGCGGATGCTTTGAAAGAAACTGAAGATCCTTAGGCGCATAGCTGGTTCTTACAGCTTTTCCAAGACATCTACTGGACCTTTATCTGCTTGGTTAAAGATGTGGATAATTGTTGTAGAAGAGAGATATAATGATGTAATACAAGCAAATATTTATGGTTGAATGAAACATTGATTTTGGCTTAACTTTGTTTTTCTTTTTCCTGCAAATAATAAGTTTCATTAGTTATTATATATGAATTACGATCATAAACAGATGAACTGATGACTGGTTAAGCGTTAAGTAATAAATGTCAAACTGATATCAGTTGATAATGAACAACTGATAGTTAAGAAGCCTCGGTAAATGAGAAAGACGCTTCGGTTGATTTGAGTCTCTTCAGTTTCTTCAACATTTAAATTTCATCTGTCTATAAATAAGATGATAGAATGTGAGACAATAACAGTTCAATATGTCGGATTCAAGTAACTCTGATGCATGCAGTAGTTCGCATATTCAAGTTAATGAGCAATTAAGTCCTTATTTAGAAGAATTGAAGAAGACAATGGAAAAATATGTCTTGATGAAAGTGATGTCAACATGGTTTAAGATTCATGATTTGCAGAGGGTAAGTAGTAGTGGTGCTGTTCCTACTCGTGATCAAGTAGCAACAGCAAGAAAATACATTGATCGTTTTGAAGTTAGGCATGTTATAGATCTGATTGATGACAAATGTCTGTTAGAAGCAATGTTATGGAAGGAATGACATGTGGTTGAGAAGATTTCTACAACTAGGTCATTTTCTAGAATCCAAATTTATGAGTTGAATAATTGGATTAGAGAATGGCAGGATTCAGTTGGTTCTATGATATCTTCTGTAAACTGGGATCGATGGTATTCTTAATAAAGTATTATTCTCAATTTGTTGTGTTCTTATTTTCTGCAGATAATTCTATTAGTAAAGCAACATTAGTAATAATTTTAAGACAGATCAATTAAACCAAGAATATTGCGAAAGTAAGAAAACTTAGTCTCGGGTAATGGTTTGGTGAAGATGTCAGCTGCTTGTTGCTCAGTTGATATATACTCCAGTCTAATGTCCTTCTTCAAAGCATGATCTCTAATGAAGTGGTGTCTGACATCTATATGCTTTGTCCTTGAGTGAAGAACTTGATTATAAGTGATGGCAATTGTACTCGTATTGTCACAAAATATGGGCGAATTATTTGTAATTACTCCATAATCTCTCAGTTGTTGCTGGATCCAGATCAGTTGTGCACAGCAACTACCAGCAGCAAGGTATTCTGCTTCAGTTGTTGAGGTAGCTATAGATGTCTGCTTCTTGCTGAACCAAGAGATCAGCCTGTCTCCTAGAAACTAACAAGATCCACTTGTACTTTTACGATCAAGCTTACATCCTGCATAATCTGCATCTGAATATCCAACTAAATTGAAAGTAGAGTCTTTAGAATATCATAACCCAACATTTTTTGTACCCTTAAGATATTTCAAAATTCTTTTAGCAGCTGAGAAATGTGATTGCTTAGTATTTGCTTGAAATCTAGCACACATACACATAGCAAATACAATATCAGGGCGACTGACAGTTAGGTATAACAATGACCCTATTAAACCTCGATATAATGTCGCCACAATTGATATTACCCCTTGATCAATGTCCAATTTTACTGAAGAGCTCATGGGAGTATTTGCAGCTGAACATGATTCAATGCCAAATTTCTTCAGCAGCTCTTTTGTATATTTAGTCTGACTGATGAATATGCCAGTCTCTAGTTGCTTCACTTGCAGTCCAAGAAAGAATGTCAGTTCACCCATCATGCTCATTTCAAACTTATCCTGCATCAGCTTAGCAAACTTTTCGCATAATTTGGAGTTTGTTGACCCAAATATGATATCATCAACATAAATTTGAACTAATAAAATGTGATTATTCTTAGTAAATTTGAACAAGGTTTTATCAACTGATCCAATAGAAAAATCATGATCAGTTAGAAATTTTGAGAGAGTTTCGTACCAAGCTCTGGGAGCTTGTTTAAGACCATATAATGCTTTGTTCAAATGATATACATGATCAGGAAAGTTGTGATTTACAAAACCTGGGGGTTGTTCAACATATACTTCCTCTTGTAGCTGGCCATTTAGGAATGCACTTTTTACATCCATTTGATAGACTTTGAAGTTCTTGAATGAAGCATAGGCAAGAAATATTCTGATTGCCTCCAGTCTTGCAACTGGTGCATATGTTTCATCGTAATCAATTCCTTCCTCTTTCCTATATCCTTGTGCTACCAGTCTCGCTTTATTGCGCACAACTGAACCATCCTCGTTCAGTTTATTTCTGTATACCCATTTTGTCCCTATAATAGTTTTTGAAATTGGTCTTGGAACTAAGTTCCATACATTGTTATAAGTGAACTGATTTAGCTCTTCTTGCATTGCATTTACCCAGTTAGGATCAGCAAGAGTTTCATCAGTTTTCTTTGGTTCTAGTTGTGAGACAAAAGCTGAATAGATAAATAAATTTAGCATTTGATTGCGAGTTCTTACTGGATCAGATTGATTTCCTATTACCAGCTCAGGTGGATGTGATTTTCTCCATCTGTACTCAGTATTTGTTGTATCAGCAATTTCTTCAGTTGGTAATTGAATACAGTTTTCAGTCTCAGTTTGTGCTTCGTCAACTGGTATTTGAATGTTATCATTATGCTCTATCAACTGATCATTAGCAACGACTTCCTGTGCATCTGATTTATCCAGTACTTCTGGTTCAGGTGTTTGAAATATGTTTTGATTATTATGACATTCATTTTTGTCATCATCTTCCAAACTGATATCTGTAAATCGATCAACTAGCTCAACTTGATCAGTTGGCTTATCAGTTAGTTCAGTTTCATCGAAATCAACATGAGCTGATTCTTCAACATTTAGGGTTTTCTTGTTGAAGACTCTATAAGCTATACTAACTGATAAGTATCCAAGAAATATTACCTTTGCAGATTTCGCATCAAACGCTTTTAAATAATTTTTACCATTATTAAGGATAAAACATCTGCAGCCGAATATTTTGAAATAAGTAATTATACTTTTTCTTCCATGCCAGATCTCATATGGTGTTTTCATATGATTCTTATTAATCATTGATCTGTTCTGAGTATAACACGCAGTGTTTACTGCCTCTGCCCAAAACCTTTGAGAAATACCAGAATCAGCAAGCATTGTTCTAGCAGCTTCTTTAAGTGTCCGATTTCTTCTCTCAGCTACACCATTTTGCTGAGGAGTTCTGGCTACTGAGAGCTCATGCTTAATTCCAGCATTTTCTAGAAAATTTGATTGAGTTTGATTGATGAATTCAGTTCCTCAATCTGATCTGATTCGATCAATTCCAACTGATTTTTCATTTGAAAGTCTTTTGAAGAGCTTTATCAGTTGTGAAGCAGTATGGTCTTTAGATTTGAGAAAAATAACCCAAGTAAATCTTGAAAAATCATCTACGACTACCAAGGTGTATTTCATTACTCCTAAGCTCATGACTGGTATAGGACCAAAGAAATCCATGTGCAACAGTTCTAAGCATCGGGATGAAGATTTACAACCCTTGTTTTTAAAAGAAGATCGTACTTGTTTACCATACTGACATGCTGAGCAAAGTTTTTCTTTTGAAAAGTCTATTTTGGGCAAACCAGTTACAAGTTCATGTTTACTCAGATAGGCAATGGTTTTAAAGTTTAAATGGTTTAGTCTCTTATGCCACAACCAGTTTTTAGATGATTTGGAAGCAATAAAACAAACTGGTGCATAAGTTTGATCATTCCAACTGATTTTATATGATTTCATCAGTTGAAGTTTTGACTGAACATGAGTTTTTGTCAAAATGTACTGAGAATCCACTGTCGCATAACTGACTGATGCTGATCAAGTTATACTTCAGGTTTACTACTAATAGAACATCTTTAAAAGTAAAGTTACCATGGATAAGCTTACCCTTACCCACAGTTCTACCTTTGAAATTGTCCCCAAAACTGATATTTGGACCACTGTATTTGATCAGTTGAGATAGCACACTTGCATCTCCTGTCATATGTCGCGAACATCCACTATCCAAATACCATATTGAGTTCTTGTTTGTACCTGTTACCTGCAGTCACACACATAATATAATTTGGTACCCATATCTATTTGGGTCCTGAACTGATTAGTCCTTTAGGAACCCATACTTGGATTAATCTGCCTATCAAGGATTTCAACCACTTTTTACTGTTCTATCTTCAGGATGCTCCATTGTTCACGCATATTATTCATATCTGATCATTAAGGACCAAATTGTGTTCTCTTACCAACTCTTTTTTTTCAATCCACCTGTTAAAGAGTTGTGTATGAATCTATCTAAGCCTGGGGTTTAATAGACAATTTGCGATCACATTTGCGTAGAATAGATACTAAGAGTTTTATTATACCCATTTGATAAATTCTAGATGAAGTGGATTATTACAAATTGTTGTAAAATCAAAGTTTTTTAATAAATCCTTTCATTAATTGGAAGAAGGAGAGACGTACAAATATATTGTCTTTGAACTTGCATATATCTTGCGTTATTTCACTTTCGTCAATTCTTATATTTTTCTTCCTATCTATTTATCATGTTTCTTAGTTAAAATGCTACTGAAATGAATAGATATAAATTTAATGGATCACTACTCCAATCTGACCCTTCTCCCCTTGAAAAACAATTTTTAGCTGTCTAATTTCTTCTAGCCGATCTAGACAATAAATGGCTATTGTGACACTTTTTTGTAGACATTTTTAATTAAATGTTGTTACAAATACTTAATAATGACACTTGTAAAAAAATTAATAATGTGTAAAATAAAAAAACATATTAGATTAGTTATCATGACATTTTTAATTGATGTCATCTTTTATATGGAGGGAAACAATTACTTTTCCCACATCGTAAAAAATCGTTAAAAAACTAAAAAATTTCACTATAAATAAGTGTGAGAATATTATGGTTAGATAAATATTGGAGGAGAGAAAATAATTGTCTCCCTCCATATAAAAAATGACATCAACTAAAAATGTCAGGATAACTAATTTAATATATTTTTTATTCTCACATTTATTTTATCTAATTTTCTCTCCTCCTATATTTATCCAATCCAAATATTCCCACATTTGTTATTGTCAATATAAATAACATACACGACACTTTTAGTTGTCACTATAAATGATTTTAACTGACATATAAATTTGTCATTATTACTATAATAACAAGGCATCTATAAATGTATTTAAACATGAGTTTTCCTGACATTTAAAATTGTCATTATATGAATAATTAGTAACACGTATGAAGTTGCCATTAACATCTTATAATGACATAAAAAAATGTCAGTAAGTTTAAGACGACATTGGAATAGATGACATTTGCTGGAGGTGTCACTAAAACTTAAATGTCACTAAATATTGAATATGATGACATTTATGAATGTCACCATAAGCATTTATTCTTGTAGTAATTAACAGCTAACAATTGTTAAGATCAACTTTAGTTTTAAAGAAAAATTTAAATAGTTTATTTAACCCCCTCTAAGATCTATATTTGATCCTAACAAAGACATTTTCACCTAAAACGAATAAACTATAAACTTAAATTAATAGGCTTGGTCTTCATAACTTTGAATTTATTCAATAGCCCCAAAATTGATCATGTTATGTCTCTTCCACATGTTCTTCATTATTATCTTGGGAAAGACGTAGGGGTAAGCGTTTTGGGAAACACTCATTAAGTAGGGGTCAATCAAATACAAGAATAACAAGTTAAACATATACATATCTTTAAAGTGATCATTTTTCAGAGCAGAAGTCGAAAACGGAACAAACAGAGTTCATAACTTATATCAAATGAGACGATCGGATCATATGAAATAGAATAGAGTCTTAACAGAGCAAAATCTTATCAAATCAGAATAACATACTGAACACAGAACTTATAATAATGACCATGGGATATCCTTGATATTGGGATCCCTCTATGGCTTTCTCATGTAAATGAGCTTCCTCTAAGGCTTTTTACCGCATCCGGGCTCCCTCGGGGGTACTTTCCCACAGCCGGGCTCTCTTTGGAGCCTTTTCCCTCACAAGCTTTTCCGATGTGCCAATATTCGAATAATAACAAATAAACTTATCACCTGGATCGAAAGAAGGATAATATTGGAACAAAATGGAAGGAACGCATCGGAACTTAGTAGAAGATTCAAAACATTTAGTAATGCATACAAAAGAAAAACTTACAGTAATCGATCGAATTTACAATCATATATCATAATTTAAAACAATACATAAGCCCACTTATAGTAATTCAAAGATGATATACAAAACTTGATTGGACTTGAGCGAATCTTGGCCTAATATGG
Source organism: Primulina tabacum (assembly GCF_025594145.1). Lineage (NCBI taxonomy): Eukaryota > Viridiplantae > Streptophyta > Magnoliopsida > Lamiales > Gesneriaceae > Primulina > Primulina tabacum. The sequence goes on along the minus strand of NC_134562.1, from coordinate 24,932,735 downwards.
GAATCACTTTGAACAAGATTTGGACAGCACCTTGAGCAAGCCTTTGGACAGCAGCTCGAGCAGATTGGGCATCATTTGGACGTGCCTAGCTGCTCCACCAAATGGGCGATTGAAACGCCCACTAATTTTAACTTTAAAATCCTACTATTTTTTTAAAAAAATTTGAAACTTGCAATTTAAAATACTAAACATTTCTAAAATCCAAAAAATAATTTAACGTTTAAAATCTCAAGTGCATCAAATCCCTAAATCGTCAATTAACAAAAATTCTACGTCAACCATTAACATGATCAAAACTAAAATTCAAAAAAACGTATAAAAGTCTCTAATTAAATCATTAAAAAAAATATTTAAAACTTTGACTATAAAGTTAATGCGGAACATAAAGTCCCTCGGGAGTGTACAGCCGGACTCGATCCACTCAAGCGTCAGGGCCTCCCTTATTCTCATCCTCACCTGCAATCATTCAAATCTAATGAGTCTAATGACTCAACACGTTCTAAAAATTAGTAACAAATAATACATATACAAGCACATGCACCAACAATCATATTTTTATTGAAAATAAGCTTGTAATCGTAAATCGTTAAATCGTAAAAGCTTTCCATCATCATATATCATTTTGGGTGAAGCTCGATCCTTGAAAGTGACTAGCTGTATCCTGTGGTCGACTGATTAGTCTTAGCTCACCATTACGTATGGGGACGTGCACTAGGCACCGACGTAAATGGAAATATGATCGTTGGGCTCCCTCTGGGGCCTTCTCCCGTAAACGAGCTCCCTCTGGGGCCTTCTCCCTCACGATATTCTCAAAAATCATATATCATATATCTTTTTTGTCACAGTCAATTCATATCCTTCAAAATATTTTTTCTTTTCTTTTTAAACATAAAATATCGTATCCTTTCCACATTCGAAAAATAGCACTTTAAGAGTAAAAATTGCACAGCTTTATCATAAAACATAAAATCCCATATTTTCATCATAAACGTTTTAAAATATCATTAAGCATGCGTTATGATTCTTTGGGATGCTGCCAAGCCTTCCGTATTACCCGGGACGCAAAATGATCATTTTACCTCTAGACTCCAAAATTCCCGATTTTGACTTTCTCTTACCTTTATTGACTCGAGCCTATCCCATAGTATCATGTAAGCTTAAATTTTACTTCTAGTATTTTTCTTAGATATAAACCGGAGCCTTTCGATTTAATAACTTAATGACTAAACCATGAAGCGTTTTTAACCCGAATAAATTCAAAACTTAATATTTTCTTCACAAATTTTAAACCTAAACTTTTCATCCTTAAATTTAACATGAGACCTTAAAATACACCCGTAAATATTTCTTAGACATAAAATTTAGCTCCTCAACCAATTTTTCAATTCGTTTTAAAGCTTATCTGTATGCCTCGATTTTAACCCGAATCGACTCAAAACTTGACCAAAATTTACCAAACTTCAACCATAGATTATTAACACCTAACCATACCTTATGCAACCCAAATCAAATCATTTAAGACCATCGGAATAGCTTAGAACGCCTACTGAATTTTCTGCACATTTGATCAACCCTAGCCCAATCCAACTTTCAATCCATCGAGCCTAACCCTTAACCATCATCTTTAAACCCTATGTACCCATCCTAGGACCTAGAGTGAACCCATAGAGCCCTATTGGACAGGCCTATACAGCTCTAGCACTTGCAACCTTAAACTCGCGCCCCTACAAGTCTTAAGCAAGCCAAAGAGACGTGCAACCTTTATCCTCCCTTTCGAGACCTTGAACAGCCCATCTAGGACCATGACTAGACCCTATTAGGACCCATGAACATGCCCCTACAGCAGCTAATAGCCTTATTCTTCCTTGGGCCAAAAATGCCAACCGTAGTTCCTAAAAACTCAATTTTCGTTCAGCTCTTGCATCCCTAGTGTCCATCCCTTAAACATGCATCTATGGACCCTTATACATATTGAAAATCATCCCTTCCCATAGACATATAATGGCAGCCCCTTTATACTTCATAAGCATTAATTCCAATGCATGAAAATCAAAGTTTTAAGATGTACAAGCCATAAAAAAGAAAATAAAAGGAGGGTTTCATATTTTTCATGCAAACATGATTAAACACACATAATATGATTTGAATGGTGCAAAAATAATGTTTGGAAATGTGCCTTTATGTTTAAGATGCTCTAAATATTAATACCGTAGCGGTGGAACGTCAGTGACGAACATAAGACGATTTCTATTTTTTTCTACCCTTTCTCTTCTCAAAACCCCACCAAAAACCCACCTTGGCTTGCAAGGGAGTCAAGTGATCGTTGTTGGAAGGATGAACGAGGAAGAAAGTCGAAGAACGAAGGAGAAAAAAAATCGAAAACTTCCTTGCCAAGATACCCAAGTTCGGCCGCTACTCTCCCCTTCACTTTTACGTGAATGTGTGCGTGCGTGTAGGGGTGTGTGTGTGTTTTGGTCTATGAGTCTTTCTTTTATTTTTATTTTTTTATTTCTATAAATAAATAATAAAAGGCTTTCAAAATATTTAATTAATGGCCTTAATTAACCTTAGTTATTAATTAATAAATTAGGCTCATTAAGATTTATAAAATCATTAGGTCTCAAATTAAAAGATTTAAAAATAATTATTCCCAAAAAAACTCCTATAAAATACATAAAATTCCTTGCTTCCACTAATTAATTTAAACTTGAACTTAAAAATGCAATAATTCTTAAAATATTTAAAATAAATATTTTCTAAAATAAAATAAAAATATTAGCTTTTAAATCATTTACACTTTAATCATCTCTGGTTCTCCGTCCCCAGCCAACCACCGATATTCGTCTGAAAATCTTTTAAATTATGAAACATAGCAAAATTACACATTTAATCATTTAGTCACTCAAAAAATATCATTTATGCATCAAAAATAATTTAATTAAAATATTTTAGCAATTTAGTAATTTTCATGCATGCGGTCTACATAGACTGATTTTCGGGAGTTACAGCGATACCAGCCTATTTTCCTTCATTGAGGTGGCCGAAATTATGAGTGATTTGGGAGGATTTTTGGTGCAAGGATTTGTGAAAGGGATTGCATGTATTTATAGGTTGAATTGTAGCACTCCAAGGGTTGCTCTTGGCCGAAAACTTGATCTCCAGTTAGTCAAAATTTCATCCACAACCAAGAGACACTTTGGTTAACTCAAAGGTCATTTCTTACATAACAAATTTGTCCAATCTTTTATTTGTTCCCTTGGCTGCATTTTTTGTTTATTTAGGATATGAAAAGGAGTTTGTTTGAGCTAATGTTTCGAGTTTGTGAGTTAGGGCTTTCTTCTCCGATTGGCCAGATTTTGGTCCTCACGGTTTTTGCGACTTCTCGAGCTTCATTATGTAGTATTTTGAACATATTGAGCTAAAATTTCAAGTCCAATTGTTGAATTTTTAATTTGACAAGTTTGAGGTAAAATTCCCGAGGTTTATTGTTGGCGTGATTTGTTTCGAAAATCCGAGTCCTCACATCCCACCATTCTTATTGGAAGTTTCGCCCTCGAAACTTGCATTTTCTTGATCTTCAAAAAGGTATGGGTATTGGGTACGCATATTTTCTTCTAGCTTCCATGTTGCTTCACGTTTGATATTGTTAGACCATTGTATTTTGACGTATGATATGGTCCGATGTCTTAGTACTTGGTCCTTGGTGTCCATTGTGCGGATGGGGATCTCTTCATATTTTATTTCCTCATTCAGATTCCCGTCTATTAGCAATGGTGCGACTTCAAGAATATGATTCGCTTAGGGATGTATCTTTTTATCCGTGAAATGTTGAAGACGTTTTAGACTCTTGACATGTCTTGTGGCAGGGGTAGTCGATAAGTCGAGGTTTCGAATTTTTCTAGAATTTCGAAGGGTCCGACATATCTTGAGTTTAATTTTCCGAATTTTATGAAGCGGACTACTTCTTTCCTAGGAGAAACCTTGACATAACCCTTTTCATCGACTTCGAAATCCAACGGTCTTCTTTTTAAGTCAGCTCAGCTCTTTGGACGTTATTGTGCTGCTTTGAGTTTATCTCTAATGATAGCTACTTTATTAATAGTTATTTGAACAAGTTCAGGCATCTGATGTCTTTCTCTCCGATTTCATCCCAGTACAGTGGTTGAAACATCCAATACTAGTTTTTTTAAAAAAGTACAAAAAAAAATTATTTAAAGTACCGGCTGAATATACATCCATATATATATATATATATATATATAAAACAACTTGCACCATTGTAAAAAAAACAACCAACTATATTTTAAAATCCCAAGGAAAATAATTTGAAACATAAAATCGTCAATCGTTTACCAAACCTAACTTAGCAATATTTCAAAATAAAACTAACTCTAACATCCTCTCAAAAACCACTTAAAACTAATCATAAAAGTCGTAAAAAATCTTTATCATAAACTTAAACGTAAATGCGGAAAACTAGCGCTGATCCTCGGGTTATGTGCACCTAAAGTCCAGAAAGATCAACATCAAGTCTCTCAACCACATCACTATGATGCTCATCTGCATCGATCACACTTAGTGAGTCTAATAATTCAGCAAACCATAATCTTGGTAACAAGTAATACATACACAATCACATTCAACAGAAAAATACTTTTACTTAAAATAACATTTCATGAACATGCATAAACATAAACATTTTTCCTTTCATCATAAACATTTTATTTTTTCATCATATACGTATACATTTTCCTTTTATTGAATTCAGATATTTAATATTGACTTTCGTACCAGCAGAAGGTCAATGGATCCATCTACGTGTAACCACAGTACTGGGCGACGGGGACATCAGCGACACTTTCATCCGTTAACTGAGCATTGGCCTTACATATCATCATATCATCATAATCATCGTATCATCGAATTATGGTATTTGTCACAATCACTCTCCCTCCTTCAAATTTTCGAATTTTCATCACTTATAAAGATTAAAGTATGCATAAATCATTTTTCTTTTAAATCAAGCATGAAACATATCTTATAGCATTAACGTTTCATCATAAAATTCCATAAACATTTAATATAAGCATATTAACATATTTTACAGCATTCAGGGCACTGCGAGGACATTAAAAAATTTTTAGGTGTAAAATGTCCATTTTACCCCTAGACATAAAATTTCTCGATTTTGACTTTTTCTTACTTTCGTTGACTCTAGACTGTCCCAGATAATTATTTAAGCTTAAATGAAATTTCTTAAATTTTTATTTCGTTTAAATTCATGGCTTTTGATTTAATTTCATAATTATTAATTCGTAGAGCGTTTTCATCCTGAATTAATCAAAACGTTAATATTAATTTCCAAAACTTTAAACATAGACTTTTATTGCCTAAATTACCATCGTGAGCCATGAGCAACCCCGTGGACCCATGGTTTCAGCCCTAAGATTTTAAGCGAAATATTCGACCTCTAACAAGAAACCCTCGAGCCACCTTGCGATTTCTTCGAGCCAAGCCCGAGCCACCCTGAGCCAACGCTTGACCAGACCACCTATGAACCCTACTGATCAGCCCTGACCCCTTGAACCAGCACCTAGCCCACGCTGCACCATCCTGCAAGAACAAGATCATGCGCGAGTTCCTCCATCCATGCGCCTAGGACTCCAAATGCCACTAGTAATCCTCGCCCGAGCCACCACCCGAGCACTCACACCCCTGACCCTCACTGGACCCTATTCTAACCCTCGGCTACCAGCCTGAACCAGCGCCGACCCCCCTGCAGGCTTGCGAATCCGCCTGCACGATCATGGGAAGAGCCTTACCCCTACGGGGCTCTCCCTCGGTTGTTGTCCAAGAGTCCTAGCCATGCTAGGACTCTTCCTAAGCCCAATACATGACCAAAACGAGCCTTGGTCATGCCCCAATCCCAACTAGAAGCCGTGGCCAACAAGGATGCCATGCTCGAACCCTACTTATAAAGTACAACAATTTTTTTGCAGCTTTCCTTAGCTCCTGTCCCGCCTCTAACAATGTCTTTAGTGGCCCTTAAAACTACTAGAAACCGTCCCTTAGGATGCTCCTACCATTGCATCCCCTTCATGCATTGTTACCACAAGCTTTACATCATAAAATCATGAGTTCTTGTCTCGTTAAAGCATAAAATGAAAATAAAAGCAAGCCCAACATATTTTTCATGCAAATGCAATTCAAAAACGTAATATGGCATAATAGATGAGAAAAAAGAGATTTATGGCGTGCCTTTGCGTAAATTAAGCTCGAAACAAATCGACGATGCGAAGAACGGCGACGTAGAACTCCTAGGCTGAATTCCTTATAAAAACCGTGGCTTCCCTCCTTCAAAAATACGTGTGCTATGTGTGCTTTGGGAGAGGGGAGGGGCGTGTATTGCAAGGTTTAATGGGGAGGGTTTAGGCTTATTTATTTGTAATTATCAAGTGTATAAGCCTAGGCCCAATAACATGGTTTAATAGGACCATTAAGCCCATTTGCTAATATTTAAAATATTTCGTTTAGGAATGTTCGTGAAAATATTAGCCGAATCTCGATAAATTCATATTTTCGTCGAAAATTAAATATCGTTAAAAATTACGACTCGATGTATAAAATCATCTTAAAACTCCTTATTCTTAAAATATCATATAGCATCAACCTTATTTTAAATAATTTAAAACAATTATTTAATAAAAACATTTTCCCTTTTTCAGCCTTCGGTCTCCGTTATTCGATCGCATATCGAATAACCTTTAAAAATATAGTGCACGTGTTGAAAGTACATTTTATACATGCAACCATGCACATCATATTTAATTTATGCAATTAAAACTTTTTTAATTAACCATTTTCCATTTTCCATAAATTTGCATGCAGTTGGATTACGTCGTCTTATTTTTAGACCTTACAATTCCTCCGTCCCTTAAATAAAATTTTATCCTAGAAATTAGAACTTACTGAATAATTCCGGGTAATGACTCCTCATGTCTCCCTCGGTTTCCCAAGTAGCTTCTTCCTCCGAGTGATTTAGCCACTTGACCTTGATTATTGGTATAACTTTGTTTCAGAGTCTTCTTTCTTGCCTACCAAGATTTGTATGGGTCTTTCCTCATAAGTCATGTTTGGAGTCAATTGCAGAGGTTCGTGATTTAGTACATGTGAAGGGTTTGACATGTACTTTTGCAGCATCGAGATGTGGAACACATTGTGTACTCTGGATAGCATCGGTGGCAATGCCAGTCTATAGGCTAGTGTTCCAATCCTTACAAAATCTCAAATGTCCCTATGAGTCTTGGACTAAGTTTTTCTTTCTTGCCAAATCGTATAACACCCTTCATAGCTGCTATTTTCACAGACACGTGGTCGCCTACTAAAAACTCTAGCTCTCCTTGTCGCTTGTCGTCATAGCTTTCCTATCAGCTTTGAGCAGTCTGCATTCTATCTCGAATTTTGACTACTAGCTCCGCTGTTTGCATGATCAAGTCCGGACCAAATTCTCATCTTTCACCAACTCATCCCAATGTATGTGTGATCTAAACTTCCTCCCATATAGTGCCTCATAAGGAGCCATCCCTATTAATGATTGATAGCTATTATTATAGGTAAACTGCAGTAGTGGCAACTTCGGTTCCCAACTTCCTTGAAAATCAATGACACAAGCTCGAAGTACGTCCTCCAAAATTTGAATCACTCTTTCGGACTGACTATCGGTTTGAGGATGGAATGCCATACTTAATAATAATTTTGTCTCCATCGTTGCATGCAGACTCTTCCAAAAAGATGAGGTAAATCTCGGATATCTGTCAGAAACAATAGATACGGGCATACCATGTAGATGAACTATATCTCGAATATACAACTCGGCATATTGTGTCATGGTGAATGTCGTCTTAATAGGTAGAAAATGCGCTGACTTCGTAAGACGATCCACTATCAACGATATAGCATTAAACCCTTTGATAGTCCTCGGTTATCCTACAATGAAATCCATGGTAATATTTTCCCCTTTCCACTCGGAATAGGAAGTGGCTTAAGTTTTCCCGCTGGCCTCTAATGCTCGGCTTTAACTTGCAGGCATGTCAAACACTAGTATACAAAACGCAAGATGTCTCTCTTCATGCCCGGCCACCAATACAATAATTGAAGATCCTTGTACATCTTCGTGCATCCTGGATGAATGGAATATGGCGAGTCATGGGCTTCCTTCATAGTGGCCTCCCCCAAAGAGTTGCCACTAAGAACCCATAGTCGGTCTTGATAACGAACTATACCATCCACCTCTAAATATAGTTTCCGGCTCTTGGCTTCATCTCTCACTCTCAACTTTTGCAATTACTCATCAGACGACTGTCCCTCGTGGATTCTATCTCTCAAAGTCGACTGTACTGTCATGGTGTCAAGTTTAGGGGCCTCGCTACTAGCATAAACTGTAAGCTCAAACCGCTGCATCTTGGACTGCAGTGGTTTTTGAAGTGATAAATGAGTAATAACTGTCGCCTTTTGACTCAATGTGTCCGCCACTACATTAGCTTTTCCCGGATGGTAGCTAATGTCACAGTCGTAGTCTTTCACGAATTCAAGCCATCTTCGTTGTCTCATATTCAACTCTTTTTGGGTTAAGAAGTATTTCAAACTTTTATGGTCGGTGAAAATCTTGCACTTCTCCCCATATAAGTAATGTATCCAAATCTTCAATGCAAAAACTACCGCTGCTAACTCAAGATCATGAGTGGGTTGTTTTTCTCATGAACTTTTAACTGTCTCGATGCATAGGCTATAATTCGGTCATTTTGCATCAGAAATAAGCGTCTGTATAAAGAACATACTCTCCTTGTCCCGATGGCATCGATAATACTGGTACTGAAATCAAGGCTTGCTTCAACATGTCAAAACATTCTTGACACTCAGATCCCCATATAAACTTTGTATTTTTCTTTGTCAAGGCGGTCATGGGTAACGCAATAGATGAGAATCCTTGAATAAACTTTCGGTAATAGCCAGCTAGTCCCAAGAAACTTTGGATCTCGGTTACGCTCTTTGGTATGGGCCATTCTTTCACTGCCTACACTTTACTCGGATCAACCTCAACTCCATCTCTAGAAATATGTGGCCTAGGAACGCTTCTCTATCAAGCCAAAACTCACACTTAATGAAATGTGCATATAATTTCCTATCTTGCAGTACTTGCAGCGTTGTCCTCGAATGCTGACTATGCACCTCTTTACTCTTCGAATAGATAAAAATATCATCGAAGAAGACTATAACAAATTGATCCAGATACGACTTAAATACGCGATTCATAATATCAATGAAAATCGCTGACACATCGGCCAACCCAAATGGCATGACCATAAACTCATAATGCCCATAATGAGTCCTAAAAGCAGTCGTATGAACATCCAACTCCTTCATTTTCAACTAATAGTATCCCGAACGAATATCTATCTTCGAGAAAATTGATGCTCCTTGTAATTGATCAAATAAGTCTTGAATTCTTGGTAAGAGATACTTATTCTTTATGGTGACCCTATTCAGCTCTCGATAATCAATACAGAATCGCATACTACCATCCTTCTTCTTCACAAAAAATACTTGTGCGCCCCACGGAGAACAACTAGGGCGAATAAAACCCTTGTCTAGCAATTCTTGAATTTGATCTTTTAGTTCTTTCATTTCGACAGGTGCTAGAATATAGGGTGCTTTAGAAATGGGTAAAGTTCCCGACATCAATTCAATAGAAAATTCCACCTCATGATTAGGTGGAATGCCAGAAACGTCCTCAGGAAAGACACTAGGAAAGTCTCAGAAGATCTCAACATCCTCTAGCTTCTGACTGATAGGGGCATGTGCTGTAGTGACACATGCTAGAAAAGCTTGGCATCCTCGTCTCATAAGTTTCCTCGCGCACATACAAGAGATAATGTGCGGCATTTGCTTGTTTCTCGCCGCCTCAAAGACAATATTTCCCACTAGGCGGTCGAATAGACATTGACTTCTGCCGAAAGAGTGTGTATCTCCCGAATCCAGCAATGCATAGGTAGCTACACCTAGAATTAATATCCTTACTGCGACGAAAACGCTTTTAAATCTATTCATATTGAAGCTTAAGGAATTTTTATCATTATTTTCCCAAAAATTTATGAAGATTATGCGCTTGGACCCTAGTATTTCTATAAAAATTGCATTTTAACCCTTCCATTCATTCGAAATTTACTTTTAAGTCAACAAAATTTTCAAAAAAATTACAATTTTGACCCCTAAGAATCCAAAAATTGCTTTTTTGGTCCTTATACTTCGGAAATTTCATTTTTGGTCCTTAATTTTTCAAAAATTACGTTTTTTGGTGCTTAAATATTCGTAAATTTGCATTTTAGCACAGAAAGTTTCAGAATCACAATTTAGTCCCTAAATTTCGATATATTGCAATTTAGCCCCTCACAGTTCTCGAAAATAGTCAAGCATGCCCAAAGTTTTGATTATTCTCAATTTTTTGGCCTTAAAGCTTTTATTTGGAAATAAATACCTCTCTTACATAATTAAGGCTCAAAATTCAAGTCCAATTTATATGGTTTCCTTTGTCATCTCTTAATTCCAACTAAGTTAGAGAATGCAACTTAATTTCCACTAGGTTATTCTTAATCCCAAATCAATTCTAATAATCAATTAAACATTTTATGCAATAAAATCAATATAAAAACGTTAAATAACTATGTTACCGGTGACTAGGGTCGTGTCTGGCTCTTCCTCACCTTCCTCAGAATGCATAACATAAGCTTTTCCCACAGTTGTTGCTTTCTTCTTTTGGAAATCGACAAATTTATGTCATTCCTCCTTGCATATGAAGAACTTGTATGTCCCCCACATGCACTTTTCAAAATGTAGGCGATTGCACTCTATGCACGGTGGTCTCTCTGCAGGTTTCGGTGCTCCAGGTTGTGGTCGCTTTGGTGGTCCTGGCTTCTTTACTTGCCCTTTGGGCTTTTGCTGCCCTTGAGGTCTAGGAGGTCCCGTATATGGCTTCTTATTCGGTTGGGAATTCTGCTGGTGTTGCTGTCTTTTGCGCTGCATCTCCAAATCAATATCTTTCAAGGCTTACTCGGCTTTGAATGCATAGGCAGTGGCAGCTGCATAATCAATCGGTCATCATCATCACATCACCGCGTATAGTAGGTCGTAGGCCGTCCAGAAAGTTTCTAAGTTTCTCAGCAGCATCCCTAGCAATGAGGGGCACAAAGTGACAACCCCTATCAAACTTCTTCACAAACTCGGCCACAGTCGTGTCCCCCTGGCTGAGACTCATGAACTCTCTTTTCAAGCATCCTCAAACGTCAGCAGTGAAGTATTTCTCATAGAATATTTCCTTGAATCGAATCCAAGTAAATGTTGCCAAGTCAATCTCATGCTCCAATCCTTCCCACCAAAGGGAAGCATCATCTCTAAACATATAAGTATCACACCTCACGCGGTAGCATCTCCCATATTCAGATAGCGAAAGTGCACCTCAAGTTATTGAATCTAACCCTCAGCAGCAAATGGGTCAGTTGTGCCAGAAAATTCCTTCGGACTTAGACTCCGGAACTGATAATATACATCATGATGTGGCCTTGAAGCATGCAAAATATACTGCTCAAAGAAGCGTGACATACCCTATAGTGCACGAATAGCAGCATTCCCATTAGGAGGTGGGGTGCATTCATATGACGATCCTCAACATTCTCATCTTGCCTATCAGTATTAGATGCACGTCTAGGAGGCATTATATCTGATCTTTTTCCAAATTTCTAAACGTAACCAACATGCATTCAAATTTAAGTTTTCTAATCATGCAGCATATACTAATATATTTTTGAGCAACTTTAAGCATATAAAATATATTGTCTCAAAAATATATAAAACATGAAAGGTAAACGTATAATTCATGTAATCATGCATGTATCATCTTAAAAATCATGGAAAGCAATTAAAATTGCAGATTGAGGCTTGACGACTGAGCTTCCTGGCACTGACGATGGAACAACCCTTTGTAGGAACCTAGCTCTAATACCAACTGAAAACTCCACTACTCGTTTTTCTTAAAATGTACTAAAAAAAATTTCTTCAAAGTACTGGCCGAATACACATCCATACATATATATATATATATATATATATTATTTTTTTTTAAAATAAATTGCACCATTTTAAAAATAAAACAACCAACTATATTTTAAAATCCCAAGTAAAATAATTCGAAACATAAAATCGTCAATCGTTTACCAAACCTAACTTAACAATATTTCAAAATAAAACTAACTCTAACATCCTCTCAGAAATAACTCAAAATGCATCATAAAAGTTGTAAAAATCTTTATCATAAACTTAAACGTAAATGAGGAAAACTAGAGCTGGTCCTCGGGTTATGTGCACCTTCAGCACAACAAGATAGACCATCAAGTCCCTCAACCACATCACTATCATGCTCACCTGCATCGATCACACCTAGTGAGTCTAATGACTCAGCAAACAATAACCATAATAATGATTAAAACATATACAATCTCATGGAACAGTGAAAATACTTTTACTTAAAATAACATTTCATGAACATGCATAAACATAAACATTTTTCCTTTCATCATAAACATTTTTATTTTTCAACATATACGTATACATTTTCCTTTTATTTAATTCGGATCATTAATTGTGACTTTCGTATCAGCTAAAAGTCGATGGATCCATCTACGTGTAAGCACAGTACTGGGCGGCGGGAACATCAGCGACACTCTCACCCGTCAACTGAGCCTTGACCTTTCATATCATCAAATCATCATAATCATCGTATCATCGTATTAGTCACAATCATTTTCCCTCCTTCAACTTTTCGTATTTTCATTACTTATAAAAATTAAAGCATGAATAAATCATTTTGATTTTAAACCAAGCATGCAACATACCTTTTAGTATTAATGTTTCATCATAAAATTCCGTAAACATTTAATATGAGCATATTAACATATTTTACTGCATTCAGAGCACTGCCATGACGTCTAAAAATTTTTAGGTTTAAAATGACCGTTTTACCCTTAAACGTAAACTTTCTCGTATTTTCTAGCATATTAATATTGCAAGGTTTAATGGGAAGGGTTTAGGCTTATTTATTTATTAATTATAATTGTATAAGTGTAGGCCCAATAACATGTTTTAAAAGGCCCATTAAACCCATTTGCTAATAATTAAAATATTTCGTTCAGGAAAGTTCTTGAAAATAATAGCCGATTTCTCAAAAAATTCATATATTCGTCGAAAATCGAATACCGTTAAAAATTATGACTTGACGTATAAAATCACCTTAAAACTTCTTATTCTTAAAATATCATATTGCATCAACCTTATTTTAAATAATTAAAAAAATTATTTAAAAAAATATTCTCTTTTTCAGCCATTGGTATCCGTTCTTCGATCGTATCTCGAATAACCTTTAAAAATACAGTTTTCATGCATTCCTATAGAAATTACATTTTATACATGCAACCATGCACATCATATTCAATTTATACAATTAAAACATATTTAATTAACCATTTTCCATTTTTTTTGCATGCAGTTGGATTACATCGTCTTATTTTTGGACCTTACAGTGGTGACCTATATTTTCATCCATAAAATGCTTTATAAGGAACAATTTCAATACTACTGTAATAGCTATTGTTATAAGTCAACTCCATTAGGGTAGATATTCACTCCAATTTTCACTGAATTCTAGGCACATGCCCTCAACATGTCTTCAAGAATTTGTACTGTCCTCTCATTTTGACCATCTATTTGGGGGTCGTAGGTTGTGCTGAGTGTGACTTTGGTTCCCATTGATTCTTGAAAACTCTTCCAAAACCAGGACACAAATCTTGGGTCTCTGTTGGATAATATACTTGCCGGAACATCGTGTAATCTTACTATGTTGTCCATGTACATGGTGGCTAGTTTATTTAGATTGTAGTTCATCCGAACCCAAAAAAATGTGCAGATTTAGTTAATCTATCAACGATTACCAAGATCCCATCATGACTTTGCCTTAATTTTTGAAATTCTACCACAAAATCCACCGAAGTGTGCTCTTACTTCCATTTTGATAATTCTAGTGGTTACAAAGTCCCCCAGGTCGCTGATGCTCGACTTGACCTGTTGACAGATTTGGCACATAGAAACAAATTCAGATACATATTTCTTCATTTCATTCCACCAGTAATTCTTTTTCAAATCTCGGTACATCTTGGTGCTTCCGGTATTGATTGAAAATTTTGACTTGTGTGCCATGGTCATCACTTCTTCCCAAATTCCATCGATGTCCGGTACACACAAACGTCCTTTAAACAATAGAATTCTTTTCTCATTAGTTTGGAATTCTTGAGCTTTTCTTACTTGGAGTTGTTTCTTAATTTATGTTATAGAGAGATCTTGGTTTTGTTTGAGCTTGATGGATTCTTGAAGGCATGGTTGAGCTGAAAGAAAGGCTAAGATTACTTTTCCCATGTCTCTTTGTCTTAAGGCATCAGTTACCTTATTTTCTTTAGGCGGATGATAGTTGATTGTTAAATCATAATCCTTCAAGAGCTCGATCCACCTCCTCTGCCTCATATTCAGTTCTTTTTGCTTGAATAAATATTTGAGGATTTGGTGATCGGTGAATATCTCACATTTAGCATTATATAGATATTATCTCCAGATTTTTAGCGCAAATACAAATGTAGCGAACTCAAGATCATGTATTGGGTAAATTTCCTCATGAGTTTTTAATTGTCTTGACACGTAAGCAATTACTTGACCATCCTGCATGAGTACACATCCATTTAATCCTCCTTTCCATGCATCACTATATAATGTGAAGATCTTGCCATCTTCGGGGAGTACTAGCACCGATGTAGATGCAAGTTTATTTTTCAGATCCTGAATACTCTTTTCACATTCTTTGCTCCAATTAAATTTAGTGTTCTTCTGTGTAATTTCAGTGAGAGGGATGGATATTGAGGAAAATCCTTCGACAAATTTTCTATAATAACCAGCTAAACCCAAAAAGTTTTGAATTTCAGTTACTGATTTTGGTAAAGGCCAGTCTATAATTGCCTCTACATTCTTGGGATCCACTGAAATTCTTATCTCAGAGATTATGTTAGCCAAAATTCACATTTCTTGAATTTAACATATATTTCATTTTTTCTAAGTGTTTGTAGAGTGAAAAAAAGATGTTCTTTGTGATCTTTCACCCTTAGTGAGTACAAAAAGATATCATCTATAAATACTACCACAAACGTTTCAAGGTATGGCTTGAAAACTCTATTCATGAGATCCTTTAATGCCGCCGGAGCATTGGTCAAACCAAACCACATTACTATGAACTCATAATGTCCATATCTTGTTCTGAAGGCTATTTTAGGAATATCATATGCCTTGACCTTCGACTGGTGTTAACTTGACCTTAGATCGTGCTTTGGAAAGACCTTAGATCCTTTTAACTAATCGAAGAGGTCATCTATTCTCAGGAGGGGGTATTTATTTTATCGTGATGTTAATCAACTCTCTATAATCGATACATAGTCTCATAGTCCCGTCTTTCTTTTTCACAAATAATATTGGGGCTCCCCATGGAGATCCACTAGGTCAGATTTGCTTTTTGTCCAACAACTCCTGGAGTTGATCATTTAACTCCTTTAACTATGTTCGAGCCATTCAATATGGCGCATCACTAGGGATCAAATTAAGTTCAAACTCCACTTTGCGGTCAAGAATAGCACGAGGCAATTCCTCAGGAAAGACGTCTGAGAATTCTTGAATAACTAGAATATCTTCTAACCTTGCGGTAAATTTTTCGCTCACCTTGCTGATCATTGCCAGATAAATTTCTTCACCAGTTTTCATGGCCTTCCAGGTTTGTGCTGCAGGTAGAAGAGATTTTTGTTCTTTGGATTTTCCATGATATGTGATTTCTTCTTGGTTTGGAGCTTGAAGTTTGACAATTTTCTTCTGAAAATTTATCAAAGCATGGTTCTTATCCAACCAATTCATTCTTAGGATGACATCGCACTCAACCATATTGAGTTGAATCAATTATGCCTCAAAGATTTGTTTACTGATCCAAAATTTTCGATTCTGGTGTACCTTATGAGTTTCAATTATTCTGCTAGCAAGTGTTGCCACACTTAATGGTTCACTAAGAGTTTCTGAACTGTCTACTACTCGTTTTTCTTTAAAATGTACTAGAATTTTTTTTCTTTCATAAGCTTTCGGCCGAACACATACACATATATATAAATATTTTGCATCATTTAAAAATAAATCAATCAACCTAATATTTGAAAATCCAAAAACACAATTCGAAACATGAAATTGTAAACGTCAATCAAACCTAAATTTAGCATTCTTCAAAATAAAGCATAAACATCTTAATCCCTCAAAAATCTCTCAAAAACATCATAGGTCATAAAATATTTAAAGTAAACCTAAATAATAAATGTAATATGGAAAACTAGCAAAGGTTCTCGGGTTATGTGCACCATCAAACAAGATAGTTCAACCATTAAGTCATCCATCACAATCATACTCACCTGCATCGAACACACCTAGTGAGTTTACTCACTCAGCAACATTAATCATGATAACAAGTAGTACATATACAATCACATGCATCGATACAAATATTTTTACTAAAAATATCTTTTCATGAATATGCATAAGCTTTAAACCTTTTTCATTTCATCATAAACTTTTTCCATTCATCATATACGTATACGTTTTCCTATTTATTGAATTAAGATCGTTAATTGTTATTTCGTTTCATTTGTAGGTCGATTGATCCATCTACATATAAGCATGGTTGAAACGTCTACTGCTTAAAATACTAAAAGAATTTTTTTTTTAAAAAAAGCTAAATCTCGAAATATTCACTAATATGCATGCATGCGATAACCGCTGAAATTTACACATTTTAAAATAAAAAAATTCAACTATTCACAAAAACACTGCAGTTAAAAATGTGACAAAACGTAAAATCCTAGACTGTCGAGCAAAGTGATTCAAAATTGAAACATGAAAAAATCATGTCAACCATCAACATATAAAAATGAAAGAATATGAAAATATCGAAGATCACTCCTAACTTATAAACATAATGTGCGGAAAAAATGGTCCTCGGGTCAGTGCAGCACATCCAACCCCGCCTACTCAGTCTTCGGCGCCTCCAGCCTCCTCATCAATATGCTCACCTGCATCATTCACACTTAGTGAGACTAAAAACTCAACACACCATAAACGTTTAAAAAAAATACATATACATAAATGAAACAGTGAAAAGTATTGCAATCAACATACATTTCATGATCTTAAAAACATGAACGTGAATGTATTGTAACAAAGCATAACGTGTCAAAACATGTCTCAGCATATCATCATATATGTATTCATTTTCTTTTTTTGAATTCCGTTCATTAGTTCTGACTTTCGTATCAAATCTATTCGATGGATCCATCTACGCATAACTGTGGTACCCAGCAGCAGGACATCAGCGACAGTATTACCCATCCGCTGAGCCTTGGCCTTACATGTCATCGTATTATCGTATTCTTATTAGTCACAACCAACTCACATCCTTCAAAACATGTAATCATATTCAACACTTATAAAAATCATGCACATACGTAAATTTTTCTTAAAATCAAGCATGCAATGCATTTTTCACATTTTGATAAAAGTTCATGTTCACGATAACATATACATTAAAAACATGAAATTTAGTGATCAGGACGCTGCCAGGACTGTTAACTTGACCTGAGTGTAAAATGACTATTTTGCCCCTGGAAACCCTAATTGACCATTTTACCCCTAGATCTCAAAATTTCGATCTGAAGCCAACAAAACTTCTAAAAACACCTCAAAACATATTTGTAATAATTTCTTTGACATAAACTCGAGCCAATTTCATAAATTATCCGATTCGTTTTAAAACTTCGACCGGAGTCCCGGGTTTAACCCGAATCAACCCGAAATTCGACCAAACTTTCGCAAATTTAAGCCATGACTTATACACACCCTACCAGCCCCTAAATAACACAATTCCAGCCATTTAGATCCCCCTAGGCATGGATGAAAGTTGATGGAAATTGCTACACCCACAAACCTAACCTTAGTTGAGACTTTTGACCAAACCATCGACCCTACACATAACCAGCTTGGACCAGCCTCGAACTAGCCCTTCCTAGCCCATATTTGGACCCTCCTGGACCAACCAACCCCTAGTCCTTATCCCCATGCACGCTGTTAAGTGCAACCACCCGAGAGCCCCACGAAACAAGTCCTAACTGAGATACACTTGCACCTATCGCTCTCGATCGGCTCTAAGACCAAGACCAGCATGGTTCAACCCATCATAGGCCAAATCTCACACCCACAAGGGTTTGGTCGAAGGCTTGGAACAGCCCTTGCACTTCCGGCTCACTCCATCCTTCTGATCTAACCCCAACCGAACCATTCCACCAAAGACGTGCGACCGGCCCTTACAAAACGTGACTACCTCGAGACTCCAGCCTTTAGACACCTTAGCCCTAGACATTCTCAGCCCTCTAGCATCATAATTTGACAGCCCTTTTCACAATACAACAAAAATCGTGAGTTGCAAAAGAAAATATGCATCTTCGTGACAAAACCTTTGCAAAAAAGACAATATAATGTAACTATGCATTCCTCAAGCAAACACACACATATCTCGGCATAAAATACCTGAATGATGAGAGAAAAAAATATTTATGGCGTGTATTTGTGTTTAAACGCTCAAAACCTCAGATATATACGCGTAGGACGAGCACCGGAGAAACGAGGAAGGAGTTTTCTTGAAAACCTCGAAGAATTCTCGAGCGGCTGCGGAAGTTTGGATGAAAATTTGCTGGTGATGTGAGGGAGGGGCGGCCATGTGTTTGGAGTAGGGTTAAGGTTAGATAATGGAGGGTTTAGGTTAATAAAATGATACACTAATTGTGGGGACCCGGACGCTAATCAAGTTCATAATCGTCATTGGGACAATTTAATTAATTATAATAAACAGGGTCTAATTTTTTTTTTTAAAACGCGGAACGTAATGGAAATCATACTAGTATACATATCAGTATAACATAAGGTACAAGTCTTGTACAACATACATTCGATACAAACGAAGGTTCACCAACTAGCTATCAAGTGTTCAAACCCTATCTACAGCAACATCAAAGTCCGTGGTCTCCACTCTAATCATGATCTCTCGTCATCTCCTCGACCCTGATCCTGTCCCACCTGTTGTCATGCACACATACAAACACGACAACAGCCGAATAATTCCGGTGAGAATATAATCCCAGTATAAATCAACGAACATGCAATCATATGATAAACATAAAAGCATGGACAGATAACAGCAATATGTATCAAAATCGGAAACATAATCAATACAAAACTGTCGACAATGCTCGTGACTCCACGACACAGACCAGACTCAATCCTAGTCTAGGGATCCCGGTTTCCAGACGTTGGTATTCCTATATCGACCAACAGTAATAGAAGAAACTCTGATTCTATCCACGTCGATATAACCAAACATCCAATGTCTTAACCTATCCGTCACAGACTATGGCACTATTGCAAATACACTATCTTGTGACATCGTGCAATGTGTCCGTGGCGATCCCACCACTATCAGGCACTTCTGTCACAAGATCACTCGTCTAATACTCATCTAATACATGCTTCCTATAAATCAATAGAACAGCATATAAAATCAAATCAATGCATATAACAACAATAAGTATGTGATTTAGGGAAACCCAAGTATATCCTACTTGAGTCGATCTCCCAATACCACATTGACTTGTACCTTTCTTTCGTAGTCTCGGTCTGACGAATTGGGAGTTCTGAATTCAAGACTGTCTCTATTAATCTAAAATGACATATCGAGAATAATAATATCACATTCTATTCCCAATTCAACACTGAATCTGATCAATCTGAATTTAATTCAAAATCAACGGCATAACGGCACAATCCCGAGATCCCCGACAATACAATATCATCAGATATCAATTACAAATTATAACCCATATCCGATACAATCCATAATCAATCAATAATCCAAATCTGTCCGATTTTCAATCAATATAATCAGAAAATCATAACAATTCCATAATCAGTCCGTTCTTCAATCCGGTTTCGATTCTATGATGTGTAGTATTCCCAGAACACATAATAATGATCAAATAATAATTTCTCCAATATCATAATTTCAAATGATAACAGAACTCAATAAAACTTACATCCAGTTGTAGCTGTCGATGAGAGGAGTACGGTACTGTGTCCGGATCGAAAATCGGATAAACGGATCAACCAAAATCACAATTCTATTGTACGAAGGACTTTGAGAATTCCTGTAGCTTTTCTCGATTCTTTTGCTGGAGAATGAAGGGAAATGAAGAAATTTTATATATCCAAAACACATGGCAAAGACATGTGTCCACTCAAATCCAATATTGCACTTTAGCCCCTGAATTCTTCACTATTTGCAATTTGGTCCTCAAAACTCTTTTTAATTCCATTTCAATCCTGATTAATTACAAAAATCGTGGAATTTAATTCATCATTCCAAAATTCATAAATTAAATAATCTCGGATTAAAATGATAAAATCTCGGGCCTTACAATTCTCCCCCTCTGAAACATGATTTCGTCCTCGAAATCTCAAGCAATCATATCACAGGCAATCAAATCAGAAATAACAGAAACTGAAATAGGAAACTCACATCAGTGGAATAACTATGGGAATTCCTGTCTCATATCTGATTCAGTCTCCCAAGTAGCTTCTTCAATGCCGTGACGACTCCACTGAATTTTCACAAGTGGAATAGTCTTCGTTCTGAGTTGCTTTTCTTTACGATCGAGAATCTGAACTGGTTTCTCAACATAGCTCAGTGTCTCATCAAGCTCGGCCTCGTCTGGCTGAATAACATGAGAATCATCGGGGAGATACTTCCGCAACATAGATACATAAAAGACATCATGTATTCCAGATAGAGAAGTCGGTAATGCGAATCGATAGGCACAATCTCCTATCTTCTCGAGAATGTCATATGGCCCAATATAACGTGGAGACAGCTTCCCTTTCTTGCCAAATCTGACAACTCCTCTAAAAGGTGAAATCTTCAGGAATACTCGGTCTCCTGCCTCAAATACCAATGGTCTGCGTCGAACATTGGCATATTTGGCCTGTCTATCCTGAGATGTCTTCACTCTCTTCTGAATCAGCTTCACATTCTCAATCATATCTCTGATCATATCAGGTCCAATCTCAGGTACCTCAGAGATATCGTCCCAATACAGAGGGGATCTGCACTTCTTTCCGTACAACGCTTCAAATGGGGCCATCTCAATACTCGTCTGATAGCTGTTGTTGTACGAAAACTCACATAATGGAGAAGAATCCTGCCAACCAGTGCCAAAGTCTAGCACTACAGCTCTCAGCATATCTTCCAATGTCTGGATAGTCCGCTCTGACTGTCCGTCTGTCTGTGGATGAAATGCGGTACTCAGATGTAACTTCGTACCTAGAGCCTGCTGTAAACTCTGCCAAAAATGCGAAGTAAATCGAGGATCACGATCTGATACAATCGACTTCGGTACTCCATGCAATCTGACCACCTCTCTGACATAAATCTCAGCCATCTGGTCATATCTGTATGTCATCCTGTATGGAATAAAGCATGCTGATTTGGTCAATCGATCAATCACCACCCAAATCGCATCACAACCTCGGGAGGAACGTGGCAACTGTGTCACAAAATCCATGGAAATGTGATCCCATATCCATTCAGAAATCGACAAACTCTGCAACAATCCTCATGGTTTCTTTCTTTCAGCCTTCACATGTTGGCAATTCAGACACTTAGATACAAATTCAGTAAAACAGATTTCATTTGCTTCCACCAAAACTGTGTCTTCAAGTCATTATACATCTTTCTGCCACCAGGATGGATACTGAATCGACTATTGTGCGCTTCAGTCAATATTTGCTGTTTCAACTCTGAAACATTCGGCACGACAAGACGATTATTCACGTACAGTACATCCTCACGTACCTGAAACTCTGATTGATGACCTGATCTGACCATCTCAATCGATTTCTGAACTTTCTGATCAACTTTTTGAGCCGCTTTAATCTTTAAAATTAGCTCTGGTTCAGCTTGAATAGCATATAATCTCAACGGTCTACAATCTGTCTCAAATACCAATCCAGACAAACAGCAGTCTTCAATCAAATTTGAAACACCTATTGTCGATAAGGCTAAAGCACATACCTTTCGACTCAATGCATCAGCTGCTGCATTGGCCTTCCCCGGATAGTATTTGATTTCACAATCAAAGTCTTTCAGTAAATCCAGCCATCTTCGCTGTCTCATATTCAGTTTTGATTGTGAAAACAGATATTTCAAACTTTTGTGATCAGAATAAATTTCAAATTTCTCACCGTAGAGGTAGTGTCGCCATATCTTCAAAGCAAATACAATGGCTGCCAATTCAAGATCATGAATTGGGTAGCGAGTCTCGTGTGGCTTCAGCTGTCTCGAGGCATAAGCAATCACATGCCCTCGCTGCATCAACACACAACCCAAACCTCTGTGAGAAGCGTCACAATAAACAACAAATCCACCAGTACCTGAGGGGATAGTCAGTATCGGTGTACTGGTCAATCTTTTCTTCAATTCCAGAAAATTGGACTCACAGTCTTCTGACCACACAAACGGAGCATTCTTCTGAGTTAACTGAGTAATCGGTTTGGCAATACTCGAGAAATCTTTAATAAACCGACGGTAATATCCTGCCAAACCCATAAAACTGCGAATCTCTGGCACTGATGTCGGTCTCGGCCAAGAAATCACAGCCTCAACCTTGCTGGGATCAACTGATATACCATCTCCAGATATGATATGACCCAGAAATACTACCTGTCTTAACCAGAACTCACATTTTGACAGTTTAGCAACAATTTCTCAGTTCTCAGAATTTTCAACACAGTTCTCAAATGTTCTGCATGCTCAATCATATTCTTCGAATAAATCAAAATATCATCAATAAAAATAATCACGAAATCATCGAGATATTTTTGAAATACACGGTTCATCAGAACCATAAACACAGCTGGCGCGTTGGTCAAACCAAACGGCATGACAATAAACTCATAGTGTCCGTACCTGGTTCTGAACGCTGTACCGTTGCTTTGTTCAGTTGTCGGTAATCAATGCAGAGTCTCATTGAACCGTCTTTCTTCCTCACAAACAACACGGGAGCACCCCAAGGAGATACACTTGGTCGGATGTATCCCTTGGCCAATAAATCCTCCAACTGATCCTTCAACTCTTTCAGTTCAATCGGTGCCATTCTGTACGGAGCTCTAGAAATCGGAACTGTACCTGGCATCAACTCAATGCTGAAGTCTATCTCTCGAATCGGAGGCAATCCAGGAATCTTGTCTGGGAAGACATCAGCAAATTCACACACCACTGGCAAGTCCGCCAATGATGAACTCGACTTCAGTAAATCAACTGAATATACAAGGAATCCTTCCGCTCCTTTCTGCAATAATCGAGTCATAGATAATACGGATATCAAAGGAATTTTGGCTCGAGAACCCTTACCGTAAAATTTCCACTCCTCAGTTATCTCAGGTCTGAATCTCACAATCTTGTGGAAACAATCAACTGTAGCTCTGTACTTGGTCAACATATCAATTCCGATAATACAATCAAAATCAGACAACCCAAGCACAATACAGTCTAACTCAATCTCATGCCCGTCATATCGTAGTATACAAGATCTAACAGAAGTCACTGATACAAGACCTTTTGCCAAAGAAGAAGAAACAGATACTACAGTAGATAGGGACTCAACAGGTAATGCATGCATCAATGCAAATCTCTCAGAAATAAATGTATGTGATGCACCTGTATCAAAATCAATACATAAGCAGGGTAACCAGAAATAGAACAGTTACCTGCAACGACATCATCAGGTGCATCCTGTGCCTGCTCCTCACTCAAAGCAAAAACTCTGGCCTGCTGTCCCGGAGGCTGGCTCAATGTCAGGCTTCCTCCTGGCCGCTGCTGTGACTGGGTAGACGGTGCTGGCTGGAAACAATGGGATGACTCTGCTGCCTGGGATCCCTGTGCACCTCTCTAGGGACATACTCGGGAAAAATGTCCCGGCTTTCGACATATACGACAAGAGCCAAACACTCCTCTGCACTGCTCTGTGGAATGCTTCCCTCCACAAGTGCTGCAATATGGTTCTGTATAACTTTGGCTCTGACCAGTCTGTCTCGAGCCACTGGAACTGGGAGAACTGCTGCCAGACTTCTTAAACTGTCTTCCTCTAGCTTTCAGATAGTCTTTCTTTCCACCACTGCTGCTACCACTCTCGAATTTGGGAGGGGGTTGCTGTGGTATCGGTGCAGGGGCAACATATGAAGCTCCTCTCTGTCTCATCAGACCCGCTTCTGCTCCCTTTGCTCTATTCAGGGCGTCAGCAAAGTTGTTTAGTCGCCCAGTGTTCACCAATGTAAATATCTCCGGATTCAAGCCATTGATGAACTGATCAGCCACCGCTTCTTCATTCTCGGCCACATGTGGAGCAAATCTCAGTAGTGTAGAGAATTTAGACACATATTCCTCAATGTTTAACTGCCCTTGTCTCAAATTCGCAAACTCAGCACCTTTATCCTTTCTGTATGACACAGGGAAAAATCTCTGATAAAATTCAGTTCTAAACACATTCCAGGTAATAGTCGTACCTCGATGCTCCAATGCCAGCTTTGTTGTAATCCACCAGTTCTTTGCCACATCATTCAACTGGTGCCCTATAAGTTTAACTCTCCGCTCATCAGTGTAATCCAAGGACTCAAATAGCTTCTCAATGTCATCCAGCCAACTCTCACAATCCACTGCTGTCTCAGTACCCTTCAGTGTAGGTGGATGAAACGACTGAAATCTCTTCAGCAATGTCTCCATTGGTGTTGCTGTCACATCCATTGGAGGATTCAAAGTGATACCCTGTTCCGGTACTCTTCGGGGAGGCATATCTGATTATCAAAAGGGTTAGCAATCACAATTGACAAATATGTCTCAGTCCCTTTCTAATAATCTTACCGCTGATCTAGAATCGGTGCTGATTCATTCTCAATAAAACATATTACCATATCAAATCAGATAAATCAAGTAACATGCATTAAAGCAGTAATTCATGCTAGCAATCAAAAGCAGAAAAGAAAACTCAATCTACCCCGCTCACTAGCTTCTATCTCAATCTGAATGATCTATCAGCTTTGATACCACCTGTTGTTTCAAATCCGGACGCTAATCAAGTTCATAATCGTCATTGGGACAATTTATTTAATTATAATAAACAGGGTCTAAATTTTTTTTAAAACGCGGAACATAATGGAAATCATACTAGTATACATATCAGTATAACATAAGGTACAAGTCCTGTACAGCATACATTCGATACAAACGAATGTTCACCAACTAGCTATCAAGTGTTCAAACCCTATCTACAGCAACATCAAAGTCCGTGGTTTCCACTCTAATCATGATCTCTCGTCATCTCCTCGACCCTGATCATGTCCCACCTGTTGTCATGCACACATACAAACACGACAACAGCCGGATAATTCCGATGAGAATATAATCCCAGTATAAATCAACGAACATGCAATCATATGATAAACATAAAAGCATAGACAGATAACAGCAATATGTATCAAAATCTGAAACATAATCAATACAAAACTGTCGACAATGCTCGTGACTCCATGACTCAGACCAGACTCAATCCTAGTCTAGGGATCCTGGTTTCCAGACGTTGGTATTCCTATATCGACCAACAGTAATAGAAGAAACTCCGATTCTATCCACGTCGATATAACCAAACATCCGGTGTCTTGATTTATCCGTCACAGACTATGGCACTATCGCCAATACACTATCTTGTGACATCGTGCAATGTGCCCGTGGCAATCCCACCACAATCAGACACTTCTGTCACAAGATCACTCGTCTAATACTCATCTAATACATGCTTCCTATAAATCAATATAACAACATATAAAATCAACTCAATGTATATAACAACAATAAGTATTTGATTTAGGGAAACCCAAGTATATCCTACTTGAGTCGATCTCCCAAATACCACATTGACTTATACCTTTCTTTCGTAGTCTCGGTCTGACGAATTGGGAGTTCTGAATTCAAGACTGTCTCTATCAATCTGAAATGACATATCGAGAATAATAATATCACATTCATTCTATTCCCAATTCAACACTGAATCTGATCAATCTGAATTTAATTCAAAATCAACGGCATAACGGCACAATCCCGAGATCCCCGACAATACAATATCATCAGATATCAATTACAAATCATAACCCATATCCGATACAATCCATAATCAATCAATAATCCAAATATGTCCGGTTTTCAATCAATATAATCAGAAAATCATAACAATTCCATAATCAGTCTGTTCTTCAATCAGGTTTCGATTCTATGATGTGTAGTATACTCAGAACACATAATAATGATCAAATAATAATTTCTCCAATATCATAATTTCAAATGATAACAAAACTCAATAAAACTTACGTCCAGTTGTAGCTGTCAATGAGAGGAGTACGGTACTGTGTCAGGATCGAAAATCAGATAAACGGATCAACCAAAATCACAATTCTATTGTACTGAAGGACTTTGAGAATTCCCGTAGCTTTTCTCGATTCTTTTGCTGGAGAATGAAGGGAAATGAAGAAATTTTATATATCCAAAACACATGGCAAAGACAAGTGTCCACTCAAATCCAATATTGCACTTTAGCCCCTGAATTTTGTTAGAGTAGGTGCCCGTCGAGCCAAGTGTTGGCCGAGTGTTCACAATGAAACTCTATGTATAAACAATCTTTCTTTTAATAATATTTGAAATTATTATTAGCACATCTTTATCCGAATACCCATGCTAGTTGCATAGATAAAGCCCTTGAATATACACATATTAGAAAGAATATGAGATGCTCATATGATGAGTATCATGAAACTCATATTTGGAATACTGTATATTCTAAACAGTTCCTAGTCGATTCAGCCGTCGCTAAGAAGGATATAGGCCGCTCGAGTTCGAGACTAGTATCTGCGATGTGATTACCATGTTTCATTGGTAGGGGACATTGTGATGTCTGAGCATGCAGATAGGTGCTCCTGGTAGAGTGCACTAAACAACCCTCCATAAAGGACTTTCCAAGTGGTTCTCACTTATCGAGTGGAAACGTCCTAGTTTATGGTTGTACACCATTAGTCCTTATGACCCGAGACAACATTGAGACTCTATGTGCTAGAATTGCACTTTGACTTGTTTACCGACTCTCATGGGGTCATCAGGTGGCAAGGTTGGGTGTTCTGTCGAAAAATATAGGAGTCGATGCATTGTAGTCGGGGATTCACCGCTTACCTTCAGGTATGGATATCCTATGTGTTCTCATGTATGTGTAGTATGAAATCTCTGATCAGAGTATGGTGGTAATTATGAAAGGGGTTTCATAGATTACACAATCGATGCAACTACGACATGACACATTGTATCAATTCATTGACAACTCTCGATATACCAATGGTTGTCGAATCGGTCGGGATATATGAGTTGAAGGGACCGTACTGTACGCTAACCATAATTGAATGGTTCTTGCAGGCACTATCATTTGATACCTAGGGAATCATGTAAGCGATGCTGCTAGGCGTTTAACATGATTGGTTGGGTACTATCAGACTTGAGTTCTGATGTTCTAGTTATCAAGGAGTTGATAAGTAAGAATGGAGCAATTGGGGTATGCTCATATAAGGACATGTTTAGTCCGAATCACATGGAGATGTGAGATGTGAACCCACGGCTAGTTGTATCAATGAACCATTGAGGGCCACACAAGTACTAGCTTTCTAGGTCCCGTTGAGAAGTAAAATAGTTCAATGTGTTGAACAGCTTATAAAGGAGTTTATAAGCGTAAGGAAGAATAGAAGTATGACTTCAATGAGAGAGATGTAATTTTTAATTTATGAATGTGTTCCTAAATTAAAAGTTGGCCAAATAAATAATGTATTTGAAAATTGTGATTTTCATAAACATTATTATGGACTAAATTAAATTAATTCAAGTGTTGAATTAATTTAACACTAGTGGGCCTAGTAGAGTCCAAATAATTAAATTAATTCAAGTGTTGAATTAATTAAATCATATTGGGTCTTGTAGAGCCCAATAGTAAAATAATTATTCAACTAGTGACTTGAGTAAATTCAAGTAATGTTTAATTAGTCTCAAATATGTTTGAGATAATTAAATTAAGTCAATGGGTTTTTAATTGTTAAAAAACATATAATATTGCAAGCATGGGATGTGAAAGGTTGGGGAGACAACTTTTTCTATTATCAAGGCTTGGGATGCCAAAAAGTGTTTTTAGCTTTTCCCACAATCAAGACAAGTCTTCCTCCCCTTCATTCCATGAGAGATGGCCGAAAATTGCAAGCTTTTCTCCCTCATTTTTCTCTCAATTTTCTTCTTCAAGAGTTGAGGAAAGAAATCACTTCTTTTTGAAAAATTCTCATATTTTTCTAGTGCAAAATATGAGGGGATCTACCTAGTTGGTGGTGGGCTTAATATTTAAGCAAGGTGGGCTCAAAGGGAAGCTTGAAGATTTGTCATCCTTTCAAGAGCTAAGGTGTTTACACCTTAGTTGGAGCCATCATCAACCTCAAGAGGTTGATAGGTATGATTTCTAAACACCCTATGTATGATATTTTTGGTGTTTTGTATTTGCTACACATCTAGTATGAGGTGGCCGAAATTTTCTTGGTGAAAATCAATTTTTGAAACTTCCGTTGCGCATTCGGGCACCTAAAATCGAACCTTATCAATTGGTATCATGAGCTAAATGTACTAGTTTTTTGTAGCATATACATAATATTATATTGAGATCAATTTCTAACCGATTGAGATGAATATTTGCAACAAAAATCAAGGCCATGTGAGGGGATATTTCGGGCAGCATGTTTCTGCCCATTTCGGGCAGCTCGGGCTGCCCGAGGGGCTGCCCATTTCGGGCAGTAAGGGAAGCCCGAGGGGCTGCCCGAACAGCCCCTATTTTTAATTTAAAAAAAAAAAAAATTTTTGGTAATTTGGACGGAATCCGGCGACGGTGATGATGACTAGGGTTTTCAAAAGGTGTTTTGAAATATCAAAGTGTCATGAGCCTTGAGTTGTTGGGCCATTGGATGGCTAACATATTTGTGAAATTTAAATGGGCCAAAATGTTTTTGGTGAAAAATGATTTTTTAGGCCCTTAAGTTTAAATTTACAAAAGTTGCAAATATTTTCTCATAAAATAAATAATTGAAGTTGGACTTTAGTTATTTATAGTAAATGATGATTTACAAGAAATTCGGTTATAAATAAATTAATTGGAAAGTAGACAAAGGTGTTTGTATACTTTGTTAATTTAGTTTATAATCGTGGCGGTTAGTGATTGGTTCAAGATATATAACATTGGATCAATTAATTATTGTGATAATTAATTGATGGTGTATGATATGTGATATTATGCATGAAGGATGATCAAAAGCCCAAGCCCAATTTGCTAGGTGTATGCTAAGATATTTTGTGTTGAATGATTGTAATAATTATCAAATTTAAAGTGGGCTTGGTTTATGGCCCGTTCCCACCCCATGAGATGTATCCCTATTTGCCATGGATATTTATTTGTAAATATTAGTATAGTGGATGATCAAGATTGGAAGATGGTGGTCATGATGATTATGAAGATCGAAGACGTGTAAATATTGGAAGCTAATGTAATAGTTGCATTTGCATCACTTGCATTTCCCTAGGATTGGACCTAGGCCCGTGCTTAGCTCACACGGGCCATTAGTTTTGGGACGATTGATCATCCTTGTTTTGTTTATTGTTTATAATATATGCATGATATGTTATAAATAATGAGTATGTGCGTTATTATTATGATAATAACAAAGTTGCATGAATCCGGCAAACATACGATCAAACATGGCGAGCTTTTAAATAAAATTAATGATGAGACCTTTCAAAATTAAAAACCCTCATTTTGAATAAGATTCAAAATTAATATCAAGCCCAAAAAGGGGAATTATAAATTTGTTTATAATTTCCATGTGTTCCATCGACAATGGGTGCATGATGAACGCTACCCGTACTCGGGGCTCGGCTCATATTATTGGGGGGGCCCTGGGTGCCGGAAAGCTGTGACATCCATTGACATGGTGATGTGAACTACGTGGAACTCCCATGATTTCGGCTCATATTATTGGGGGAACTCATGGCGACCGTCCATTAAGGTTCAACATCGATGGGTAAGGCTTGACACGTGAAGATGAACGACGTCATATTATTGGGTCCTAATCAAACGTGAGACAAAAGTTTACGTAGAGGGTTGCATTGTGATGCAATTGGAAACTACCTTTTAGGAATTGTGATTGGCTTATATTATTCGGGATCATGATTCGCTAATTGGACCTTGCGTACCTACTGAGGAATGGAGTTTTCCGTTTTCACTAGAGGGTAGTGAAAGATGTCAAAACAGTGGGAGTAAACATTTATAAAGTAAAAGTCCATACTTTATATCTTACTAAATATTTTAAAATAGTCATTAACATTTATCTGTTATACTTTTCAGTATAATTTTTGACAATGTCTTCGATTCGCAATCCGCTATCTGCATTACTCGACAAACACGTATTAACTGGACCTAACTACCTCAATTGGCTAAGAAACCTAAAAATTGTCTTGAATTCGGAAAGGATAGCATATACACTGACTGAGTCGCCCCCTATTGAGGCTCCGACTGACTGCACTCCTGAGGAATTGCAGACTTAGAAGGAATGGTGTGACCATGACTTGAAAGCCAGGTGTTATATGCAGGCTTCTATGAATGATGAGCTGCAGAGGCGTTTTGAGGATGCAAAGAGTGCTGCTGACATTCATTTGCATCTCAAAGAGCTCTTTGGAGAGCAAACACGTCCTCTTAGGCATGCTACCGTCAAGGAGCTGATCACTTTGCGCATGCGAGATGGGGCCTCGGTCCATGAGCATGGCCTGAAGTTTATTGGGCTCGTGGACAAGCTCGTTGGCATGGATCTGATGTTGCCTTCGGAGTTGACCACCGACGTGTTGCTCTTATCGCTGCCTAGCTCATTTGATCCTTTTGTGGTGAACTTCAACATGAACAAGATGGAGCCGACCCTTGAGGAGTTGGTGAACATGCTTGTGACCTTTGAGTCCACTATCAAGAAAGAGAAGCTTGTTCTTTATGTGGGTTCTTCATCTGGTACGAAGATTGATCCACATGGGAAGGGAAAGAAGCGTTCTTTCAAACGTCCCAAGAAGAACGTGCCCTTGTTGAGGCAATCTCCGAATCCCGTCGTGGCAGCCACACCAATTAAGGTTGACGAGACTAGTAATGTTTGTCATCACTGCAAGAAGCCTGGACATTGGAGGCGTAATTGCAAAGAATATCTTGCTCAGAAAAGTTCTGAAAATGATATGTTCTACATTGAAGTAAACAATTCAATTAACTCTACTTCTTGGATATTGGATACCGGCTGTGGCTCACATCTTTGTAATGAGTTACAAGTGATGGGAAGAAGTAGGAAGCTTAGGGAAGGTGTGACCTTCTTGAGGATGGGCAATAGAGCAAGAGTTGCTGCCAAGGCTGTTGAAGATGTTTACTTATTGTTGAACAATAGTTTTAAGTTAATTTTATGAGATGTTTTGTTTGTACCTGAATTGGTGAAAAACATTGTTTCCATTTCTATGCTAGATAAAGATGGATATTCTTGTTTATTTAGCAAAGGTGTTTGCAACATTTACAAGAATGAATGTTTAATTGGTACTGGAGAACTTGAAAACGATCTCTATAACTTAAAATTGAAAGATATTCCACTAAATGTCCATTCAATGGCCGACACCATATGAGATATGGATGGGTAAGCCTCCCAAATATTCTTATCTTAGAATATGGGGTGCCCTGCTTATGTGAAGCAGGTAGTGGGAGATAAATTGGATTGTCGATCCATTTTATGTTACTTTGTGGGATATCCAATGAATTCGGTTGGATACTACTTCTATCATCCCCAAGAAACAAAAGTGTTTGTTTCTAGGAATGCAACCTTTTTGGAAAGGGAATTTCTATTGGATAGAAAAGGGGAGATGATAGAACTCGAAGAGGTTCGAGAGACACCCACAATTATAGAACCCACACCCGAAGAGCCGAGAGAGGAGATACAAGCTCCTAGAAGATCCGAGAGAGTCTCGAGACCACCTATGAGGTATGGTCTGCTTCTTGAAGAGGGCCATGATGAGCCTAACCATGGATGTGATCCAAGGACCTTCAAGGAACCGTTATCTGATGCTGATTCATCCAAGTGGCTTGAAGCAATGGAATCTGAGATGAATTCCATGCATTCGAACCAATTGTGGAATCTCGTGGATCCACCTGAGGGAATTTTTCCCATAGGGTGTAAATGGATTTAAAAGAGGAAACTTGGGGCGGATGGGAAGGTATTGACCTTCAAGGCGCGATTGGTGGCAAAAGGATATACTCAAAGACAAGGAGTTGACTTTGAGGAAACCTTTTCTCAAGTTGCAATGTTCAAGTCCATAAGGATTTTGCTAGCCATAGCTGCATGGTATGACTATGAGATATGGCAGATGGATGTTAAGACAGCCTTTCTTAATGGAGATATTAAGGAAGAGTTTTACATGTCCCAACCTGAAGGGTTTACATCTATCGGAAGTGAGCATATGGTATGCAAACTTCAGAGATCTATTTATGGTCTAAAACAGGCACCTAGGAGTTGGAACCTTAGATTCGATAGTACAATCAAAGAATTTGGTTTTACTAAGAATCCTGAGGAACCCTGTGTGTATAAGAAGGTCAGTGGGAGTGTTGTGACATTCCTGGTGTTGTATGTTGATGACATTCTACTCATTGGGAATGATGTAGGAATGTTGCAATCAACTAAGATATGGTTAGCGAGTAAGTTCTCGATGCAGGACTTGGGTGAAGCATCTTTTGTATTGGGAATACAGATCTATAGAGATAGATCGAGAAGATTGCTTCGTCTCACCCAGTCCACATACATTGATAGCATCGTGAAGCGGTTCTCGATGGATGAGTCCAAGAGAGGACATCTACCAATGTGTCATGGCGTGTCCCTATCCAAGTCTATGTCTCCCAAGACTGATGCAGAGATAGCGGCGATGACAAGCATTCCTTATGCATCTGCGATTGGTAGCATCATGTATGGGATGATATCTACACGTCCTGACGTGGCTTTCGCACTAAGTGTAATGAGTAGATATCAATCGAACCCTGGTCTTCCACATTGGAAAGCTGTGAAAGACATCCTCAAGTATTTGAGAACGACCAATAAGTTGTTCTTGGTCTATGAGGGTGGAGAACTGAAATTGGAAGGCTATGCCGACTCTAGCTTCCAAAGCGATATCGATGACTCGAAGTCAACCTCTGGGTTCGTATTCATGCTCAATGGTGCTGCTGTCTCTTGGAAGAGTTCCAAGCAAGACAGTACAGCGGATTCCACCACTGAGGCCGAATATATTGCTGCATCAGATGCAGCAAAGGAGGCTGTTTGGATAAAGAATTTCGTCCAAGAGTTGGACGTCATTCCTAATAGAGTTGCTCCTATCCTGGTGTTGTGTGACAACACGGGAGCTATAGCTCAAGCAAAGGAGCCAAGGTCTCATCAGAAATCCAAACATGTATTGAGAAAGTACCACATCCTCAGAGAGATCGTGGAAAGAGGAGATGTCATGATTGACAAAGTCGGCTCCGCAGATAATGTTGCTGATCCACTAACTAAGCCTTTACCTGGACCATTATTCGAGAAGCATCGCAAATCGATGGGTTTGAAGCATATGGGTAGTTGGCTCTAGTGTAAGTAGGAGATTGTTAGAGTAGGTGCTCGTCGAGCCAAGTGTTGGCCGAGTGTTCACAATGAAACTCTATGTATAAACAATCTTTATTTTAATAATATTTGAAATTATTATTAGCACATCTTTATCTGAATACACATGCTAGTTGCATAGATAAAGCCCTTGAATATACACATAGTAGAAAGAATATGAGATGCTCATATGATGAGTATCATGAAACTCATATTTGGAATACTATATATTCTAAACAGTTCCTAGTCGATTCAGCCGCTGCTAAGAAGGATATAGGCCGCTCGAGTTCGAGACTAGTATCTGCGATGTGAGTACCATGTTTCATTGGTAGGGGACATTGTGATGTCTGAGCATGCAGATAGGTGCTCCTGGTAGAGTGCACTGAACAACCCTCCATAAAGGACTTTCCAAGTGGTTCTCACTTATCGAGTGGAAACGTCCTAGTTTATGGTTGTACACCATTAGTACTTATGACCCGGGACAACATTAAGACTCTATGTGCTAGAATTACACTTTGACTTGTTTACCGACTCTCATGGAGTCATCAGGTGTCAAGG
The DNA here is from genome assembly GCF_025594145.1 of Primulina tabacum. NCBI lineage: Eukaryota > Viridiplantae > Streptophyta > Magnoliopsida > Lamiales > Gesneriaceae > Primulina > Primulina tabacum. Next base: position 24,898,103 of record NC_134562.1, on the reverse strand, counting down.
TTGGGTGTTCTGTCGAAAAATATAGGAGTCGATGCATTGTAGTCGGGGATTCACCGCTTACCTTCGGGTATGAATATCCTATGTGTTCTCATGTATGTGTAGTATGAAATCTCTGATCAGAGTATGGTGGTAATTATGAAAGGGGTTTCATAGATTACACAATCGATGCAACTACGACATTACACATAGTATCGATTCATTGACAACTCTCGATATACCAATGGTTGTCGAATCGGTCGGGATATATGAGTTGAAGGGACCGTACTGTACACTAACCATAATTGAATGGTTCTTGCAGGCACTATCATTTGATACCGGGAATCATGTAAGCGATGCTGCAAGGCGTTTAACATGATTGGTTGGGTACTATCAGACTTGAGTTCTGACGTTCTTGTTATCAAGGAGTTGATAAGTAAGAATGGAGCAATTGGGGTATGCTCATATAAGGACATGTTTAGTCCGAATCACATGGAGATGTGAACCCACGGCTAGTTGTATCAATGAACCATTGAGGGCCACACAAGTACTAGCTTTCTAGATCCCATTGAGAAGTAAAATAGTTCAATGTGTTGAACGTCTTATAAAGGAGTTTATAAGCGTAAGGAAGAATAGAAGTATGACTTCAATGAGAGAGATGTCATTTTTAATTTATGAATGTGTTCCTAAATTAAAAGTTGGCCAAATAAATAATGTATTTGAAAATTGTGATTTTCATAAACATTATTATGGACTAAATTAAATTAATTCAAGTGTTGAATTAATTTAACACTAGTGGGCCTAGTAGAGTCCAAATAATTAAATTAATTCAAGTGTTGAATTAATTAAGTTATATTGGGTCTTGTAGAGCCCAATAGTAAAATAATTATTCAACTAGTGACTTGAGTAAATTCAAGTAATGTTTAATTAGTCTTAAATATGTTTGAGATAATTAAATTAAGTCAATGGGTTTTTAATTGTTAAAAAACATATAATATTGCAAGCATGGGATGTGAAAGGTTGGGGAGACAACTTTTTCTATTATCAAGGCTTGGGATGCCAAAAAGTGTTTTTAGCTTTTCCCACAATCAAGACAAGTCTCCCTCCCCATCATTCCATGAGAGATGGCCGAAAATTGCAAGCTTTCTCCCTCATTTTTCTCTCAATTTTCTTCTTCAAGAGTTGAGGAAAGAAATCACTTCTCCTTGAAAAATCCTCATATTTTTCTAGTGCAAAATATGAGGGGATCTACCTAGTTGGTGGTGGGCTTAATATTTGAGCAAGGTGGGCTCAAAGGGAAGCTTGAAGATTTGTCATCCTTTCAAGAGCTAAGGTGTTTACACCTTAGTTGGAGCCATCATGAACCTCAAGAGGTTGATAGGTATGATTTGTAAACACCCTATGTATGACATTTTTGGTGTTTTGTATTTGCTACACATCTAGTATGAGGTGGCCGAAATTTTCTTGGTGAAAATCAATTTTTGAAACTTCCGTTTCGCATTCGGGCACCTAAAATCGATCCCTTTCAAATTTTTCAGTATTTGCAATTTGGTCCTCAAAATTCTTTTTAATTCCATTTCAATCATGATTAATTACGAAAATCGTGGAATTTAATTCATCATTCCAAAATTCGTAAATTAAATAATCTCGGATTAAAATGATAAAATCTCGGGCCTTACACTAATGGACCAATAATAATAATTAAAGGAGTAAAAAGGGTTTTTGGACCATCAATGGATGAAAATCTGCTGCTGATGTTAGGGTTAGATAATGGAGGGTTTTTGCAATTCCACTGACTCGCTAAAATTTGCGTACCGGTTAAAAATATGACTCGACGAGTAAAAATACCCAACCAAGGCCCATTTTCAAAAATCACACTTAATTACACCATATATTAAGTGATTAAAATAATATTTAATAAAAACATTTTTTCCTGATTAGCCCAGTCTCCGTTCCTCGTTCGAGCGCAAAATACAACTTAAAGCCCCAATGCATGAAACTTTAAATAAATCATGAACCAAGCCACATATCGTGCAATAATCATGTAATAAAATGATTAAACACATATTTTAGTAAAACCCAATATTGAATGCAGTCAGGTTACATAGTTCAAATTTTCTAGACATTACAATCCCCCCTCCAAACAGAATTTCGTCCTCAAAATTTATGATGTACCGAATACTCTGGGTAGCGATTCCTCATCTTGATCTCAGTCTCCCAAGTAGACTCCTCATCGGAATGATTCAGCCACTTAACTTTAACCATGTGGATCACCTTGTTCTGAAGCCTCCTCTCCTGCCTATAAAATATTTGAGTGTGTCTCTCCACGAAAGACAGGTTCGGCGTCAACTGCAGTGGCTCATAATTAAGTAGATGCGAAGGGTTTGACATGTACTTTTGCATCATAGAGACGTGGAACACATTATGAACTCCCGCCAGATTCGGCGATAATGCAACTCTATATGCAAGTGTCCCAACTCTCTCTAAGATTTCAACGGTCCAATGAATCTAGGGTTGAGCTTGCCCCTATTTCCAAATCTCATCACACCCTTCATCGGTGAGACTTTCACAAATACATGATCCCCTACTGCAAATTCAAGATCCATGCGCCTCTGATCTACATAACTCTTCTGTCGGCTCTGAGCAGTCTTCATCCTGTCTTGGATCTTGACCATTAACACTGCAGTCTTACTGAAAATATCTGGCCCCAACTCAGCTCTCTCTTCTACCTTTTCCCAATAAACTGGTGACCTACACTTCCTCTCGTAAAGTGCCTCGTACGGTGCCATGCCAATGGATGCCTGATAGCTGTTGTTATACGTGAACTCCACGAGAGGTAACTTCGGCTCCCAACTGCCCTGGAAGTCGATCATGCAAGCTCTGAGTAGGTCCTCCAATATCTGAATCACCCTCTCTGACTGACCGTAGGTCTTAGGATATAAGGTTGTACTGAATAAGAGATTAGTACCCAATTCCTGATACAGGCTCTTCCAGAATGCAGACGTGAACCTTGGATGCCTATCTGACGTGATGGACACTGGAATCCCATGTAGTTTGATTATCTCTATGATATACAGCTCTGCGTACTGAGTCATGGTGAGCTTTTTCTTGATCGGTAGAAAGTGTGCTAGTTTAGTGTTCCGATCAACTCACTCAAATGGCAATATATCCTCCAGCTGTCCTCGGTAGCCCTGTCACAAAATCCATGGTAATGTTCTCCCATTTCCACTCTAGAATAGGGAACGGTCTCAGCTTCCCTGCAGGTCTCTGATGCTCGGCCTCAACCTACTGACACATCAAACACTCAGACACAAGACGCAAGATATCTCGCTTCATTCCCAGCCACCAATGAAGAGTCTGTAGATCTTTATATATCTTTGTACTTCTTGGATGAATGGAGTACGGGGTGCTGAGGGCCCCACTCATGATAACTGCTCTCAGGGAATCACTGCTAGGAACCCACAAGAGGTCACGATATCTGAGTATGCCGTACTCAACTGTATACAACCTCAGACCCTTAGACTCATCCTTCAGTCTCCACTTCTGTAACTATTCGTCAGAAGTCTGCCCTGCTCGGAACCTGTCCCTCGGTGTCGACTGCACTGTCAGGGTAAAAAGTCTAGGGGCATTGCTCCTAGCATAACTGTAAGCTCAAACCTCTGAATCTCTGCCTGCAACGGTCTCTGTACGACATCTGGGCAATCACTGCATTCTTCCTGCTCAAGGCATCCGCAACCACATTAGCCTTACCTGGATGCTAGCTAATGTCACAATCATAATCTTCCCTAGTTCCGGCCATCGCCTCTGTCTCATGTTCAGTTTCTTTTGCGTGAAAAAGTATTTTAGACTTTTGTGATCAGTGAAAATCCTGCATTTCTCCCAATACAGAAAGTGCCTCCATAGCTTCAAGACAAAAACCATTGCTGCTAGCTCGAGGTCATGAGTCGGATAATTCTTCTCATGGATCTTCAGCTTTCTGGATGCGTAGACTATAACCCTGTCATGCTACATCAGAACTGTTCCCAAACCAAGCTTCGAAGCATCTGTATGAAGCACAAACTCTCCTTACCCTAATGGCATTGCTAGAACTGGTGCTGAAGTCAATGACTGCTTCACCTCAAAACTCTCCTGGTACTCTGATCCCCAGATGAATTTGGAATTCTTATTTATCAAGGCGATCATAGGTACCGTAATAGAAGAGAAGCCCTGAATGAACTTTCAGTAGTACCCAGCCAAAACCAAGAAGCTGTGGATCTCTGTCACGCTCTTAGTTGCTGGCCAATCTCTTACTGCCTCGACCATACTGGGATCAACCTCTACTCAATCACGGGATAGATGTGGCCCAAGAATGCCACACTATCTAGCCAGAACTCGCATTTACTGAACACGGCATACAACCGTTTGTCGTGTAAGGTCTGCAGTACATTCCTCAGATGCTGACTGTGCTCCTCTCTACTCTTCTAATAGATCAGGATGTCGTCTATGAAAACTATGACGAACTGGTCTAAGTATGGTTGAAACACGCTATTCATGAGATCCATGAAGATCACTGGCTCGTTTGTCAATCTAAAGGGAATAACCATAAACTCATAGTGCCCCTTACGCATCCTGAAAGTCGTCTTATACACATCAGACTCTCTCACCTTCAACTAGTGGTAACCTGATCGGAGATCTATCTTTGAGAATTCTTATAGCTCCCTCAAGTTGATCAAATAGATCATCGATCCTGGGCAGTGGATACTTATTCTTAACTGTGACCCGGTTCAGCTCCCGGTAATCAATGCAAAGCCGCATGCTGCCGTCCTTCTTCCTAACAAACAGTACCTGTGCGTCCCATGGAGAAAAGCTCGGGTGAATGAATCCCTTGTCCAGCAAGTCATGTATCTGATCCTTCAGCTCTTTCATCTCTGTAGGTGCTAGACGATAGGGTGCCTTAGATATCGGTATTGTACCTGACATCAGCTCGATAAAAAAGTCTACCTCTCTGACTGGTGGAATTCCTGAAACATCGTCTGTGAAATTTCTGGGAAAATCCCTGACCACTTCGACGTCCTCTAGCCTCTGACTGATTTGCTCGGTCATGGTCACAATTCTCGCCAAAAATGTCTAGCAGCCTCTCTTCATGAGCTTTCTCGCACAGATTCAAGAAATGATGTGCGGCATCTGCTGGTGTCTGGCTTGTCTAAAAAATAAATGGCTGACCGTTGGGTGGTCGAACAGATACTGACCTCCGATGAAAATCTATAGTGGCTTCGTTCGAAGAAAGTCAGTCCATACCCAACATAATGTCGAACTCTGATAACAGTAGCACAATTAGGTCTGCCTGCACCTTACTTTTCTGTAACCGAAGATCCAATCTCTTCATTATTTGCGAGGTAAACATCTGATCCTCGGACGGAATCGAAACTTTGAATCCCAAATCCACAGAATCTGTTATGATTCCTAGTTTCTTGAAAAATGATTCAAATATAAATGAATGTAGAGCACCGGAATCTAGCAATGCATACGTGACTACACTCAAAATATATATCCTTCATGCGACAAAACATAACATCAAACCTGTTCGTGTTGAAACTTAAGAGATTTTTTATTAGTAATTAACCCAAAATCCTCGAACAATCACCGATTTACATCTAGTGTCCCATCAAAATTTCAAATTTTACTCCCAAAAATTTTGTGAAAATGCAAATTGACCCCTAAAATTTTGACTTCTTTAAAATTTGACCCTTAAAAATTTCAAAAATTGCATCTTAGTCCTCATGAAATATCGAATTTAGTCAAATTAAAGCTTAAAATTCTATAATCTGATTACCTTGACCCCAAAATTTTCGAAATAAGCAAAAAAGCCCCTAAATTTTGATTTTTGCAATTAGGTTCCTTAGAGTTTGGTTATTACATTTATGGTCCTTAAAGCTCTTAATTACTACAATTTATCCCTTAGGTTCATCTATTAGAACATGCAACCTAATTTTTTCTAGGTTCTCAATTCCAAAATAATTCCCACAACCAAGATAATAATTCATGCAATCGAGGCAGTAAATAAAAACTATTAAACATAAAGGTTACCGGTGATCAGTGTAGATTCTGGCTCCGCCTCTGCCTCCTATGTGTGCATCACATAGGCTCTACAGTAGCAGGGCCCTTTTTCTTAGGGCAATCAGTTGCCTTGTGGCCTTCTTCCTTGCATATGAAGCATTTGAAGGTCCCCCACATACACTTGCCGAAGTGGAACAAGTTGCACTGCTTGCACGGCTGCCTCTCCTCCGGCTTAGGAGCCCCTGGTGCCTGCGGTGGCCTATGCTGCCTGGGCCTCTAAAACTTACCATGGGGCTTCTGCTGCCCCTGATGCCTCCGTGGCGCGGTGAACTGCTCCTCAATGGCTGCGAGATAGACTGGGCCTTATGCTTCTTCCGTTGCATCTCGACGTCGATATGCCAGACGGCGTGTTCCGCCTGAAAAGCACAAGCGGTGGTATCATCATAACTCGTCGGTCTCATCATAATGACATACCAAGGCCAAGTAGGTAAGAGGCCATCCATGAAGTGCCTCAGCTTTTGAGCAGCATCCCTCGCAATAAAGGGCACAAAGTGACAGCCCTTGTCAAACTTTCGGATAAACTTTGCCACAGACAAGTCCCCCTATCGGAGACTCATAAACTCCCTCGTCAGGAGTCCCCTGACCTCCTCTGAAAAGTATTTATCGTAGAATACCTCCTTGAATTGATTCCATGTGAGAGTAGCCAAGTTCACCTCGTGCGCTGCTCCCTCCCACCAAAGGGATGCATCGTCCCTCAACATATACGCGCAGCATCTGACCCAATCTCTGTCTCCCATGTATAGAAACTGAAAGTGCAGCTCTAGAGACAGTATCCAACCCTCTGCTAAGAACGGATCAGTAGTAACCAGAATTCCTTTGGGTTGAGCCGTCTGAACTGCTCGTAAATGTCCGTCCAGAGTCTCGGAGCCTGCTGTGCCTGCTCCATCAGTCTAGCAATACCCTCAAGGACTCGGGTAGCTGTATCTCATGGCGGTGGTGGTGGTGGAAGGCCACCATCGCCTCAAGAAGTATCTTCCTGTCTATCGGTGCTTGGAGCGCGTCTGGGAGGCATAGTATCAGAATATAGTCCAAATTCTAAACGTAACACATTATGCAATTTAATCTAGTTTTTAAAACGTTTAATCCTTAAATCATCTAAACTGCTAAACGTATACAGTAAATTGATGTAAATCATATATCATGTAAACATGCAGGTGATAGTATTAAAAACATTTAAAAAGTTTAAACTTACAGACTTCGGGCTTGAAAACTGAGCTGCAGAAGCTGGCGATGGCAAAACCTTATACAGATAGCTTGCTCTAATACCAACTGAAACGTCTACTTCTTAAAATACTACTAGAAAAATTTTATTTTACTTTATTTTATTTTTTTTGAAAAGCTAAATCTCAAAATATTCAATAATATGCAGGCATGCGATAACCGCCGAAATGTACACATTTTAAAACAAAAGTATTCAACTATCAGCAAAAACACTACAGTTAAAAATGTGACAAAACGTCAAACCCTAGACTGTCGAGCAAAGTGATTAAAAAGTGAAACATTCAAAAATCATGTCAACCATCAACATATAAAAATAAAAGAGTATGAAAATATCCAAAATCACTCCTAACTCATAAACAAAATATGTGAAAAATATGGTCATCGGGTTAGTGTGCGTACATCCAACCCCGCTTACTCAGTCTTCGACGCCTCTAGTCTCATCATCAATATGCTCACCTGCATCATTCACACCTAGTGAGTCTAAAAACTCAACACACTATAAAAATTATAACAAATACATATACATAACATGCAATAGTGAATAGTACTGCAATCAACATGCATTTCATGATCTTAAAAACAAGAACGTAGACGTATCGTAACAAAGCATAACGTGTCATTTTTTTTATTCGAATTTCGTTCATTAGTTGTGACTTTCGTATCAGCTCTATTCGATAATTCCATCTACGTATAATAGTGGTACCCAGCGGCGAGGACATCAGCGACAGTATTACCCATCCACTAAGCCATTTCCTTACATGTCATCGTATTATCGTATTCGTATTAGTCACAACCAACTCTCATCCTTCAAAAGATGTCATCGTATTCATCAATTATAAAAATCAAGCATATACGTAAATTTTTCTTAAAATAAAGTATGCAACGTATTTTTCATATTTACATAAAAGGTCATGTTCATGATAGCATATACATTAAAAACGTGTATTTTTGTGATCAGGGCGCTGTCAGGACTGCTAACTCGACCCAAGTGTAAAATGACCATTTTGCCCCTCGAAACCCTAAATGAACATTTTATCCCCGGATCTCAAAATTTCGACCCGAATCAAACAAAACTCCAAAAACACCTCAAAACATATTAATCATTTCTTAGATGTAAAATCGAGCGAGTTTCATAAATTATACGATTCGTTTTAAAACCTGGACCGAGGTCCCGGTTTTAACTCGAATAAACCCGAAACTTGACAAAACTTTCCCAAATTTAAACCATGTCTTATACACACCCTACCAGCCCCTAAAGAACAAAATTTCATCCTTTTAGATCCCCCTAGGTATGGCTGCAACTTTCTGGAATTCTCCACACTCACAAACCTAACCCTAGTTGCGACTTTGGATCAAACCATCTACCCTACACCTAACCAGCTAGGACCAGCCTCAAACTAGCCCTTCCTAGCCAACCTCTAGATCCTCCTGGGCCAACCTAGCCCTAGAGCTCTGCCCCATGCATGCTGTTAAGCGCGACCACCCGAGAGCCACAGGAAACAAGTCCTAACAGAGACACACTTGCACCTATCTCTCTCGATCGGCTCTAAGACAAAGACCAGCAGGGTTCGAGCCATCCTATGCCACGGCTCAGACATACCAGGGTCTGGTCCAAGGCATGGAATATCCCTTGCATCGCCGGCTCACTTTATAGTTCCGATATAATCCCAATCAAACCATTCCACCAAAGACGTGAGACCGGCCCTTACAAAATGCGACTACCACAAGACTCCAGCCCTTAGAAACCTTAGACCTCGACATTCTCAGCCACCTAGCATCATAATTCTGCAGCCCTTTTCACAAGACAACAAAAATCGCGAGTTGCAAAAGAAAATATGCATCTTCATGACAAAACCTTTGAAAAAGCGACATTATAATGTAACTATGCATTTCTCATGCAAATACACAGATATCTCAACATAAAATATCATGAATGATGAGAGAAAAAAAGATTTATGGCGTGTCTTTGCATTTAAATGCTCAGAAACCTCATATATATATGCGTAGGACAAGCACCAGAGAGACAGAGAATGAGTTTTCTTGAAAACTTTGAAGAATTCTTGAGTGGCTGCTGAATTTTGGATGAAAATTTTCTCCTGATGTATGGGAGGGGGCATCCGTGTGTTTGGAGTAGGGATATGGTTAGATAATGAAGTGTTTAGGTTAATAAAATGATACACTAATGGACCAATAAAAAATAATTAAATGAGTTAAAATGGTTTTGGGCCCATTAAGGAATAGAATAAACCCATCAATTCCAATAACACTCTCGAAAAATATTTTGTTTAGGTACATTTTGAAAAAATTGCCCGAACCCTCAAAAAGTTTCCTGGCTCGCTAAAATTTGCGTACAGGTTAAAAATATGACCTGACGAGTAAAAATACCCAACCAAGGTCCTTTCAAAAATCACACTTAATTACACCTTATATTAAATGATAAAAAATAATTATTCAATAAAAACATTTTTTTCTGATTATCCCCGGTCTTCGTTCCTTGTTCGAGCGCGAAATAGAACTTAAAGCCCTAATGCATGAAAATTTAAATAAATCATGAACCAAGCCACATATTATGCAATAATCATGAAATAAAATAATTAAACACATATTTTAGTAAAACCCTAGATTGCATGCAGTCAGGTTACGTAGTTCGAAATTCGAAAACCTTAAAATGGTACCAGGCGACGAGGACATCAGCGAGTTGCCTTGTCTATTCATATCATCATATCCTTTCGATGGAAATACGATCGTCGGGCTCTCTCTGGAACCTTATCCCATAAATGGGCTTTCTATGGGACCTTTTCCCTCAAGATATCCCCAATCATATCCTTTTATGTCACAATCTAGTCACCTTCTTCAACCTTTCATTATTTTCATCACATATAAAAATTCATGCATATATATCATTTTTCTTTTAAACTAAGCATGCAATACTTCTTTTAGCATTAATGTTTCATGATAAAATTCAATAAACATTTAAAATATGCATTTTAATATTCATTACAGCATTCAGAGCACTGCCAAGGCGTCTAACATTTTTCAGGTGTAAAATGACCGTTCCGCCCCTGAAACCCTAATTTCCCAATTTATCCTTAAACCTTAAAACGACGACCGGAATCCATCCAAACTTAACATAACACCTTAAAATGCTCCCATAAATATTTCTTAGACCTAAACTTACGCTCCTCGACTAATTTCTCGATTCGTTTTAAAGTTTAAACATACATCTCGGTTTTAAATCGAATTGACTCGAAACTTAAACTAACTTTACCAAAATTGAACCATAACTTATTAACACCTAACCATACCTTGTACAACACAAATCAATCCAATTAAAGCCCTTGCACAAGCTTAGAACAACCACTGAAAATCAGCAGTATTTCATTCGAACCATAGCTTGATCAACGGATATTTCCCTTGACTCCAGCCGTTAACCACCATGTTCATACCCTAACCAGCCATCTTAGGACCTAGACCGAACCCTTAGGACTCTCTTGGACAAGACTCTACAGCCCTTACACGACCAGCCCTCCAACCCGTGCCCTTCAAACCCTATGCGACCCCAAAACGGCTAGGAGCAATCCACCTCCCCTTCTAGCCCTTGCACAGCCCATCTAGGACCATGACTAGACCACCCTAGGACCCTTGAACACAAACCAAATGGCAGCCCATAGTTGTGCCCAACTAGAGCCCAAATTCAAAACCCTAGAACTCTAGAAACTCAATTTTCGTGCATCATGTTACCCTATCTTGTCCAGCCCTTAAACACACTACAAGAAAAAAGCCTAAAGACAACTGCTTTTAACTGTTGTCGTAAGCCTTGAAAAACATTTGTTAAAGCCCCTGTTGTTAAAGGGTTCGCTCAAAGACAATGGTTAAAAACCGTTGTCGTAGATCAACGACAACGGTTTTTCACCGTTGTTAAACCGTTATGTTTCAGCGGTATAGACGACGGTTAAATTTAACGACCGTTTAAGAAAAACCGTCGCTAAAATTTATCGACGGTTTTGTTAAATAGCGACGGTTTTCCATCAAGTCCGTCGCTAATTTTACCGACAGTTTTTCATGATTTTCGTTGCTAATTTTTCAGTAAAATAAATAAAAATTACTTTTAATAATTTAATAAATCTAAAAAAAACTTATAATCTGACTATGCTAACAATATTCATGATCTTAACTAACACTTTAAATTTACAAAAAAATAAAACGAAAAATTTACCATAAATCGAAACTAAAATAGTGTGAGCAAAATAAACCGAAAATGAGGATATTTATAGACAATTTGCGACGGTTTTTGGTTAAACCTTCGCTATTAGCGATGGTTATTTCATTAAACCGTCGCAAATTTAAAAATAGCGACGGTTTTGCTAAAAATTGTCGATTAATATAGCGATGGTTTTACTGAAACCATAGCTAATTTAAAACATACGACAGTTTTGCTTAAAACCGTCGCTATATATAGCGACGGAATAAAAACCATCGCTAAATTTAGCGACGGTTATAAGCAAAAACACATATATACAACGGTTTTTAAAAACCGTTGTTGTAGCCCAGAAAAACACGCTCATAAACAACGATTTTTAAAAATCGTTGTTGTAACCCAAAAAAATTACGCTCATAGACAACGGTTTTTAAAAACCGTTGTCTATCAGCGGGTTTTTTTAGGCTACGTCAACGGTTTTTGTTGAAACCGTTGTTAAAAGAAAAACACAACGGTAAGGGATTAAGTCTTGCTGCGTTTTCCTACAAAATCATGTGAATCCCTTCTCAAAAACGTATGTTGTGTGGCGTGTTGCTGCTGTTCGGAGAGACCTAGGGCTTTTGTGTGATGTGTGCGTGTGTTTGGAGGTTTATGGGTAGGGTTTTTTGTGCCTTGTTTTCTATAAAATAATTGATACAAGTTTAAGGTACATTAATCAAAGTATATTAGGCCCATTAGATAGTAGATAAAATATTTTGATTAGAATACTTTTTTAAAATATCAACCGAATATCCAAAAACTCCGTATTTTCATCACAAATTGATCGATGGTTCAAAATACGACTCGGTTCGTAAAAAAACCACAAAAGTTGCCATTTTTGAAAATACTACTTAATATAGACTATATATTGAATAATTAAAAATAATTATTTAATAAAAATATTTTCTCTTATAAGGTCTCCGGTCTCCGATTCTCGATCGCGACTCGAATAACCTTTAAAACAAAGTTTTTATGCATTATAGTAGAAAGCCACAATTTTAACATGTAAATATGCCTACCATAATTAATTAATCAAATTAAAACAATTTAATTGGTAATTTTCTATTTTCCCTAGATTTGCATGCAGTTAGGTTACATTATCACATTTTGGACCTAACAGTTTCACACTCAAGTTTAGTTTCTTGATGAAACTTCTAGACACAAACGAATGGGTAGCACCACAGTCCAATAATGTAAATATAGGTATTTTATTTATTATGATGGTATATGTCAGAACGTCATTTGTATTGTCCGCTTCATTTTAGGTTATGGAAAACACTAGAGCATTGGGCTTGTTATCTTTTGGATTGTTAGTTTCCATGTTTGGTCTAGTCCCTTTGTCCTTGTTTTCAAGGCAAATTGCTATCTGATGCCCTAATTTCCCATATTTGAAACAAGCACCAGATGTCTTGTAGCATTCCCTCAAGTGTCGCATGTAGCAATTAGGACAAGGCTTTATTTTGTTGTTTTTGGAGGCGACAAAGGTTCTTTTCGTTGGGCCACTTGAATGGTTAGGCCATTTGAAATTATGTCCACTTTGGCGGGACTAACTAACAAAGGGTCGTTTGTGTTTGATTTCTTCATCACGGTGCTTGATGTCCGTTTCAGCGCTCATGGCTGGTCCCATTAAATTAGTAAAATTGGTGGGTTTATATACATCTAAGGCCGACTGGATAGGTTGCCCAAGCCTTTCTTCAAATAGTGCATCTTCAGAGTCTCGTCCGCCATAATGGTTGGGACATAATTCCCGAGATCATTGAATTTTGAAGTATACTCTATAACCCTCATATTTGGAGTTTGCTTAAAACATTCTAATTCACTTAAATTTGCAAATGGAACTCTACTAGGTAATATTGCTTCAAAATTATCTTTGGAATATCTTTCTTGTGATCTATCCAGCACGAGCTATGGCTGGTGAGATGGTTTCCCACCATTTGCATGTTCTGTCTTCGAGGAATGGCATCACTTCTACTTTAAGTTCTTCGGAGACTTCCAGTAGATGAAGTTTGTTTTTCACTTTCTTGAGCCAATTATGGCCAGCTTCTGGGTTAGGGTTCCCATCAAAGGCTGGGACTCGATTCCTTTGGAGAGACTATAGTGGTATCCAATACCACGTGATTGAGGTTCCAATGTTTGCTGGTTGGCATTGTCATTTAGGTTCATAAACCCTTGTATATTTGCTACCAAAATGGTTGCAATTGTCATCATGTCTTTTTTACTAAGGTTAACCCTTGGTGGTGGAGTTGAGGCAGATCCTCGTTTCCATTTTCGTTGTGGTTGACGTAGCATGGGTTACAATTGTTTATTGGTGGTTTGCTTGGTATTTCCTATAAGCATAATAAGCATAACCAAATAATTTTCTTTAATTTTTCAAAAGACATGCAATATAAAAAAAGGGTGATTGTTTTAATTGACCCTAATAGAATCGGTTCTTATTCTAGGTGGTTTTTCTTAATCATCTAAGACTCTTGTATTGTTGACTGAATTATTGCATCATTGAGTAAATGATCTTCTATCTTCAAACTTCTTCAAGCAGTCTCTTTTCTTCTTCTCGAGCTTTCACTGTCTTCTTCAACTCTATCCATAGGCACTTCTTCCATGTTTTCCACGATGAGGTGTAGATAGTTATTTTATTCTTACAGTCTATCCATAGAATCATGAAGCTTGGCGATGTAACACTCTTCCTTGCTAGCCAGGTCTCTATGCTGGTGACGAGAGCATTTAGCCAGGTCCTTCTCAGTTTTAATCCTTTCTATCAAATCTCGCTTAAGGGCAACTAGTCGTTCCAAATGAGATGAGTTACGCGTGGTTAGGGAGAACTGGCTCTCTGCTCTATAAAGGTGATGGGTGAAACGTTGTACAACAGTTTGAAGCAGGTCTTTAATTTTCATGAGTTTTTGATTATCTTGTTTCTATCTAGCGAGTTGAGCCTTTAGGGTTGCAATCTCTCGGGTTTGGTCATCAATGGTAAGCTGACGCATTCGAAGAACGGCTTGAGTACGAGTACAAGGGGATGCCATTTTTGGAAAAAATCAAATGAAAGGCTCAGAATATTGGCAAAAATAAAAGTTACTATATTAGTAAAATATTTGAATCGATAAAAATATTTTCGTGGGATTTTCCAAAAAAGGAAATTTAAAAATTTTTCCCATAGATTGAAAGTGTGGAATAATAGACGAGATCGTGTTTTGAGATTGCTATGCGAAGATATAAGTCATTCAAATACACCCACGATTGGCATTAGCTTGAATTTGGAAATATAAATGATGGAAGATGAGTTTAATTTGTCAGAATGATTTGGATAGAAAGGCATGGGGCTTTTGCCAAAATTTGACTTGTCTATCAAAATCCAGCAAGATTATGAGCTTGATGGCTTGGATATCACTTAAATGTCACGCCCCAAGACCGAGATGTAGATGACATCCGACTGTAAAAATTTCATTGAAAATGATAATCCTCGTAGAAAATAACCAAAACCGTCTAATTCATAAAAGAACATTGTCTTTACATATGTGAAATGCGAAATGCAAAAGTTGTTCTTATGAAGAAAAATGCGAAATGCGGAAGCTAAAACAAATAAACTATAAACTTGAATTCAAGGACTTGTTCGTCATAACTTGGGATTTCTTTACCATCCCCAAAATTGACCCTGCTCCGTCTTTTCCACCTGTTCTTCATTAATATCTAGGAAGGAACGTAAGGAGTGAGCGTTTTGGGCAACTGTAACACCCCAGTTACTTCTAGTTGCTTATATTGTGAATTACAGTATTTCGAAACTTTATTGATGAATTATGATAATGTTAGTTTGTAAGTTTTCTTCAAGTGATGTTTATGAAATGATAATGATATAGTGAGTATGTTGTTTTTTTGTGTATGCACGAATAGGAGTGATTCTTGTTTTTGTTGGTTGATGATATGATGGATTGCTGTGTAACAATGATATGATGTTATTGATTGATAAAAATGAAGTAAAATAAAGGATAGTGGAATTAGACAATTGGTTGTACCATTTTTGTTTGAAAATGGTGGCAGTTGGTACGGGTTTTATCATAATGATTTGGATATTGATCCAAATGCTATGAGGCTACTATCATTAGAAAGATAAGATATAAGACTGCAACTTTTATTTTTTTATTTTTGTTCAAATCATTGTGGAAAATGAGCCAAAAGTGCCCCGAAGTGTATTTTGTGTATCGTAGTTCCTCTACTGACACATTTTGGTAGAATGAGCATAACTTTTTATTCAGATATTCAAACAACATGAAGACAAATGGACATGCAAGAAAAGAAATAGAGCTACAATTTTCTTGTTGACCACTTTTGCAAATTTTGATGTTAAAATGTGCTTTTGGCAGAATTGTTTTGGTGTTTTTGCAGAAAGGGGCATGCTTGTGCGCAAGAACTCGTGCCCTAGCACCCAGCACATATCCAAAAGCAAGTTTTGAGGTTGGGATGGCATAAAATTAGATTGGGGAGTAGTTTGGTCTCATTTTCTCTCCTCCTTATTTCTCTCCATTGGTTAGAAGCCAGGGTTATAGTTTTCTTCACTTTTTCTTTTAATCTTTAAGGTTGCTTGTTAAGTGAAGTGTGATCATCTTATTTTCCGGATCCTTCACAGGTAAACTTATTAAGCTTGTGTCTCTTGGTTTTTGTATTTGGGATTCTAGTATTTGATTTATTAGTTATAATGTGTTAAGCATAATAGTTGTTTAATGTTTATAAATGAGATGATTAATGGATTATATCTTTGATTTGACTTTGTAGGATCATCATCAAAGGATTGAGTTTACCATTCCTAACTTCGGTTGTAAGTAGACCTCATTATTGAAAGCATCTCATGAACTATGTATGTAAGGAAATGGTTTTGAATGATTAGCTCCTTTTAAATGATTCAAAAGTACTATTTTATGTATCTATGTATTGAATGAGAAAAAAAGGAAATGATTTTGATGCCATTGAAATGTAAAAGGAGCTTAATGTTTTTATATGCACATCAAGTGTTTGTTAAAATGTTTCAATGAATATTTTTATGGCTTATTAGTTAAATGGTATATTGGTGTTATCTTTGGTAATTCTAAACCCACGTGACTGATGTTGATTAACAAAATAACATGGACATGAATGATATAAGTGAAAAGTACATATATACCAATGACTGATAATTATCAATGCCAATACAGATAAACAGAATGAAAGAATGACGTCTTATGATAAGATTTTTATCTATGGTTTTATTGAATGATGACATATAAAGTTTAAAAGAAAGATTATGGATTCTTTGGTTTCACTATGATATATATATTTGATAGTATGATGTCTACTTGCTGAGTTTTATAAACTCATTCGAATTATGTTTATGGGACGCACGTCCTAAAGATTAGTTATGGCAAAGTTGTCGCAGCAGATGGAAATATATATGTCAAATCTTGGAGATGAATGTTCTTTGCTATTTTGGAAAGAAACAATATATATTTTATTATGCATTCATATGATATCTTTTATTAAACTTCAAACATGTATTGAAGGATTATATGAAATTATAGATGGGTACTAGTTCTTTTACTAAATGATTATGGTTTATTTTGTGTATTATTTTTTTGGTTTAAGATGGATTGTTGGTTTAAAGAGCTTTGCTTGTGAGAGGATGGTGAGTTTGAATTATAGGGAAACTGGTGAAAATTTTTAAAATACATATTTTTTCCAATTTTATTTAAGCTTCCGCATAAAAGTTTATATCTTCTTTTGATTGAGTCGAAGTCTTACAGAAACACTCGGGAAGTAGGACCAATCGAATATCATAATAACAAGTTATACATAGGAAGTAGCACATGGACGTGCCTAGCTGCTGCATGAAATGGGCGATACCAGCCTTCCTTCCTTGAGGTGGCCAAAATTATGAGTGATTTGTGAGGATTTTTTGCGCAAGGATTTGTGAAAGGGCTTGCATGTATTTATAGGTTGAATTGTGACACTTCAAGTAGTCAAAATTTCATACACAACCAAGAGTCACCTAAGTTAACTCAGATATAATTTCTCCCAAAATAAATTTATCCAATCTTTTAGTTCTTCCCTTGGTTGCATTTTTTGTTTATTTAGGACATGAAAATGGAGCTTCTTTCAGCTAAAGTTGATGGATCGGTTCGAGCACCTTTAAAGGTGCTTCAAACACGATATTCTCAATGAGCTACAATAGCTCTTATTCTAAGAATGTATACACCGATGAATTATATCGAGTTTGGTTTGAAACCAAGCGAAAACACTCGAAGTAATCCTTCGTAAAGAAAAACAGAAGTATTTTAAAATATAATGACCTGTGTTAACTGATCTACTAAAATACGGGGAATCAGTTGTGGCTTCTATCAATTCAGCTATGCATTTAACTGAACTGATATCAGCTAAACTGATCAAATCAGTTTAAAACATAGTTAAACATTTAATACAAAAGATATATTTATGGATGTTCGGAGACTTCAACTGCTCCTACGTCACCCCTTCTACAACCTCGGGTAGGATCCACTAGAAGCCTTTGATTTATACAGCACCTTGTACAAACCCATCCAGCTTTGGACTTACCCATTGCCTAACTGAACTCCTAGTCTAGACTGAAGGCATCACCTTCCAGCCAACACTTGTTTAACGTCTGTGTGTCTAAGACTACATACACGAGTTTTGCGTCTTTTTGCAAGACGTAATTTGAGTGGTTGTGTGTGTGTGTGTGAGAGAACTGATATCTGAAAACAACCTGAAAGGTGTTCTCACACACTGAGAGAAAAAGGGCTTTTATACTAAGCTGATATAACTTGAAGTGTTTCGTCGACTAGGCTGATTGCTTCTTTGTAAGCTAATATTCAATAAGCGTGCCCTTTCCGGTTTTTCCACACTTCCTTTGTTATATGTGCTTTGTTGATGGTCTTGGTCTGTATTTATAGTAGTAATGCGATCGTAAATCAAGACTCATCACATATGATCGTTGCAGCTTGAATGTGTTTCTTGAAATTTGTGTCTCGACTTTTCCGACAGCCATTCTGGAACATTTTGTCTTAAAGCTTTGCTGCAACGTCCATTATTGTACAATTGATAGTACATATGCTTTTGTACCTTTTTGCACAGCTGGATCCAATAGATTAAGCTTTTCGAGTTCTGCAACTGATTAGTTCTAACTGATATTCTGAACTGGTTCGTTGAACTGATCTTTAGTTGTCTTCAGTTGGCTAGTGAAATCAGTTGACTCGTCATTTGAACTGATTTCACTCTTTCAGTTGAACTAGTCAGTTGGGCTCTTCATCAGTTGAGCTCTTCATCAGCTGGTCGGGCTTTTGAAGGTCTTATGCTGAACCACCTTTTAGCTGGACAATAAGTTGAACTGGTTCACGATTTATCTGTTGAACTAGTTCAGTTCGATTAATCATTGACACTTTCAGTTTGCATTCTTTGATAGCTTCAGTTACTTCAGCTAACTGCACACTTAGATAAAATCACTACTAACAAAATAACAAGTTTTGTTAACATCAAAATCAAGTAAGATTGCGAGCATGAAATGTTCCAAAAATCTCCCCCTTTTTGATGATCACAAAACTTGTTTAGTTAAAGCGAATAAAATCGATTTTAAATAGTTTTTAAATTTAACTAATTGATCAGATAAATCAATTTTAAAATAATTTAAATGTGATTTTAAAATAACTTTAAAAATTTAACTGGTACCTTAAAAATTTTCTGTTTGAGGGATAAGAAAGCTCTCCCTTGATAACTGAATATAAAACCGGGTTAAAAACGAGTTTAAAACATTTTTCAGTTCGTGAGAAATAAAGCTCCCCCTCACTAACTGAATTGAAAACTCCTCTAAAAAATAATTATTTACGCCAAAATTTAGAGCTTTAATCATTCATGTAGTTTAGACAAGAAATTTGAAAGAATCAGTTCAATCACATAGAAACATTATTGGATAAACATGATATTTATTTAATAAAATATATCTATTTATTATATATTTAATTACACCATCAGTTATAAGGAAAAATTGCTACTACAATAGCATATTTTAAACAAAATCAAATATCAATCAGTTTATGTATGACAGACTGAATATACTAACAACTCGTTGTCTTGAAATCTTGAAGAACTGCAACGATCTTGAGTCTTCTTGCAAGACAAATAGCTAGTTGCCTTGGACATGATCTCTGTGTTGCCAAACTTGTTGGGCTGACTCAAACTGGACTCAGCTGATGTTGAACCGCATTGATCATCTACTTGATCTAATATGGCAATTAAGCGGCGGTATACTTTTGATGATTAAGCTCAACTTTAATCATCCAACATCTCAACATAGCTGGGCTTCGTCTCTTGATCAGCTTCAACTACCAACTGGTGGGTTGGCAGTTGAAATCTTGTGTTCCGATCAGTTTTGTTGAATAGCCAACAGGTAGGACTCATAACCCTGTAGGTTTATTAAAGCCCCAAAGCTGTGAGTCGAGTGAAGTGGCCACAATGTTAATTGCAGAGCAAATCCTCTCAACTCTTAGCAATGAGCGTTAGATAAAAATTTTCAAATATTTTTTGAAAATAATATAAAGTACTTTTAAATAGCTTTTAAAACTATTTTAAAGTAAAATAATTTTAGTCAGTTTTCAAATGTCCTTCTTAGAAACAGCAAGCTCTGATACCAATTGATGGATTTGTTTGGGCACCTTTGAAGGTGCTTCAAACACAATATTCTCAATGAGCTGCAATAGTTCTTGTTTTAAGAATGTGTACACCGATGAATTAGATAGAGTTTTGTTTGAAACCAAGCGGAAAAAACTAGAAGTAATCCTTCGTTAAGAAAAAAACTGAAGTATTTTAAAAGCTAATGACTTGTGTAAACTAATCGACTGAAATACGGGAAATCAGTTGTGGCTTCTATCAGTTCAGCTATTGACTGAACTGATCTTATATCAGCTGAACTGATCAAATCAGTTTAAAAGAAAGTTAAGCAGTTAAATACAAAAGATATGTTTATGGATGTTCGAAGAATTCAACTGCTCCTACGTCATCCCTTCTATCACCTCGGATAGGATCCACTAGAAGACTTTGATTTATACAACAGCTTGTACAAACCCACTCAGCTTAGGACTTACTCACTGCCTAACTGCACTCCTAGTCTAGACTGATGGCATCACCTCCAGCCAACACTTGTTTAACGTCTGTGTGTCAAAGACTACATACACAAGTTTACATCTTTGTGCAAGACAGAATTTGAGTGGTGGTGTGTGTTTGTGTCAGAACTGATCTCTGAAAACAACCTGAAAAGTGTTCTTACAAACTGAGGGAAAAAATGCATCTAAACTAAGCTGATATAACTTGAGGTGTTCCCTCTACTGGGCGGATTTCTTCTTCGTAAGCTAATATGCAATAAACGTGCCCTTTCTTATTTTTCCACACTTTCTTTGTTACATGTGCTTTGTTGATGGTCTTGGTCTATATTTATAGCAGTAATGCGACCGTACATCATGTAAGGTCCAAAAATTAAGACGACATAATTCAACTACATGCAAATCTAGGAAATATGAAAAAATGAGTAATTGATTGTTTTAATTTCTTAATTAATTATGTGACATGCATGAATATATGTTAAACAGGATTTTATTGTCAGTATGCATAAAACTGCATTTTTAGGGATATTCAAGTTGCGATCGAAGAATGGAGACCGATGGCTGAAAAAAATAAAATGTTTTTATTAAATAATTATTTTCAATTGTTTAAAATATGGTTGATGCTTTTTCATATTTTGATAATAAGGGGTTTTGAGGTTATTTTATACACCAGGACGTAAATTTTATCGGTGTTGGTTTTTCAACAAAAATACGAACTTTTTGGCAACCTGGCTAAAAATTCACAAACTTATTTAAACAAAACTATTTTGATATTTTAATTAAATTCTAATTAAGCACTAATGGGCCTAAATTTATGCTTAATGGGCCTAAGCTTAAATAAGGAATTATTAACTATAAAATATGTTAATCCCACCCCAACCCCTACACAAAAGTCACGCCACACACCCCCAAAAACTCCTCCGAATACACGACTCACACACATGCAACAATTTGAAGAAAAATTCGAGAGTTGAAAGGGGAATTCAGCATAGGGTCTTTTCGCCGTTCTTCGCAATCGACAATAAGAATTCGTGCGTTTAAAACGCAAAGGCACGCATATTTCTTTCCTTCAAAACATCATCACACCCTAATATGTTTTTATGCATGAAAAGTATGGAAAATCAAGTATCACTTGAATTATTTTCGGTTTTAGGGTCTATGTCAAACTTTTGGCTTGTGTTTTCCTTCATAAACCATGTTTTTGTATTGTTTAAGGGCTGCCATGATTTAGGAATTGATCAAGCTTGTTTTCATGTGAGTTTGGAGTCCTAAAGATTCACACAACACCGCTGCACCAAACCGAACACGAGTGGAACCACTTTCTGCACTAGGATACATGGGGGCTCGGTTTTTTGTTCTTGATGGCTCGGCTTGACTTTGGCTGGAACCAAAGGTTAGCCAGGGCCATGGGTGAGTCAGGGGTAAAGTCCTAGCCATGCTAGGACTCGAGTTAAGGGGGCTGGGAGGAGTCCTAGCCAAAAAGGACTCCTACCCGAGATATGCAAGTGAAGTCGCGTAGGGTTGCGCTGGTTGCAGGGGGTTACGGGGCTTGGCCAGGGGGCTCGGACTGGGCTAGGGCGATTCTTTGGGGTCCTAGGTGAGTGCAAAATAGGTTGGTTCAAGGGTGGCTCGGTAGGATTGAGTCCTAGGCACCAAAACATAGAGTCCTTGTACTAAGGGAGTTCTCAGCCAGCTTGCATACTTGGTTGGGGGGCTTCGGTTTAAGCCTATGGGTCATGTCCGTGGGTTCCAACGGTCCATTATGATGCCTTAGGGTGTTGGTCAGGGTTTGGTCCAACATGGTTCGAGGGTGGCTCAAGAAATTCGAACCATGGCTTGTGGGCGAAGTACATACGTCAAGCTAGGGTTTTTTAAATGATCAAAATAATCGAAACACGGCTCACGTGGGTCGAGTCGTGGTTCACGAGGGCTTAAAAATATAAAAGTTTGAGTTTTGAATTTAGGAATTTTATATTAAAGTTTGAAATTTTTCGGGATTAAAATGCCTTCAAAACGACTAATTACGAAATAATTAAAAAATCTAGTATTTAAGCTAAATAAAATTATGAGAATTTTAATTTAGGCTTAAATAATTATTTGGGACATGTTAGAGTCAATGAAATTAAGAAAAAGTCAAAAACGTGAAATTTTACGTCTAGGGGTAAAACGGTTATTTTACACCCGAAAATTAGTAAACGTCATGAAAATGCTCTAATTGCTGTATTATATGTTAATATGATTAATTCAAATGTTTATTAATTTTTATATGTTAAATTATGATTTTTAAAAGTTCATGAATTTTTATGGTTTAATTTGGACATTTAAAAGATATGTTGCAAGATTGGTTTAAAAGAAAAATATGATATTATATGCATGTTTTTATTAAGTGATGGAAATACGATATGCTGAAGACCTGAAGGGATTGTGACTAAATACGATGATATGTTGAAAATATCGTGAGGGTTATGGTCTCAATGGGAGCCCGACGATCGTGTTCTCTTGGATACGGATACGAATACGAATACGTTAATATGTTAATACGTTGGCCAAGGCCCAGTTGACCGGTGAGAGTGTCGTTGGTGTCCCTTCTCCCAGTACTGTGGTTTTCTCTAGATAGATCCATCGCTCAATACGATTAAGAATACGAGTCACAATCACGATCTGAATTCAACAAACACGAATATGAATATGTTGATATGAAAATGTTTATGTTTAAAGTACGCATTATCATGAAAATATTATTTAAGTATAAGTATTTTTCACTGTTTTATGTGATCTGTATTACGTATTATTTGTTATCAAGAATATGATGTGTTGAGTCTTTAGACTAACTAGGTGAGATTGGTGCAGGTGATATTAATAATTATGATATGGGTGGTCTTGATGGTTGACCTGACGGACTGAAGGTGCACACAACCCGAGAACTAGCGCTTCTACTTTCCGTATTTAAGTTTATGATTTTCATTAAAAAATTTACGACTATATATTTGTGATTTTGACATATTTTTGAGAGGTTTAGTATGAGCTATATTTTTCATATTTATTGCTTTTTAGGAGAAACGTTGATGATTTTACAATTTACAATATTTTTCTTTGATTTTAAAATGTTAGTTGATGTTTATTTTTAAAATTGTACAAGGTATTTTTAAATTATTTATATATATATATGTAAGAGGAAAAAAAATCTAGTGCTTTTTAAGTAAAATGAATAGCAGACGTTTCAGTTAGTATCAGAGCAAAGGTCCTGTAAAGGGTTGTGCCACCATCAGCGCCGGAAAGATCAGTCGTCAAGCCTCAATTTGTAAATTTTTACATGCTTTATATGATTTTATGTTGTTACCTGTATGACGACATGAAAAATATGTTTACGTTACATTTTTACTAGCTTTTTGAGTATATATGCTTTGCATGCTTATATTGCTAAATGAATTAGGATATGTCACTTGATTAGAAAACTTATATTTAGATGAATGTTGGTGACGTTAGAATATGGAAAACGTCCAGATAAAATGTCTCCTAGACGTGCCCCTGTTAATGAAAACCAAGCAGAGAATAGTGTGAACCGTCAAGGGAATGCACCCCCACCACCTCCTACAAGGGATGCTGCTACTCGTGCACTTGAGGGTATGATTCGTTTCTTCGAGCAGCAGTTAAAGCAGAAGCCGTTACATCAGCAGCAGTTACAACAGCATTTACAACAGTTGCAGCAGGCACCTAGACCGCTGCATGATATATATGATGAGTTCCGGAGGCTAGGGCCGAATGAATTTTCTGGCACTACCAATAATTTTTTCTGCTGAGGGTTGGATTCGTTCACTCGAGGTACACTTTCGCTATCTGGATATGGGAGATGCTGAACGTGTGAGGTGTACCACTTATCTGTTTAGGGATGATGCTTCTTTATGGTGGGAAGGATATGAGCATGGACTTATGTTGCGACTTTGATTGTTGCACTCCCAAGAGCAGGTTGTCCACACAAGTAATATAATTCGGTGAGTCCGAATATCGTATCCACAGGGAAGCTAAGGTAATTACGAGTCCACTACAATGTCTTTTTGTTTTTGTTTTTGTTTTTTTTTTTTTAATGGTTTGAATCTTTAGTTGGTAATTTTTAATTGTTCAAATTTTAATTTAAGTAGTTGAGATTAAAGGATCCACTCTTGGTATTTTAATAAAGTTAACATTAACGAACATTATTGAAATCCACTTAATAAAATGGTTCCAATATATTAAATAATCATATTTATATTATGTTATATATTATTATCTTATAAGTATATAATATATATCAAAACTTATAAATGTGTCAAAGTATTTATTGTGCTATATATATATTTGTAAACACTAAATCAAGGTTCCCACTTTAAATGGTTGGTAAAACCAAACTAACATTTAAATGGTTTGCGGTATCTTAATTGCTTTAGCCGGAATGCGTTGTTCTAGGTAGTCTTTGTTGTGGTGCGGCGTTTCATATTCAGTTATAATCTGTTATGTCTCTTTGTCGGTTGAAAGTTCTTTCCCGAGACATCTTCAGCTGAGAGATACTTAACTTTAAGGCATTCGGCTGGATGTATTAACTGATCGGTTTCCAACTGATCAGACAGTCGATTTCAGTTATTAAGTCCAGTTGCTGAGTTCAGTTGGTTCGTATTTTCAGTTGGTTGATCAGTTTGTCAAACTCCAGAATTTAGTTTCCAACAATTTCCCCTTTATGGTGTTTGACAAAATTAAGTAACTGAACCCTTTGTAGATAAGAGATTGATCAACTGAATTTCATGATTGATTTGACTCTTTGTAGATAAAATAAGAAACTGATCAACTGAATCAGTAACTTGATGTGTACAGTGAAGACAGCTACTGAAACGAGAATTTCTTCTGTTGTTCTAGCATTCCTTTGATTTCTTCCCCCTTTTTGTCAAACAATTCCATCTTCTCAGATAATTTTCGAACATCAGTTGAAAGAATTTTGACATCTGCTGAGATACTTGAGACAACAGTTTGTAAACAGGTCTGCAGCAATTCCATTTTATTAGAAACAGAAGTTTCTAATCGTTGAACTCGTTGACTAACTATATCCTGAGTTGTAAATAGGCTTTGAGCTAGACCTTTCTTCATCTCATCTACAGTTTTGCTGAGAGAATCCATGTTTGCTTGTATTGCTTTCAGTTTTGCAGAGTCATATTCAATTGAAGAGTCCAATTTGACAGTGTGAGATAATTGTGTAGATTGAATTTTCTTGATGTCAGTGATTATCTGCTGCATATTGTGCTGCATATTTTGTATCTCTTCAAGAACAAGATCCATTTATGTGGATTGAGGAGGAGGTGACTGATGAGGGAATTCCGGTCCCTTTCTGGTTTGATCAAATATAACCAACTCTTGGTTAGTTGCTACTATATCAGCAACATTCTGAACTGAAGTGATTGTTGCAGCAATGTCTTCTGGAACTTGAGGCGGAGAAAGTGGATGTTGATCAGCAGATGAGCTGCCTGGAGGAATAATAGAGTCTGATGAAGTCAAAATTGGTGTCTCTAGAGGAAGATCTTGGGGATCAATTTGCACATCAGTTGGAATAGTCTGTTCAGCAGAAGGATCTGGCTGAACTGGTGCTTCTGAAGAGATAGGCACCTCTGGATTGGTTTGATCAACGGGATGATCAACATTATCAGAAATGGGTTCACTCAATTGGGATTCTTGCACCACTATCTGAATAATTTCATCAATGTTTGCGAAAGATAATTGTGTTTCAGTGTACATTTGATGTTCACCAGTTGGTGATTGAGACAAATCCTGAACTGGCTCTTCAGTTGGAATAATAGCCTGTTCTGAGGATGACTCTTTCTGCTTTGAGGGAGGTTCTTCAACTATTTCCTTTTCATCATCGTCTGAATCTTCTTTATGAAGGACTAACTCTTGATCCATTTCCCAAAACTTTATCTGAGATAGCAATCCCATCAAATCGGTGTCTAGCTGAGTGATCACCGCATGATCAGCATAGGCAGTAGGATTTGTTGGAATGTAGTTAGCCTTCAGTTTGTCAATAATTTGTGTTAACTTCTTTGCTCTCATCTGATCAAACAAATATGTTTTTCTCTCCATAGCTTGGGCAATGGTGGCAGCTTTGACTATCTTGAGGACAGAAGCTTCCAGTTTGATGAATTTGTTCAGTTGAGATTTCTTTCTTAGTTGCTTGGCAAAAATCTGTGTACGATAGGCTGTCCAAGCATCATAGAGTTGAAGTTTTGATGCTGCAAAATCATTAACCTCGTCCCAAACAAGGTCAATGTGGGTTTGAATGGGATTGGATGGCCTTGGTTCTTAAGTCAATTTTCCCTTGCCTTTGTCAGAACTGAGGATGTGTGGAATTTCCAGACCAGTTCGTGTAGTATCCAGCCGTTCTATAATATTATGCCCTTGGGTCGGGCAGGTGCCAAAGGAGTGGGACGAGTAATATTAATCAGAGGGGCTTTGATCCTAACTGTTTCTTTCTTTGCATCAATTGATTTTTCTGGTGGGATGATCTTCAGAGGGACTGCTTCAATTGGCTGCTGAGCATCTGAAGATATTGGCTTGTCAGTAGGAATATATTCCTCTGTAGTTATTGGTTTAATCCTCTAGATTCTCGGTTTCTTGGTGATCTTTGGGGAAGGAGTTTTCTCTGGATCGGATTCTTCCACAATTAATTTTCTTTTTGCTGACTTCAGTTGAGCCAATGTCTTGGCCTTTTTTACTGATTTAGGAGCCGCCTGTTGAATCCCAATCTCCTGTTTTATCTTTACAAAATGATCAGGAGATATGTCCAATTTTGTCTTGGGTGGCATAGTATTCTTCGCAATAAATACTTTGAATTTTGATGATTTTTCTGTATTATCTGCCACTAACCCCTTCACTTTCAGCAGATAGCTCAGTTGCACTGCAAAACCTTTGGACTGTTTGGATGATAGAAACATATTCTTTAAAATATTGAAAATAAGATGCTTCCAGTTGAATTTATGTTCAGCCATAATGATAGAAATAGCTTGAAATTTTTCCAAAGTAAGTGCAGCAAAAGATCCAGCTTTCGCCAAAATCCCTTTGGCGACTATATCAGCAAGTAACTGAACTTCGTGCTTCAGTTCCTTCTTTGGGTCGGAAACATAGATTTTCCGTCCTTCAGCAGAAAGTGAGGTTTGCATCTTTTCAATGTCAGATGCCTTAACATCAGATAAGTGTGCTAGTCCATCAGATGGTAAAGAAAAAGATTTCTCCAAAGGAATCTTCGTCAATGGTCAGCAGCTGACCATTGATAGTAAAAGCGATGTTTCCATCAGAATTTATCGTACCGTTAGAGTAGATTTCCTGAAGTTCTTTGGGGTAGATCTCTTGTGATGATTGTCCCAAGAATGTCCTTAACCCAGCAGTTTCGAGTTTTTGAAAAACGTTCTTGACATTAGTGTCGCCAAAAGATAGAATTGATCCAAAGTTGATAGCCATTGCATTCAGCATGTAAGCGGGAATTTGATTCGCCATTTTGATAGATAAAATGATCTACAATTTGTAAACGAGAGCTCTAGAATTAGTATTCTCCTAGAAACTGATTGTACGAGTAAGAAGAAAAACTGAATTGAAGCGGGCTTAGTACAGTTGTTCGTGACTGTTTAAATTCGGGACACGTGTCAGTCCATTAAAAATTTGAGTAAAAATGTGTGTACGTGTGCTATAAGCGTGTGTAAAATTTAAATGGTTTAAATGCTTCCACGTTTTAAAAATAGGATTCATCATTAGATAGTAGACAGCCATGTCACTTGATTTGGAATATAATTTGTTTTAATCAGTTAACTTATATGAGAAGATTAGTGAAATTCCCAACTGAGAGATTAGTTGAAAGACTGTGTCCTTTCAGTTTGAGAACTTACTAACATTTGTCTTCTCAGTTAACCTCTTAAAACCATTATTCCCCTTTAATTAGTGCATAAGATAATTAAAGGGAATAAATTCAAAGATTAGAAAGATTATCGGTCTGCTGAAATGTTGACGACTCTTCAGCTTCCTTGATATTCTGCTATAAATAGACATAACACGGTTAGTTTCAGTTATATTGGTGAAAAATATTCAAAACTAAAGAATGGCAGATGCGAGTAGCTCGAGTGCTTCGCCATTTTCTCTGGAAGCTAGGAAGACTGCCATAGAAGACGAAGTCTTCTATAAGAGTCTTCCCTACTGGGAAAGGTTACAGGAGCTAGAGTTCCTGTATAATTCTGGAGAGGCTACTACTCCCAAACTGATGGCAGGGTTGAGAGAAGTACGGGAGCACTTAAACATAGCTGTGTGGGTGGACGTCTTCAAGGAAGGTCATATCTATCAGCTGATGCTTCAAAAGGAACTGGAGCTCCTTAATCGCATAGCTTCTTCTCACAGCTTTTGCAAAACATCTTCCTCAGCTCTATCTGTTTGGTTGAGAATGTGGATAGATGATATAGAGGAAAAATATGAAAATGTAATTCAGGCAAATATTTATTGTTGAATGAAGTATTTATTTTGGCTTATCTTTGTTTTTCTTTTTCCTGCAAATAATAAATTATGATCATAAACAAATGAACTGATGAAAGACTAACTGATATAAGTTGATTAAGAATTGAAATCAGTTAATTTTTGAGTTGTAAATGGTAGACTGATATCAGTTGACAATGAACAACTGATAGTTAAGAGGCCTCGGTAAATGAGAAAAACGCTTCGGTTGACTAGAGTCTCTTCAGTTTCTTTATCATTTAAATTTTATCTGTCTATAAATAAGATGATAGAATGTGAGACAACAACAGTTTAAAATGTCGGATTCAAGTGACTCTGATGCATGCAGCAGTACACACGTTCATTTTACTGAACAATCGAATCCACGTTTAGAAGAGATGAAGAGAAGGATGGAGGAATATGTTTTCAAAAAGGTGATGTCAACATGGTTTAAGATTCATGAGTTGCATAGAGTGAGTAGAAGTGGTGCGATTCCTAATTTTGCTCAGGAAGCAACAGCAAGAAAGTATCTTGAACGTTTTGAAGTTAGGCATGTTACAGATTTGATTGAGGACAAATGTTTGTTGGAAGCTATGTTATGGAAGGAGTGGCATGTGGTTGATAAGATTTCTAGGGCATTTTCTAGAATTCGAATTTATGAGATGAATGATTGGGTTAGGGATTGGCTAGATACAGTTGGTTCTATGATTTCTGCTGTAAACTGGGAACGGTGGTATTCTTAATGAATTATTATTTTCAATTTGTTGTGTTCTTATTTTCTGCAGATAATTCTATTAGTGAAAGCAACATTAGTAATAATTTTAAAACAAATCAATTAAACCAAGAATATTGCGAAAGTAAGAAAACTTAGTCTCGGGTAATGGTTTGGTAAAGATGTCGGCTGCTTGTTGTTCAGTTGATATATACTCTAGTCTAATGTCCTTCTTCAAAGCATGATCTCTGATGAAGTGGTGTCTAACATCTATATGCTTTGTCCTTGAGTGGAGAACTGGATTATAAGTGATGGCAATTGTACTTGTGTTGTCACAAAATATGGGCGAATTATTTGTAATTACTCCATAATCTTTCAGTTGTTGTTGGATCCAGATCAGTTGTGCACAGCAACTACCAGCAACAAGGTATTCTGCTTCAGTTGTTGAGGTAGCTATAGATGTCTGCTTCTTGCTGAACCAAGAGATCAGTCTGTCTCCTAGAAACTGACAAGATCCACTTGTACTTTTTCGATCAAGCTTATATCCTGCATAATCTGCATCTGAATATTCAACTAAATTGAAAGTAGTCTTTAGAATACCATAACCCAACATTTTGTGTGCCCTTAAGATATATCAAAATTCTTTTAGCAGCTGAGAAATGTGATTGCTTAGGATTTGCTTGAAATCTAGCACACATACACACAGCAAATACAATATCAGGGCGACTGGCAGTTAGGTATAATAATGACCCAATTAAACCTCGGTATATTGTCGCCTCAACTGATATTCCCCCTTGATCAGTGTCCAATTTAACTGATGAGCTCATGGGACTATTTGCAGCTGAACATGATTCCATGCCAAATTTCTTCAGCAGCTCCTTTGTATATTTAGTCTGACTGATGAATATGCCAGTCTCCAGTTGCTTCACTTGCAGTCCAAGGAAGAATGTCAGTTCACCCATCATGCTCATTTTGAACTTTTCCTGCATCAACTTAGCAAATTTCTCGCATAATTTGGGGTTAGTTGACCCAAATATGATATCATCAACATAAATTTGAACTAATAAAATGTGATTATTCTTAGTAAATTTGAACAAGGTCTTATCAACTGATCCAACAGAAAAATGATGATCAGTTAGAAATTTTGAAAGAGTTTCGTACCAAGCTCTAGGAGCTTGTTTAAGACCATATAATGCTTTGTTCAAATGATATACATGATCAGGAAAGATGTGATTTACAAAACCTGGGGGTTGTTCAACATATACTTCCTCTTGCAATTGGCCATTTAGGAATGCACTTTTTACGTCCATCTGAAAGACCTTGAAATTCTTGTATGATGCATAGGCAAGAAACATTCTGATTGCTTCCAGTCTTGCAACTGGAGCATATGTCTCATCATAGTCAATTCCTTCTTCTTGTCTGTATCCTTGTGCTACTAATCTTGCTTTGTTGCGTCCAACCGAACCATCTTCGTTCAGTTTGTTCCTGAAAACCCATTTTGTACCTATGACAGTTTTTTAAATTGGTCTTGGAACTAAGTTCCAGACATTGTTATGAGTAAACTGATTTAGCTCTTCTTGCATTGCATTTACCCAGTTAGGATCAGCAGGAGCTTCATCAGTTTTCTTTAGTTCTATTTGTGAAACAAAAGCTGAATAGATAAATAGATTTAGCATTTGATTGCGAGTTCTTACTGGATCAGATGGATTTACTATTACCAATTCAGGTGGGTGTGATTTTCTCCATCTGTACTCAGTATTTGTTGTATCAGCAATTTCTTTAGCTGGTAACTGAATATCATCAGTTTGCTCTATCAACTGATCATTAGGAATGGCTTCTGGTTCAGTTGATTGATCTGACACTTCTGGTTCGGGTGTTTGAAGAGTGTTTTGATTAATATGATTGTCTTCTTCATTATCATCCTCCAAACTGATATCTGTCAGTCGATCAACTAGCTCAACTTGATCAGTTGGCTTATTAGTTAGTTCAGTTTCATCAAAGTCAACATGAGCAGATTCTTCAACATTTAGAGTTTTCTTGTTAAAGACTCTGTAAGCTATACTAACTGATGAGTATCCAAGAAATATTCCCTCTGCAGATTTAGCATCAAATGCTTTTAAATAGTTTTTACCATTATCAAGGATAAAACATCTGCACCCGAATATTTTGAAATAAGTGATTATACTTTTTCTTCCATGCCAGATCACATATGGTGTTTTCATATGATTCTTATTAATTATTGATCTGTTCTGAGTATAACACGCAGTGTTTACTGCCTCTGCCCAAAACCTTTGAGAAATACCAGAATCAGCAAGCATTGTTCTAGCAGCTTCTTTAAGGGTCCGATTTCTTATCTCAGCTACACCATTTTGCTGAGGAGTTCTAGCTGCTGAGAGCTCATGCTTGATTCCAGCATTTTCTAGAAAATTTGAAAGAGTTTGATTGATAAATTCAGTTCCTCGATCTGATCTGATTCGATCAATTCCAACTGATTTTTCATTTAAAAGTCTTTTGAAAAGCTTGATCAGTTGTGCAGCAGTTTGGTCTTTTGATTTGAGAAAGATAACCCAAGTAAATCTTGAAAAATCATCAACAATCACCAAGGTGTATTTCATTTCCCCTAAACTCATGACTGGTATAGGACCAAAGAGATTCATGTGCAATAGTTCTAAGCATCGGGATGAAGATTTACAGCCCTTGTTTTTAAAAGACGATTTTACTTGTTTTCCAAACTGACATGCTGAGCAAAGTTTTTCTTTTGAAAATTTTATTTTGGGCAAACCAGTTACAAGTTCATGTTTACTCAGATAGGCAATGGATTTAAAATTTAGGTGACTTAGTCTCTTGTGCCACAACCAGTTTTTAGATGATTTGGAAGCAACAAAACAAACTGGTGCATTAATTTGATCATTCCAACTGACTTTATATGTGTTTTCACAACGTTTGCCAGTTAGTATGATTTCATCAGTTGAAGTTTTAACTGAGCATGAGCTTTCGTCAAAATGTACTGAAAATCCACTGTCGCATAATTGACTGATGCTGATCAAGTTATACTTCAGGTTTTCTACTAGTAGAACATCTTTAAAAGTAAAATTACCATGGATAAGCTTACCCTTACCCACAGTTCTACCTTTGGAATTGTCCTCGAAACTGATATTTGGACCACTGTATTTGATCAGTTGAGATAGCACACTTGCATCTCCTGTCATATGTCGCGAGCATCCACTGTCCAAATACCATATTGAGTTCTTGTTTGTACCTGTTACCTGCTGTCACACACATAATATAATTTGGTACCCATATCTATTTGGGTCCTGAACTGATTAGTCCCTTAGGAACCCATACCTGAATTAGTCTAACAGACTTTCCAGTAGCTGTATTTCAAATGGTTTTTCTCGGCTTTTGTGTGCTTGTGTAGTGTATGGATGATACAATATGAGTTTTAGCTTTATTCAACTGATTGTTCAGTCTATATCTCTTCTGACTTGGCTTGCAGTTATAGTAATTGGAATAGCCATTCGAATAGTTTTTGTAAAAGCTTTTTGGTGACTGACTACATGAATCAGTTACCACTTTTGGGCTATAACCAATACCATATCTTTTGCCCTTGTTCATACTTTCAGTTGGCTTTTCAACCAGTTTACTTGGCTCTGATTGTTCTTGTACCATAACTGATTTGACAAAGTGAATGTATTTTTCTTTGCTCATATTCAGTTTTGGTTGAGTATCATTGGTTGACATTTCATCTTGGTTACAGAACCCCAAACCAGTTTTATCAGTTACTGATTTTTGGGAGTTCTGTATATCAGTCAATGCGATAGATGATTTGTTCCACGACTGAATAAGCTCAGTCTGTTTTGTGTTCTCAAGCATCAACTTCTGTATTAATGACTGATTTTATTTCTTTCTGCTTTTAGCTCAGCAATTTCCCTTTTTAGACTCAACCCTTCAACTGATTTATCAGTTTTGGTTTTATTGTCTGTGGGATCAGTTTGCTTTGCTTTGAGTTTTTCAAATGATGATGCAAGTTTCTGATACTCATCTACCATGTCATGTAATGTGAAAATGAGTTCTTCTCGTGTAAAATCAGTTGAACTAAAATCAAATACCTGTTGGCTAGATGACTGTTCTGCTGCATCATTAGCCATCAAGCACTTTACTTCCTCGTCATCACTCGAACTGCATGAGTTTTCTGGTTCCGACTCTTCACTGTCAGTTTCTGCACATTTTGATTTGTTTTCTTCGGCTAATAGTACTTCATATTTCTTTCTGAAGAACTTTTTATCTTCTTTGGGTCTTCTTTTGTGTTCATATGATTTCTTTCTTCTATCAGTTGAGCCTTGAACATCCTTCTTAGGTTTAGGACAATCTGCAATAAAGTGGCCTGATTTGCCACAGTTGTAGCATGCATTTGATTCATCCTTGGCGTTGTTTCTTTGATATGGTTTCTGGAAGTTCCCTTGATTCTTTCTCATGAACCTTCAAAATTTTTTGATAAACAATGACATAGCATCGTTACTCAACTGATCAACAGATTTTTCAACTGAACTGATTTGTTCAGTTCTGACAGCGGCTAGAGCAGTTGTGGCTGCAGAAGTAGATGGTTTTCCTTCTCTGGTCTGCAGCTCAAATTCATAGGCTTTTAAATCAGCAAATAGATCATGGAGTTCGATTTGGTTCAGATCTTTGGACTCCCTCATTGCCATGGTCTTGACATCCCATTCTTTGGGAAGACCTCTCATTACCTTTAGTGCAATTTCTTTGTTGGTATACACTTTTCCAAGTGCATTTAGCTCATTGATGATACGACTTACTTTTTCATCATACTCGTGCATCGATTCTCCTGCTTTCATTTTGATGTTATCAAACTTTTGCACAACAAAAGAAAGTTTATTTTCTTTGGTTTGATCATTTCCTTCACACAGCTGGATCAGCTTTTCCCAAATTTCTTTGGCTGTTTTACACATCTTTATTTTGCTGAAAGTTACTTTGTCCAGCGTTTTGTACAGAATGTCTTTAGCCACATTGTCAAGATTTGCTTTTCTTTTGTCTTCAGTTGTCCATTCATCTCTGGGCTTTTCTATTCTTTGTGGTGCCCCTTCTGTGATGGCAATTGCTGTATTTGCTTTTAGAATCTTCATGGGTCTATCCGTTATGACATACCACATGTCATCATCTTGTGCTGCTAAATGAGCTTGCATTCTAATTTTCCAATCATCGAATTCTTCTCTGGAGAACATAGGAATTTTGTTGAATGAAGTCATGCTAGCAAGTTTATATATCAAAAGTATTCAAGAACAAGATTCACCCGCTCTGATACCACTTGTTAGGATCGGTTAACGTATCAAAAGTGTTTAGAAGGGGGGGTTGAATAAACACTCACAATTAAAATTGATCTTTTCAAATTTTGAGTTCAGTTTGGTGACAAACTGATTCTCGAAATCTTGTTGATCAATATCAATCAGTTAAACTGAATCAGTTGCGGAAGGTAACTGACTGAAAGATACAATACAAAAATAAAATGTGCAAGGGTTGTTTCTGGATGTTCGGATATTTCAATTACTCCTACGTCACCCCTTCTATCACAAGGATAGGATATTCACTAAAAGACTTTGATCAAATACAAGAATTGTACTGACCCACTTCAGCTTGGACTTAACACTGCCAAAAACTGAAACTCTTAGTACAACAGAATGTTCTCAGTGCTTAACTTATATTAGCACTATCGAATTTCAATGATTATTACAACTTGCTTGTAAGCTCAAATTGTAGCCTTAACTGCTACGAATAAATCAAGTAAGAGGTGAGCTGAGATTTTGGCAGAGTGACAGCAAGCTTTTTGAATAGTTTTCACTTCGTTGTAGTTTTTAGCTGCTCTTCTGTCATATTTATATGCTTCTTTTCCAACGGTAACTTGAGATAAATTTGAATCTATGTATCCGTTGATTTCCACTTCATTATTCTTTGGACTTTGTTTGCGGCGTCTTAATTGCTTTAGCCTGAATGCGTTGTTCTAGGTAGTCTTGGTTGTGGTGCGGCGTTTCATATTCAGTTGTAATCTGTTATGTCTCTTTGTCGATTGAAAGTTCTTTCCCGAGACATCTTCAGCTGAGAGATACTTAACTTTAAGGCATTCGGCTGGATGTATTAACTGATCGATTTCCAACTGATCAGACAGTCGATTTCAGTTATTAAGTCCAGTTGCTGAGTTCAGTTGGTTCGTATTTTCAAATGGTTGATCAGTTTGTCAAACTCCAGAATTTAGTTTCCAACAAATATTATGAACTCAAAGATTTGTTCATAGAATGAGGGATGTCTCAATACATTACAATGCACCCCTATTTATAGCCAAATTGTGGGAGACAACCACGAATAAAATATTATTTTTTTACACATAAGTTTTCATTGGTGTTCCAAGATATTATTTTATATTACACATCATTTTTGAAAATCTTCTTCTCCGAATTTGCTTCTTCACATAAAAAGAAACATGTGGATAATTGAGTTGTCTAGTTGTGATATTTTTTTCAAACCATTTGACAAAATAGTTGAGAGATATGGTCAAAATACTAGAGCATGGTAAAACTGCCACTCCTTTGGTAACTTTATTTGTTGCTTAATTTGATCCCAATTGTGAGATGATTTTTATCTCATGCTTGCCACCAATATTGTAGATATTAACATCAACTTTCTACAGGTTCAAGAATCATCTTAATCCCATTTGCAACGCCAAGTTTATTCTTGTTTTATTGAACCTGTAAAAAATAGTAAAAACTTGTAATTACACAACTTATATTTTATAAAATTTATTATAAAACATATAATATTTAAACATTTAATAAAACAAAAACTATATATTTATATTATAAAACATTTAATTAATGTAGAATTTTTATATTTATCACACCTCCCAACCAACTTATTGCTAGTCCCTAGCAATACAAAACATATTGATTAATTTAAATAGAAATGTAATCAAAACTATCTAAGTGTTTAAATTAAATTTGAAAATTATCAAAGTTATATCAAGATCATCATAATTATAATTTATGAAATAATTTGAGATGATCAATTCAAAGCTTATTTCAGGTAGTTAAATGTACGCGGCCTTCAGAAATTCCTAGTAAGAGTCTCAACTCCATATCCTCACAGGTTAATAAATGTTTCAATTTATGGCAACGATTTTTCTCATGGAGTTGGAATACAGATAAATGCTCAGAAAAATGGTTTACAGAATGTAGACAGACAAACGAGCCAAACTAATCAAAAGATAGAAAATCCATTGATTCAAAATCTATTTGTTCTTATTATATATTTTTTCCTGATATATTTTTTTTATAACATCATGGAATCAGACTAAGTTTATGCTTCTTGACCACATATTTATTTAATTTGTACAATAAATTTCTCTCTTTCTTTTTTTTTTATGAGAGATATATGGGTCGTAGCATATAACTTAAAAATTACATAGATCTTCAATATCTTTCTTTTTGTATTTTTCTCCTTTTTTTTAGGATATATCATTTTTTTTTTAAAATAAGAACTCAAGATCTAAACAATAGATATTCTCTCTCATGATCAATAAAGGCTCGAAAGTTGTTTTCTCAGTCCTCTCCACTCACTCACAAAATATGTGTGAGTTTAAAATTTTAGGCACTCTTATAAGGTATATATTGGGCCATATACTTTAATACATGATTTCATCACAATGGTTAATCACTCAAAAAGATTTCATAAATCATATTTTTATATTGATCAGAATATTAAAATTGAATTTTTTTTTTCAAATAAAATTTAAACATTCTTAAATAGATTAATGCATGTTCTAATTTAAACCTTTCAAACATGTAATGTATGACATTTTTGCAAAAATTACTAAGATACAAACAATAAACATGATTTTATTTTAAAATAATATATATATATATATATATATTTTTTTAAAAAAAAAATTTATTTTTTTTATAAGTTTGTTCTCCCCCCAATCAGAATATGACATTGTCCCTAATGTCAAAATAACTATTAATAAAGAGTACATAATGAAAGAGATATCACCTGGAATTTTATAACCAACTGAAACAAACGCAAACCAATCCACGACTTTTGAATCAATGATCCAACTTCCTTTTCTTACTGCTTGATTACGACCAATTGATCTTTGTTATCATCGGATCAGGCTTATGAACAAAAGCTTCCAAATCATCAATTAATTGGTCGGCAGTCGAAGCACAAATGAGCATCCGTCGTGAATTTTCTGAAATGAAATTCTGTTCCACAGCTTTATCAAGAAATGTCAACAAACTGTCATAATAATTATTGATATTCAACAAGCCCACAGGTTTATTATGAATATTAAGTTGTGCCCAAGAAACAGTGTGAAAAATTTCTTCTAATGTACCAAAACCACCTGGTAGTGCGATAAAAGTATCAGAATTTTCAATCATTTGAGTGATTCTTTCATACATAGAAAAAACTTTTAATTCCTACCCAATCGTAACACCTGTAATATTCCCTTCAGCTAAAGCTGTGGGAATAATACCCAAAACCAGAATACCTCCAAGATGAGCAGATGTTGAAACAGATCTCATTAACCCAATATTACCTCCCCCATATACCAAGTGAATTTTTCTCTCAGCCAATATCTTTCCAAAATTATTCGCTGCTTCTACAAACACTTCATTTTTTCTAGGACTCGACCCACAAAATACACAAATATTTTTCAATGTTTGTGCAGAGGATCCAGTCATGTTTTTATTTTTTTTTTGTCTGCGAAAATAGAGAGAAAGATGAGAGATTTTATAGGGGTAATATGTTATCATGACAAAACTATGGGTCACAGCTGTAAACAGAATAAATAGTAAAAACAATAATGACACACATGCATATAAACAGTAGTGTGATTGTGGCTCACAATTTTCCTCTGGTTTTACGTCCAGAAACGGCTTCAACGCCTTCTATGAGTCGAGGATATGCTTCCCATCCAATTTTCTTATAAATTGGCAAACATGGTCTTTTTTAGTCGGATTCCCAAGACTATAACGCTCATCTTGGAATTGTTTCCATAAACGGAGAAGTTCAATATGCACATGTCCACTAGAATGCGTCTCAAGAGTCAATAAGATGTTATCTAAAGACTCCTTACTCAACCCATTCTTAATGAAATCAATTTTATCTTCTCTGTTATTGGAAACACATCCCAAAGATCTGCATCTTTTGTCACAAGTCCATCTTGCACACTTATGACAAACCCCTAAACTTTTGGCCTTTCGTTTTTTCGCATAAGTGCTTTTTCCTAATCCAGGCAAATACCGAATGAGCAATGATTGTGGAACTTCTCCTCCTAATCGGACCTTAGCTTCTATTACAAGACGAATATCTTCTGGAATTCCTTTTTGCATTAACAATCTCAATCTTTCACACCTTCCTGCATAAATTTTTCTTAGAACATTTTCAGAAACAGAGGGAAAATATTTACAAATTTTTGAGAGAATTTCATCCATTTTGAAAAGAAAAGAAATGATTTTTTTTTTGTATCAGCAATTGTGGGAAACTGAATTAACCGACTATGAGAGTCACGGAGTATCGTTATCCGCCATTTAACCGGGAAAATAAAAAGATTAAGAAATCCTGAAATAAAAACAAACAAACTTAAATGCAACACCAAAAAATTAAAAAAAAAATCAAGGATCAGAAAGGGAAATAAACTCTTCTTGAAAGATTTCATTTTCTAAAAATAGTTTAAGCCTTTATCCATTTACTTTAAAAATATCATCATTTTTAAGATTTTCAATATCCACAGCTCCATAAGTATACACATGCTTTACAACATATGGGCCTGTCCATCTTGATGGTAATTTTCCTGGGAATATGTGAAGTCGAGAATTATAAAGCAAAACCTTTTTACCAATCTCAAAAGATTTTCTAAGAATTGTTTTATCATGAAATGATTTGATTTTTGCTTTATAAATCCTTGAATTCTCATACGCGTCATTTCTGAGTTTATCAAGTTCATTAAGTTGCAATTTACGCAATTTGTTGGCATCATCCATGCTTGAATTTAAAGTTTTGATCGCCCAATAAGCTTTATGTTCCAATTCCACAGGCAAATGACAATGTTTTCCATAAACCAACCTATAGGGAGACATATTCAATGATGTTTTAAAAGCTGTTCGATATGCCCAAAGTGCATCATTAAGTCGCAGAGACCAATCTTTTCTATTTGAGTTAACAGTTTTTTTCCAAAATTTGATTTATCTCCCTATTAGCTAATTCAACTTGTCCATTTGTTTGAGGATGATAAGGAGTAGTTACTTTATGAGTAATACCATATTTTTTCATTAATGAAGCAAATGGTTTATTAACAAAGTGAGTTCCCCCATCACTTATCATGGCTCGAGGAATTCCAAATCTATTAAAAATATTTTTTTTAAAAAATTTGATGACGATTTTATGATCATTTGTTCGACATGGAATTGCATCTATCTATTTGGAAACATAATCAACTGCAACTAAAATATACAAGTATCCAAACGACGGTGGAAAAGGTCCCATAAAATCTATTCCCCAACAATCAAAGATTTCAATTTCAATAATAGGATTCAAAGGTATCATGTTTCTTTTTGAAATCGCATCCAATTTTTGACAATTTTCACAGATCTTGCAGATTTCGTGGGTGTCTTTAAACAAAGTGGGCCAATAAAATCCACACTGCAAGATTTTTTCAGCGGTTTTCTTTGAAGAAAAATGTCCTTCGCATGCTTCTGAATGACAAAATTTAATGACACTACTTACCTCATTGTCGGGTATGCAACGTCGAAAAATTTGATCCGGACAATACTTGAACAGATACGGATCATCCTAATAAAAGTTTTTTATCTCATTCAAA
This sequence comes from Primulina tabacum, assembly GCF_025594145.1. Classification (NCBI taxonomy): domain Eukaryota; kingdom Viridiplantae; phylum Streptophyta; class Magnoliopsida; order Lamiales; family Gesneriaceae; genus Primulina; species Primulina tabacum. Next base: position 24,857,361 of record NC_134562.1, on the reverse strand, counting down.
AATTTTCTTTTATCTTGAAAACTCCATTGCGGTGGCATTTTTCCTGTCACAAGAAAATTTACTATGTTAGCAAACCAAGGTGTAGTAGTAACTGAAAATAGATGTTCATCAGGAAAATTATCGTTAATTGGTGTCATTTCACAAGATGATCCTGTTACTAGTCTCGATAAATGATCGGCTACGACATTCTCGGTTCCTTTTTTATCTTTGATCACAATGTCAAATTCTTGGAGCAACAAAATCCATCGTATCAGTCGTGGCTTTGCATCCTGTTTGGTCAACAAATATTTAATAGCAGAATGATCAGTAAACACAATAGTCGTTGATTCAATCAAATAAGAACGAAATTTATCTAATGCAAATATTACAGCAAGTAGTTCTTTTTCAGTTGTGGAGTAATTCGTTTGAGCATTGTTTAAAGTTCTACTTGCATAATATATCACATAAGGCTTACCGTTTCTTCTTTGACCCAGTACTGCACCGACTGCATAATCACTCGCATCGCACATGATTTCAAATGGTAAAGACCAATCAGGAGGTTGCATGATAGGAGCTGATGTTAAATGTCGAATGATTTTATCAAAAGCATTTTGACATTCTTGAGTCCACTCAAATGCAGTGTCTTTTGTTAAGAGGTTACAAATGGGTTTAGAGATTAAACTAAAGTCCTTTATAAACCTCCTATAAAATCCAGCATGTCCCAAAAATGAGCGAATTTCTTTAATGGTTTTTGGAGGGGGTAAATTGGCAATGACATCAACTTTTGCTTTATCAACTTCAATTCCATGAGATGACACGACATGTCCCAAAACAATTCCAGAAGTAATCATGTAATGACATTTTTCCCAATTTAAAATAAGACCTTTTTTCTCGCATCTTTTTAAAATTTTTTTCCAAATTTTCAAGACAATTGTCAAATGTATTCCCGAAGACAGTTAAATCATCCATGAAAATTTCCAAACAATTTTCAACCGTGTCGCAAAAAATGCTAAGCATACATCTTTGAAATGTTGCTGGGGCATTGCATAATCCAAATGGCATCCTTCTAAATGCAAATGTTCCAAAAGGACATGAGAATGTATTTTTATCTTGATCTTCGAGTGCAATGGGAATTTGATAATAACCTTCTTGATCACTTTCTAGTTTGGAAGAAATTACCACCGGATATGTTTCATCTTCTCCAAGAAATGCATACTTCAATTCTTCTGGCAAGGGTTTTAACTCCAATATTGGTGGTTCGTCTTTGTTCTCATATTTTGCATCAAATTCTTTCTCTGATCCTGGTAACGAGTGCTACCTGATAAAATCATCAAGATCAATTTCAATATTTTCTTTAACAGTTTCAATTGAACAAATATCTAATTGATTACGAGTACTCCCTTCTTGAATGTTTTCTTCCACAAGAGTTTCAATAAGATTTTCACCTTCATCTCCTTTGTCATGTGGTTGCTTACAAAGATTAAAAACATTGAGCTCCAAGGTCATGTTACCAAATGACAACTTCATTATTCCATTCCTGCAATTTATAAGAGCATTAGATGTTGCTAAAAATGGACGACCCAGAATTACAGGAATTGCATTACAAGTTTCGATAGGTTGTGTATCTAAAACTATGAAATCGACAGGATATACAAAGTTATCAACTTGGACCAATACGTCTTCTACCATACCTCTTGGCACTTTAATAGATCTATCGGCAAGTAAAAGTGTTACCGAAGTAGATTTTAACTCGCCTAGATTGAGTTCTTGATAAACTGAACATGGAAGTAAATTAACACTAGCTCCAAGATCAAGCAAGGCTTTTTTAATATTTCGTTCTCCAATAATACATGAAATAGTAGGACAACCAGGGTCTTTGTATTTCAAAGTATTATTATTTTGAATGATTGCACTTACTTGTTCGGCTAAAAATGCTTTCTTTTTCATATTCAATTTTCTTTTCACAGTGCACAAGTCTTTCAAAAATTTGGCATATGATGGTACCTGTTTTATTGCATCTAATAAAGGAATATTAACTTTTACTTGTTTAAAAATATCATATATATCAGAATTCAAATTTGATTTTTTTGTATTATTCAATGCATGAGGGAATGGTGGTGACACTATCTGTTGAACCTCCTCTTCGCAAGTTATGGATTCCACTTCCTTACCCTTTGGAGTTGATTTATCATCATCTTCACAAGGTTCAAGAATGGATTTTTCCACAACCTTACCACTTCGAAGGGTAATAACAGATTTTACCTGATCCATCGGTTGAGTTCCAGAAGTTCCAGTTTGTGAATGATGATCCTTGGGATTAGGCAGAGGTTGTGAAGGAAATTTACCTTTTTCATGAACATTAAGTGCAGATGCAAATTTAGGTTTGAGAAGTTTGAGTATTGATAGACTCTTACTTTGCCATGAAAGAATTCAATGTATCTTCCAAATTTCTTTTAGGTGGAGGAACATAAGGTGCATAATTTTGAAAATTTTGTTGATTTTGGAAATGTGGTTGTGAAAATTGTGCAGTATTATCATTCCTCCAACTAAAATTTGGAAAATTTCGCCAACCTGGATTGTAATTTTGAGAAAATGGTTCAAAATTTGGCCTTTTGAAATTGTTCAAAACATTGGTTTGTTCATGGAGATATTCTTTAAAAGAGGGCAAAGATCACTTGTATCACAGATGTGACACGCAATTTCTTGAATAGCTTTTAATTGACAATTCTTTTTCAATTCAAGTGCCTCAACTTTTCTTGCCAAAGAGGTAAATCTAGCTTGAAGATCATGTTCATCTTTGAGAGTGTACATACCTCCACCAGATGTAGGAGATTGAATCTTGTTTGATGGTTCGATTGTACCTATAGTGTCCCAATTTTGAGCATTTTCAGCTAATGAATCGAGATACTCAATTGCCTTGTTTGGATCTTTATCTTCAAATGTTCCATTACACATAAATTCAACCATTTGCCTATCTTTAGGTGTTAAGCCTTCATAAAATTGAGAAACCACTCTCCAAATTTCAAAACCATGATGTGGACAAAGATTAAGCAATTCTTTGTATCTATCCCAACACCGATAAAAAGTTTCTCCTTGTTTTTGAGTGAAAGTGATGATTTGCCTTTTGAAAGAATTTGTTCTATGAGATGGAAAAAACTTTTTAAAAAATTGTTGTTGCAATTCATCCCAAGTTTGAATGGATCCCGATCTAAGATTTTGTAGCCAAGTTTTAGCTTTATCTTTTAAAGAAAAAGGAAAAAGCTTAAGTCGAATGGTGTTCATGCTACAATTTAGATCATTATATGTGTTGCACACTTCTTCAAACTCTCGTAAATGCATGTATGGATTTTCAGAATCTAAGCCATAAAAATTGGGTAAAAGTTGGATAATACCAGGCTTAAAATTGAAATGAGATGCATCAGGGGAAAAAACTAGACATGAAGGTGCACTAGTACGTGTAGGATTCATGTGATCTCTAAGTGTTCTTCGTCTATCATGATCATGTTGAGATTGAATTTCATCTTCATTTTCTTGGATGGGTTCTTCTGCCATGTTTTGTAAAAATAAAGGGTTATTTCGAATGAGTCGACCACTAAGTGTACGTGACCAAATGCTCATGCAAATGCAAAAGAATAAAAACACACAAAAGCAATAAAAATTCAAATAAAGAAAAATAAAATATAAACAAATTAAATAGACTTGAAATTAAATTATACTTCCCCGGCGACGGCGCCAAAAACTTGTTGCGACTTTGATTGTTGCACTCCCAAAAGTAGGGTTGTCCACACAAGTAGTATAATTCGGTGAGTCCGAATATCGTATCCACAGGGAAGCTATGGTAATTACGAGTCCACTACAATGTCTTTTTGTTTTTGTTTTTGTTTTTGTTTTTTTTAATGGTTTGAATCTTTAGTTGGTAATTTTTAATTGTTCAAATTTTAATTTAAGTAGTTGAGATTAAAGGATTCACTCTTGGTATTTTAATAAAGTTAACATTAACGAACATTATTGAAATCCACTTAATAAAAAGGTTCCAATATATTAAATAATCATATTTATATTATATTATATATTATTATCTTATAAGTATATAATATATACCAAAACTTATAAATGTGTCAAAGTATTTATTGTGCTATATATATATTTGTAAACACTAAATCAAGGTTCCCACTTTAAATGGTTGGTAAAACCAAACTAACATTTAAATGGTACCAAGAAATTAATATTATGATATATTTATATATAGTAAATATAGGTTCCCACTTTAAATGGTTGGTAAAACCAAACAAACATTTAAATGGTTCCAATAATTTAATATTATAATATATTCATATATAATAAATCAAGGCATCAACTTTAAATGGTTGGTAATACCAAACTAACATTTAAATGGTTCCAAGAATTTAATGTAACATATAGCAACAATAAATCAAAACTCCCACTTATAAGTAGGGTATAAAAATGCTTAAAGAAATAAATATAACATAAACAATAAATAATGATTAAATAATATAAAACATAGATTCTTACCTTTTAGTAACTTTATTATCATGCAAAGAGTTTCACATTTTCATCTCAACTTTAGGAAGTTAGCTATTCATTATTCAAAGTGTAAAACTTTGAATATGAAATTAACATGCTAATTATATTTAAATGAAGAAATAAAGAAAAATATAGAGAGAAATATTATGAACTCAAAGATTTGTTCATAGAATGAGGGATATCTCAATACATTACAATGCACCCCTATTTATAGCCAAATTTGGGGAGACAACCACAAATAAAATATTATTTTTTTACACATAAGTCTTCATTGGAGTTCCAAGATATTATATTATATTACACATCACTTTTGAAAATCTTCTTCTCCGAATTTGCTTCTTCACTAAAAAGAAACATATGGATAATTAAGTTGTCTAGTTGTGGTATTTTTTTCAAACCATTTGACCAAGTAATTTGAGAGATATGGTCAAAATACTAGAGCATGGTAAAATTGTCACTCCTTTGGTAACTTTATTTGTTGCTTAATTTGATCCCAATTGTGAGAGGATTTTTTTCTCATGCTTGCCACCAATATTGAAGATATTAACATCAACTTTCTACAGGTCCAAGAATCATCTTAATCACATTTGCAACGCCAAGTTTATTCTTGTTTTATCGAGCCTGTAAAAAATAGTAAAAACTTGTAATTACACTACAACTTATAGTTTATACAATTTATTATAAAACATATAATATTTAAACATTTAATAAAACAAAAACTATATATTTATATTATAAAACATTTAATTAATGTACAATTTTTATATTTATCAACTTAATCTTGCTACACTTGCTTGGGCTCAATTCAAAACGATATTCTACGATAAATATTTTACTGCTGATGTTAGAGGCGATTAAAAAGGGAATTTATGACTCTCAGTCAAGGAGACGCTACTGTTGTTGAATTTGGATTCGATAGGGGTTGTCACTTTGTACCCCTTATTGCGAGGGATCCTAAAGAGAAACTTAGACACTTCATGGATGGACTGCGACCTACTATACAAAATAATGTTATGATGATGCGTCCTTTGGATTATGCTACTGCTACCACTTATGCATTCCAGTCTGAGCAATCTTTGAAGGACATCGAGTTTGAGTTACATCGCAAGAGGCAGAAACATCAGAATAATAATCAGCCAAACAAGAAGTCATATACGAGTTCGCCTAGACCTCAAGGGCCTCAAAAGCCCCAAGGTCAAGTCAAGAAGCAAACACCACAAAAGCCACAAAATCTGGAGCACCAAAGCCTGCTGATAAGCAATCTTGCAAGGAGTGCAATCGCTTTCATTTTGGAAACTTCATGTGGGAATATTATAGATGCTTCATCTGCAAAGAAGAAGGGCATAAGGCTGTTGATTGCCCAAAGAAGAAAGCACCTACTGTTGGGAGAGCATATGTGATGAATGACAAGGAAGCTGAGGAGGAGGCAGACACTACGCTTATCACGGGTAACCTAGTCGTTTAACATTTTTACATTGCTTTTATTTGCATGAAATGATAAATTGGTTATTAGATTTGAATTGGGGACAAGATTTAACCTAGTGAAAATTAGGTTGCATGTTCTACCATTGTTGGACTTAAGATATGAATTTGGAAACCCTAGAAATGATATTTATTTTGAGCCTTATTTTATGCAAAGGATGAAATGATTCCAAATAAAAAGTTTTAGGGCCAAAAATCTAAAGAAAATCATAATCAAGGGTTGATAGGGGTTTCGATTTTTATTGTGGTGTCAATATACAATTTTCATTTCGAAAATTAAGGGACCAAAATGTACTTAACCGTAAGATAAGGGACCTAAATTGCAATTTCCGAATTCTTAAGGGCCACAAATCCAATTTTCAAAATTAAAGGGTTAAAATAAGAATTTTCGAAAAATTGAAGGGTTAAAATGCAATTTTTCAAGAAATGATTAAGTTCAACGCGCAATCTTCACATAACTTTGGGAAATTAATGGTAGAAATTCCTTAAGCTTCAACACGAAAAGATTTAAAAGACGTTTTTGCCGCAGGGAGGATTATCATTCAAGGTGTAGCAACCTATGCACTACTAGATTCAGTAGCTACACATTCTTTCATATCTGAAACCTTCATCAAAAGACTGAATATTATTCTTGAAGATATGGGTTTGGGTTTCAAAGTTTCTATTTCTTACGGTGATCTAATGCTCATGTCTAAAATGGTGAAAAATCTGGAGCTTCGCTTATTCAGAGATATGGTTCGGGCAGATTGTGCTTCCTATGCCTGAATTTGACATCATACTCGGTATGGGTTTGTTATCAGCAAATGGGGCTTCGATTAATTTTCGTCAGCGATCAGTGTCTATTAGGCCGCCTAGTGGTAAATCTTTTGTCTTTGAGGCAGCGAGAAATAAGCAAATACCGCACATCATCTCCTGTCTTTGTGTGAGGAAATTTATTAAACGTGGATGCCAAGCTTTTCTAGCATGTGTCACTACCACACATGCTTCTATCAGTCTGAAGTTAGAGGATGTTGATATTGTCAGAGATTTTCCTAGCGTCTTTCCCGAGGACGTTTCTGGCATTCCGCCCGATCGTGAAGTTGAATTCTCTATTGATCTAATGCCAGGCACAGTACCTATATCTAAAACACCTTATCGTCTAGCACCAGCTGAAATGAAAGAATTAAAAGATCAAATTCAAGAATTGCTAGACAAGGGTTTTATTCGCCCTAGTTATTCTCCATGGGGCGCACCCGTATTATTTGCGAAAAAGAAAGACGGTAATATGCGTCTTTGCATTGATTATCGAGAGCTTAATAGGGTCACTATCAAGAATAAGTATCCATTGCCAAGAATTGAAGATTTATTTGATCAGTTGTAAGGAGCATCGATATTTCTAAGATTGATCTTCATTCTGGATACCATCAAGTAAAAGTAAAGGAATCTGATGTTCACAAGACAGCGTTTCGTACTAGATATGGGCATTTTGAGTTTATGGTCATGCCATTTGGGTTGAACAATGCTCCAGTGATCTTCATGGATCTCATGAATCGCGTATTTCAGTCGTATTTAGATCAATTCATCATAATCTTCATTGATGATATTTTGATCTATTCTAAGAGCAAAGAGGAGCATAGTTGTCATTTGAGGACAGCACTGCAAGATAGAAAGTTTTATGCAAAGTTCAGCAAGTGTGAGTTTTGGCTTGATAGAGTGGCATTCTTAGGCCACATCATTTCAAGTGATGGCGTTGAAGTTTATCCAAGTAAAGTTTAGGCAGTGAAAGAGTGGCCAGTTCCGAAGAGTGTTACCGAGATTCGCAGTTTCTTGAGACTAGCTGGCTATTATCGCAAATTCATCAAGGGATTATCATTTATTGCAGTAACTTTGAAATCCTTAACTAAGAAGAATGCAATGTTTATTTGGGGATCCGAGCGTCAAGACAGTTTTGATAAGTTAAAGCAAGCATTAATTTCAGCGCCAGTGTTATCTATGCCGTCTGGGCAAGGAGAGTATGTTTTGTATACCGACGCTTCTAAACTTGGGTTGGGCGCATTTCTGATGCAAAATGACCGAGTTATAGCCTATGCGTCGAGACAGTTGAAAATTCACGAGAAAAACTACCCTACTCATGTTGCATTGAAAATTTGGAGACACTACCTATATGGGGAAAAGTGCAAAATATTCACCGATCATAAAAGTTTGAAATATTTCTTCACCCAAAAAGAGTTGAATATGCGACAGAGAAGATGGCTTGAGTTAGTGAAGGACTACGACTGTGAGATTAGCTACCATCCGTGAAAAGCTAATGTTGTGGCAGACGCATTGAGTCGAAAAGCAGCAGTTATCACTCAATTATCACTCCAAAGACCGTTGCATTCCGAGACACTGCAGTTTGAGCTTACAGTGTATGCTAGGGGTGAGGCCCCAAATCTTGCCACATAATCAGTACAGTCGACCTTGAGAGATAGAATTCGTGATAGGCAGTCTACCGATGAGCAATTGCAAAAATGGAGAGCTAGAGATGAAGCTAAGGGCCGGAAATTGTATTCTGAGGTGGATGGTATAGTTCGTTATCGAGATCGTTTATGGGTTCCTAGTGACGATTCCTTAAGAGATCTTATTATGAAGAAAGCTCATGACACACCTTATTCCATTCATCCGGGAAGCACGAATATGTATAAAGATTTGCAGTTGTTATATTGGTGGTCAGGCATGAAGAGAGACATTTTGAGATTTGTATCCGAGTGTGACTTATCAGCAAGTTAAAGTAGAGCATCAAAGACCAGCGGGAAAGCTTAAGCCACTTCCTATTCCTGAGCGGAAATGGGAAAATATCACTATGGATTTTGTTGTGGGATTGCCAAAGACTATCAGGGGATTTAATGCCATATGGGTGATAGTGGATCGTCTTACAAAACCAGCGCATTTTCTGCCTATTAAGACGACCTTCACCATGATTCAGTATGCCGAGTTGTATATTCAAGAAATAGTTCGTTTGCATGGGATTCCTATATCTATTGTTTCTGACAGAGATCCGAGATTTACGTCAACTTTTTGGAATAGTCTGCATGCAGCGATAGGGACCAAGTTATTATTCAGTATAGCATTCCATCCTCAAACCGATGGTCAGTCCGAAAGAGTTATTCAAATTTTGGAAGATCTACTACGAGCATGTGTTATTGATTTCCAAGGCAGTTGGGAACCAAAATTACCTCTAGTGGAGTTCACCTATAATAATAGCTATCAATCATCAATCGGGATGGGTCCTTTTGAGGCACTTTATGGAAGGAAATGTAGATCTCCTATTCATTGGGACGAGGTTGGTGAAAGAAGAGAGATCGCCGAGATGCAACTATTGTATACCCGGGATCTGGTGGCCCTATTATATTAGTTGCAAACTCTTAGCTGGTCCGGATGTGATTGAAGAGACTGCCGAGCTTGTAATCAAAATTCGAGAGAGAATGAAGACTGCACAAAGCCGATAAAAAAGTTATGCGGACAAGAAACAAAGAGACATAGAGTTTGCATTAGGAAATCATGTATTTTTGAAATAACACCTATGAAAGGTGTTATGCGATTTGGTAAGAAGGGCAAGCTTAACCCAAGATTTATTGGTCCGTTTGAGATTTTGGAGATGATTGGGACACTAGCTTATAGAGTGGCATTTCCACCAATACTTTCTGGAGTTCACAATGTATTCCATATTTCGATGCTGTGAAAGTACATGTCGAATCCATCACATGTGCTAAATTATTAACCTCTACAATTGACTCCAAATATGACATATGAAGAAAGACCTGTCCAAATCTTGGCAAGGCAAGAGAGACGACTACGAAACAAAGTCATTCCAATGGTCAAGGTCAAGTGGCTGAATCACTAGGAAGAAGAAGCTACTTGGGAAACCGAGAGGGACTTGAAGAGTGGCTATCCAGAGCTATTCGGTAAGTTCTAATTTCAAGGACGAAATTTTATTTAAGGGGCGGAGGAATTGTAAGGTCAAAAAATTAAGACGACGCAATTCAACTACAAGCAAATCTAGGAAATATGAAAAAAATGAGTAATTAATTATTTAATTACTTAATTGATTATGTGACATGCATGAATATATGTTAAATAGGATTTTATTGTCAGTATGCATAAAACTGTATTTTTAAAATATATTCAAGTTGCGATCGAGGAACGAAGACCGAGGGCTGAAAAACGGAAAATGTTTTTATTAAATAATTATTTTTTATTGTTTAAAATATGGTTGATGCTTTTTCATATTTTGAAAATAAGGGGTTTTGTGGTGATTCTATACGCCGGGAAGTCAATTTTATCGGTGTTGGTTTTTCAACAAAAATACGAGCATTTTGGCAACCCGGCTATTAAATTCACAAACTTATTTAAACAAAACTATTTTTATATTTTAATTAAAATCTAATTAATCATTAATGTGCCTAAATTTATGCTTAATGGGCCTAAGCTTAATTAAGGAATTATTAACTATAAAATATGTTAATCCCACCCCAACCCCTACACAAAACTCACGCCATGCACCCCCAAAAACTCCTCCAAATATACGACTCACACACATACAACAATTTGAAAAAAAAGTCGAGAGTTCAAGGGGGAATTCAGCATAGGGTCTTGTCGCCGTTCTTCGCAATCGTCAACGAGAATTCGTGCGCCTAAAACGCAAAGGCACACATATTTCTTTTCTTCAAAACATCATCACACCCTAATACGTTTTTATGCATGAAAAGTATGGAAAAACAAGTATCACTTGAATTATTTTCGGTTTTAGGGTATATGTCAAACTTTTGGCTTGTTTTCCTTCATAAACCATGTTTTTGTATTGTTTAAGCGCTGCCATGATTTAGGAATTGATCAAGCTTGTTTTCACGTGAGTTTGGAGTCCTAAAGATGCACACAACACTGGTGCACCAAACCGAACACGAGTGGAATCACTTTCTGAACAAGGATACATGGGGGCTCGGTTTTTTGTTCTTGATGGCTTGGCTTGATTTTGGGTGGGACCAGGGGTTAGCCAGTGTAAGGCTCGAGATTTATTAGTCTTCGTTGATGTGATATTCGGAAGATATGAGTATGCATGACATGTAATGAGAGGCACAAAATGAGATTATGAAGTGTTGCATGAGATATAGACCGCACCCGCGCCTAAAGAAGGACAGCACCCGCGGTGCATGGGCAGAAAGTTGGATAGAATTACAGTAGCAACACCGCACCCGCGGTTCCAGAGCCATCACACTCGCGGTGCAACTACAGTAGGGTCACCGCACCCGCGGTGCAGAACTGACCGCACCTGCGGTCCACGTTTATGCAAATTGGGATGGACTGCCGAAGCTTGAGCGCAGCCGCGGTTCATGAACTACCGCACCCGCGGTCATGCGTGTTACTTGAAAAATATGACACTTGTCCCTCAACATGCATGATATATATATGAGGTGTTAGCATTCTTTCCTTTCCATTTCAGCAACCAGAGGACCGAGACCATTAGCAGGAAAGCTTCAAAGTTTCTTCCATTCTATAATTGGGTTTGTGCAAGATTTAGCCATCCAAACTTAAATCCAATTTCGGTTTTGAGCTCCTCTCTTCATTGGCTAGCTAAGGATGTAAGTTTCATTCATTTCCTGCATGATTTGAGATATTGTGATTGGGGAAATTGTGAATTTCACTAGATTATGTGTGATTGTGAAGTTGGTGATCGTATATTCGTAGTCGGATCGAAGAAATATTATCGTATGCAATTGTTACGAAATTCCAGCGTAGTTATGATTGAACATGTTCAGATTTCAGAGTTTAGAGTGTTTTATGAAGAGAATGGTGAATTGTTGATATTGATTATATTGTGTTGATTTGATCGGTATCGAGAAACTACGCTGTTATGCCGTTGAAATGTACCGAGATTGAATATTGATGTGTACATGTGTTGAATTGAGTTGTGTATTGATACATATACTCCTCGATATTGTCATTTCAGATTGATTGACATTTCAGATTCAGATTCCAGACTTTGACTTCGACTGATCGACGGAAAGAAAGGTATAAATCGATGTGAATTGGGAGATCGACTGGAGTTAGATTTAACTCGAGTTTCCCTAAACCACATACTTGTATGTCATTGTTTCATACTTTTGTATGCTTTGTTTGAGTATGCTGATTTTATTGATGTGTGTAAAAGCAGTGGATAGCAGATAGCTATTGAGGGAGAGTCACTGACAGATGGGCTAGGTTTTGACAGAGCGATCACTGGCCCATTGCACATTGTCAGAATAGGATTGGCAGACATGCCAAGTCTTTGGCAGATCTGCCAAGACATTGGACGTTTGGTGTATCGATGTGCTTAAGAGACAGAGCAGCCTTTATTGCAGACTATTCGATACAGATCAGACCAAAGTCCAGGAATAGGGACGCATCAATTACAACCACCGCGAATGTAAGAGATAGGTGGGAGACTTTTTACGTTCTTATTCAGATCGGGATCCCTAGATGAGAGATGAGTCGAGTCTGAGCGACTGAGTCAGAGTCTTAGAATCACAGAGTGTGATTCAGAGTCTATATTGATTCATATTTCTTATGTGATACATGTTCAGAGTATGAATTACTGTTTGATATCAATTTATGATTTCAGATTATGATACATGTCTTGATATCTATTTCATGCTTTTATATATGCTGTTATATGAAATGCATGTATACATGATTTATATTGGGATTTATTCTCACCGGAGTATCCGGCTGTTGTCTTGTTTGTATGTGTGCATGACAACAGGTGTGACAGCATCGGGGTCAAGAAGATGAGTTAGAGTGGTGATTCCAGACTTATTGGAGACTTGGTTTAATACTTGAAATTTAGTAGTTGAACCTTAGACTAGTTTGAATAATTGTTGTACATGATTGTACTTTTATATTGAGATGTATATTAGTTAAATTCCATTACGTTCCGCACTTACATTTTAAAAAAAAAAAGAAAAATTTTTAGACCCTGTTTTATCTTAATTGATAATTAAATCTCAAAGATGATTAAGAAGATGATTAGCGTCCGGGTCCCCACAACAGGTGGTATCAGAGCGATAGATCCTTTAGATTGAGATAGAAGATAGAATGAGCGGAGAAGATTGAGTTTTCTTTCCTTTCTCGTGATTGATAGCTTGATTTATTGCTTTAATACTTGATTTCTTGAATATCTGAATTAATTTGATAATATATATGATTGAGAATGAATCAGACCCGATTCTTGATCAGCTGTAAGATGATCGGAGGAGGATTGAAACAGAACTGTTATATCTGGTTACTGATGATTTTGATAATCAGATCTATCTCCTCGAGGAATCACAGAACAGCGAAGTATCTTGATTGATCAGATGGATGTGTCAGAAACTCTGATGGAAACGCAGTTACATAGGTTCCAGTCATTTCAACCCCCAATTTTAAGGGGTACTGAGACGTTTATTGATTGCGAAAGTTGGCTAGATGATATAGAGATACTGTTTGATTCACTTGAGTATCCAGAGGAACAAAGAGTTAAACTGATTGGACATCAGTTACGGGAAGTCGCAAAGAGCTGGTGGATTGCAACCAAGGAAGTCTTAGAACAGCATGGTACAGAGATTTCTTGGAAGATCTTCAAAGCTGAATTCTATCGAAGGTTTTTCCCAGCTTCGTACCGAGAGGACAAGAAGGCAGAATTTGAAAATTTGAAACAGGGTCAACTAAACATTGCAGAATATGTTGCCCACTTTTCTACCTTGCTACGTTTTGCTCCTCACGTGGCTGAGAATGATGAAGCTGTGATTGATCGTTTCATCAAGGGATTGAATCCTGAGATATTGACATTGATAAGTGTGAGCCGACCCTATACTTTTATTGATATTTTGAGTAAAGCTAAGAGAGCCGAAGCTAGTCTAATGAGACGGAAAGGAGCTTCGTTTGTATTTCCAACATTGAGACCACACCAACCACCTCTCAGACTTGAGATTGGTGGCAGCAGTGGTGGAAAGAAAGATTATTTGGAAGTCATAGGAAGACAGTTCAAGAGGTCTGGCAGCAGTTTGTCTGATTCTAGTGGTTCTAGCCAAAGTTATACTGGAGTTTATTGCAGCGCTTGCGGAGGGAGACATCCCACAGAGCAATGCCAAGGAGTACTTGGTAGTTGCAACATTTGCAAACAACAAGGACACTTTGCTAGAGTATGTCCACAAAGAGATTCCCGAAGAATCCAGGAAACAGAAGCAGCTGGTGACAGTGATCGAGGAACAGACACAGGACACACCTAATGATAGAGTGGCAGGTACTGTTCTTTTATGATTTTACTGCATAGGTATTGATATATACTAATGCATTCCCTACGATTATCTTTGACTAAGTTGCATTGAGATATGCTGTATCTGTTGAGTTAGTTTGTACTGTAGTATTGATTCCCTTACTTTTTGGGAAAGAAAAATTGATATCAGAGATTTCTGTGAAATATTGTATACTACAGTAAGATGAGAATGAGGTGGAGTTAGATTATGATGCACTTGTGTTTCTGATTTGACCGCATTACTGATATTAATATGCTGAACAAGTATAAAACTATTGTAGATTCCTTCCAGAAAAATATAAGACTCAGACCAGATAGGGCTGATGAGTAGGAATTCCACGGTAAGGATTCTAGATCTAGAATTCCTTTGATATCTTTATTGTTTATGACTCGATTGATACAGAAAGGAGCAGATGGTATCCTTATGTATTCAGTAGCCATGCTGAAATCGAGCCTAGTATTGGCAGATTTGCCAAGTGATGTACGAGTTGGTTGACGTCTCCCTAGATAAGATTTTGGATTTGCTTTATATCAAGAAGATAGATTTCAGAATTGAATTGATACTAGGTACTGTTTGTATTTTAGAATTCAGTACAGAATGATATTGAATGTACAGCATGTCACTGAATGAATTGAAAGAATTGGAAGATCAGTGGAAGAGTACCGGCCATGAGTTACATTTGATTTAGTGTTTCTTTGTGGCATGTTTCAGTATGTTCAGAGATATTCTGATGATTTCATGCTCGTTGTATCTATGATATTTTGATATATTTGCAGCATCTGATTGATTGAATCGAATATCTGAAGATTGTATTGAATACTCTGAGAATTGTGATTATTGTATACAGAAATTATTCAGATAAGAATCTTGCTTGAAACAGATTGTATTCAGAATAAGCGATATCTGAAGTTAATATATCGATTGATTGTGACACAGTTGGGATTGTGATCAGTGACTGAGAACGATACCAATATCAGAAAGATCAGAAATTTCAGAAATGTCAGAAATTTATTTTGTCTGAGTTCGCAGATTATCTTATACGATTGTTGTTTTGTATCTGCTTGAGCATTGTTATTGTTCTAAAACTATATTTGAGACATCTTATATTGTTTGAGGGCATATTATATTTGCAGATGATATATAGCAGTTGATCAGAACGACATGAAGACGTGATTGATTAGTCAGAATTGACAATATTGCCAGAAATTGCCGTTTTATGAATTTATTGAACTCACTAGATCAGTATAGATTAGTGATATTGTGAATCTGATTTGATAGTACTGTTATTCTGAGTCAGTGTTGGATACAGATTATTCAAACCGAATCAGAGCTGAATTCGAGAATTTCGGCAGTTCAGAGATTTAACCAGAATGTTCAGAACTTAAATTCGATAATCAGAGCAGAACATCGATCAGAGTGGCAGATATGTGATTTCTACTGTATGAGAATGATTATCGTATGATGTCAAATGTGTCAGATTTGCACGACAGAATTTGATATCGATAGTCAGAACCGAATACCAGGTAGGTATTTTTTCTTTTAATTTATATTATTAACTGATTTGTTTGTACCAAATAGCTCGAAACGGAAATGACAGGTAGTGTCCGAAACGCACCGTAGTAGACTCGGTTTCATTTTGGTGAATGAGAATGTATAATATTCGAACAGATAGTTTTTGACATAGACAGATTAAATCAGTTGTGACAGAATTTGTACTGAAATGTCGGCAGAATTTGTACTGAAATGTCTGAATCGCCAATAAATAAAGATAGAAATATAGAAATCAGAAGAGTTATTACAGAATTTGTATAATTCTGACTAGACATGGGGAGTATACTTCGATGAATTTCGTAATGAGACCACTACCATACTTTCCAGATTGTGATATAATATGATGGTGATTGACAGATTGTTCAATCTATATCTAGTAGTGGTACAAGATGACGTACACACATGACCAGATGACAATGATCGATGTCAAAGAAATAGTCAGATTGACCCGAATGTGAAATAGATTATATCAAATTGTGAATTATTGTACGATAATAGTTATCAGATAACCAGATGGATAATGAAATAGTTACAGACGACCCATTGTAAAGTAAGTACTGCAGATTTCTTTGATATAAGAATAATATCTCGGAGATACCTGAGATAGGAGCTGATACGGTCAGAGATATGACAAAGTAAATGTAGCTAATTCAGAAGAGAATGAAGATAGCTCAGACCAAACAGACTTAATATGCTGACGTCGAATGGTGATGATTGGTAATTGAAGCCGAAGATTGAGTAAATCCTTGACTGGGATAAACAGATTTGATAACAGCCGATGATATTGATTTGGTATGAGCTGTTGATTGGTATATACGGATGTTGTATAGCCAGTATTGTGAGATTGATTCTGTCAGAGTTATTTCGAAGGGTATTATAATATTATGCTCTTGAATTATTAGTCCAATTTAGAATCACAGATCCGTACAAGAAAGATATTTCAGAATGAAGACTATTCTATTATTGAAAATACAGTAAGTTGACAGGGCATCAAAGAGACTATCTAAAAGACAGAATTTGTCATGAGATTAAGATTTCAGAATGGATTCATTGAGATGAGTTTCTGATTTAAACTCTGTATACATTCCTTCTGATATGTCTGAATTGATTACTTGCGATTTCGAGGACAAAATCATTTCTTAGAGGGGGAGAAATGTAAGGCTCGAGATTTATTAGTCTTCGTTGATGTGTTATTCGGAAGATATGAGTATGCATGACATGTAATGAGGGGCACTAAATGAGATTATGAAGTGTTGCATGAGATATAGACCGCACCCGCGCCTACAGAAGGACAGCACCCGCGGTGCATGGGCAGAAAGTTGGATAGAATTACAGTAGCAACACCGCACCCACGGTTCCAGAGCCAGCGCACTCCCGGTGCAGCTACAGTAGGGTCACCGTACACACGGTGCAGAACTGACCGCACCTGCGGTCGACGTTTATGCAAATTGGGATGGACTGCCGAAACTTGAGCGCAGCCGCAGTTCATGAACTACCGCACCCGCGGTCATGCGTGTTACTTGAAAAATATGACACTTGTCCCTCAACATGCATGATATATATATAAGGTGTTAGCATTCTTTTCTTTCCATTTCAGCAACAAGAGGACCGAGACCATTAGCAGGAAAGCTTCAAAGTTTCTTCCATTCTATAATTGGGTTTGTGCAAGATTTAGCCATCCAAACTTAAATCAAATTTCGGTTTTGAGCTCCTCTCTTCAAGGGCTAGCTAAGGATGTAAGTTTCATTCATTTCCTGCATGATTTGAGATATTGTGATTGGGGAAATTGTGAATTTCACTAGATTATGTGTGATTGTGAAGTTGGTGATCGTATATTCGTAGTCGGATCGAAGAAATATTATCGTATTCAATTGTTATGAAATTCCAGCATAGTTATGATTGAACATGTTCAGATTTCAGATTTTAGAGTGTGTTATGAAGAGAATGGTGAATTGTTGATATTGATTATATTGTCTTGATTTGATCGGTATCGAGAAACTACGCTGTTATGCCGTTGAAATGTACCGAGATTGAATATTGATGTGTACATGTATTGAATTTAGTTGTGTATTGATACATATACTCCTCGATATTGTCATTTCAGATTGATTGACATTGACAGATTCAGATTCCAGACTTTGACTTCGACAGATCGACGGAAAGAAATGTATAAATCGATGTGAATTGGGAGATCGACTGGAGTTAGATTTAACTTGAGTTTCCCTAAACCACATACTTGTATGTTATTGTTTCATACTTTTGTATGCTTCGTTTGAGTATGCTGATTTTATTGATGTGTGTAAAAGCAGTGGATAGCAGATAGCTATTGAAGGAGAGTCACTGACAGAGGGGCTAGGTTTTGACAGAGCGATCACTGGCTCATTGCACATTGTCAGAATAGGATTGGCAGACATGCCAAGTCTTTGGCAGATCTGCCAAGACATTGAACGTTTGGTGTATCGATGTGCTTAAGAGACAGAGCAGCCTTTATTGCAGACTATTCGATACAGATCAGACCAAAGTCCAGGAATATGGACGTATCAATTACAACCACCGCGAATGTAAGAGATAGGTGGGAGACTTGTTACGTTCTTATTCAGACCGGGATCCGTAGATGAGAGATGAGTCGAGTCTGAGCGATTGAGTCAGAGTCTTAGAATCACAGAGTGTGATTAAGAGTCTATATTGATTCATATTTCTTATGTGATACATGTTCAGAGTATGAATTACTGTTTGATATCAATTTATGATTTCAGATTATGATACATGTCTTGATATCTATTTCATGCTTTTATATATGCTGTTATATGAAATGCATGTATACATGATTTATATTGGGATTTATTCTCACCGGAGTATCCGGCTGTTGTCTTGTTTGTATGTGTGCATGACAACAGGTGGGACAGGATCGGGGTCAAGAAGATGATGAGAGAAGATGAGTTAGAGTGGTGATTCCGGATTTATTGTAGACTTGGTTTAATACTTGAAATTTAGTAGTTGAACCTTAGACTAGTTTGAATAATTGTTGTACATGATTGTACTTTTATACTGAGATGTATATTAGTTAAATTCCATTACGTTCCGCACTTACATTTTTTTAAAAAAAAAAGAAAAATTTTTAGACCTTGTTTTATCTTAATTGATAATTAAATCCCAAAGATGATTAAGAAGATGATTAGCGTCCGGGTCCCCACAGCCAGGGCCGTGGGTGAGTCAGGGGTAGAGTCCTAGCCATGCTAGGACTCGAGTTAAGGGGGCTAGGAGGAGTCCTAGCCAACAAGGACTCCTACTCGAGCTATGCAATTGAAGTCGCGCAGGGTTGCGCTGTTGCAGGGGGTTAGGGGGCATGGCCAGGGTGCTAGGGCTGTGCTAGGGTGACTCTTTGGGTCCTAGGTGAGTGCACAATAGGCTAGTTCAGGGGTGGCTTCGGTCGGCTAGAGTCCTAGGCACAAAAACATAGAGTCCTTGTACTAAGGGAGTTCTCGGCCAGCTTGCATACTTGGTTGGGGGTTCGGTTCGAGCCTATGAGTCCGGTCCATGGGTTCCAAGGGTCCAGTAGGGTGCCTTAGGGGGTTGTTCAGGGTTTGGTCCAACATGGTTCGAGGGTGGCTAAAGAAATTCGAACCATGGCTCGGGGGCGAAGTACATAGGTCAATCTAGGGTTTTTTAAATGATCAAAATAATCGAAACACGGCTCACAGGGGTCGAATCATGGTTCACGAGGGCTAAAATATTATAAAAAATCTGAGTTTTGAATTTAGGAATTTTATATTAAGGTTTGAAATTTTTCGGGATTAAAACGCCTTCAAAACGACTAATTACGAATTAATTAAAAAAGTCTAGTATTTAAGCTAAATAAAATTATAGGAATTTTAATTTAGGCTTAAATAATTATTTGGGACATATTAGAGTCAATGAAATTAAGAAAAAGTAAAAACGTGAAATTTTACGTCAAGGGGTAAAAGGGTCATTTTACACCCGAAAATTAGTAAACGTCATGGCAGTACTCTAATTACTGTATTATATGTTAATATGATTATTTCAAATGTTTATGAATTTTTATATGTTAAATTATGATTTTTAAATTTTCATGAATTTTTATGGTTTAATTTGGACATTTAAAAGATATGTTGCATGCTTGGTCTAAAAGAAAAAAATTATTCTATATGAATGTTTTTATTAAGTGATGAAAATACGACATGTTGAAGAACGTGAAGGAATTGTAACTAAATACGATGATATGTTGATATGAAAATGTTAAAATGTTATTTAAGTACAAGTATTTTTCACTGTTGTATGTGATATGTATTACATATTATTTGTTATCAAGAATATGATGTGTTGAGTCTTAAGACTCATTAGGTGTGATTGGTGCAGGTGATATTAATAATTATAATATGGGAGGTCTTGATGTTTGACCTGACTGGAATGAAGGTGCACATAACCCGAGAACCAGCGCTTCTACTTTCCGCATTTAAGTTTATGATTTTCATTAAAAATTTTACGACAATTTATTTGTACTTTTGAGAGATTTTTGAGAGGTTTAGTATGAGCTATACTTTTCATATTCATTGCTTTTTAGGTAAAATGTTGACGATTTTACAATTTAAAATATTTTCTTTTGATTTTGAAATGTTAGTTGATTGTTTATTTTTAAAATGGTACAAGGTATTTTTAAAGTATTTATATATATATGTAAGTGGAACAAAAAAATCTAGTATTTTTTAAGTAAAACGAATAGCAGACGTTTCACATCAAGACTCATCACATGTGATCGTTGCAGCTTGAATGCGTTTCTTGAAATTTGTGTCTCGACTTTTCCGACAGCTATTCTGGAACATTTTGTTTTAAAACTTTGCTTCAACGTCCATTATTGTGCTATTGATAGTACAGATACTTTTGTACCTTTATGCACAGCTGGATCCCATAGAATAAGATTTTCGAGTTCTTCAACTGATTGGTTCTAACTGATGCTCTGAACTGGTTCGTTGAACTTATCTTTAGTTGGGTTACTGAAATCAGTTGACTCGTCAGTTAAACTGATTTCACTCTTTCAATTGAACTAGTCAGTTGGGCTCTTCATCAGCTGGCCAGGCTTCTGAAGGTCTTTTGTTGAACCACCTTTCAGCTGGACAATCAGTTGAACCGGTTTACGATTTATCATTTGAACTGGTTCAGTTTGATTAATCAGTTGGCACTTTCAGTTTGCATTTTTCGATAGCTTCAGTTACGTTCAGCTAACTGCACACTTAGGTAAAATCATTATTAACAAAATAATAAGTTTTGTTAACATCAAAATCAAGTAAGATTGCGAATATGAAATGTTCAACAAAAGTTTTGAGTTCATGAGCTAGAGATTTTCTTCTATGATCGACAATATTTCGTTCCTCGCGGTTTTTGTGACTTCTCGATATTCGTTATGTTGTATATTTCACTTCTTGATATGAAATTTCAAGTCCAATTGTTGAGCTTTTAATTTGACAATCTTGAGTTAAAATTCTCGAGATTTATGGTTTGTGTGATTTTCTTCGAAAATCCGAGTCCTCATAGACTTTGCATTTATTTTGGTTTGTAATGTAAGCATTTTGTTGAAATATAACTAACCACCAAAATAAAAATTCAAAGTTACAACACTAAGATCTAAGTTTGAATACTTTGGAAGATTGAAACCCAAATACTTGCAAAAAGAATTCGACAATTTTCCCAAAATTTTATGTGCAAATTTTAGTAATAATACAGACATAATTATGGAATGATTGTCTCAACTTGTCTCATGATGCCTGCTTCAGATTGAAGAGAATATTTAGAACTAAGCAACAAAAACACAAGGTAAATATTAATGCCAATTTTTGGATAAGAGCTGCAAAAATGTCCCTTGAAACTAAATATAAGAAGAAAAGAAATATAAAAGGAGAATTATCTTTTCTTTTTCTAAGGAAATAAGGTGAATAGTTCTAAATGTACAAAAGGAAAATGGGCATACACCATGAAACTCAAATCACTTCTATGCTTCAATACCCATGAATTTCTAGCCACAATTTTTTTCTCCATACTTCTCAATATCCTCATAAAAAAAATGTCATATCCTGAGAACGAGATGTGTGATATCGATATTGTTTAACAATCAAATAACTATAAAACAAAAATCTTCATAAGTACATAATTCCATAACATACTATTTATTTCGTAAAACGGAATGTTGTCTTTATAATTTTAAAACAACATATCATATCATAACAAAATATTTTACAACAAAAGAATTTAAAAAATAATCTAAAAGAAATGAAATTAAACAACGACAGCACGGTCATATTCTTCTTCATCATCCCCAAAACTGGGTTTTTTCCTTATTCTTATCTGAGAGGGGGTGAGTGATATGGTAGTCATTCAATAAGTGGGAGAATCCTCTCAACTTTCACATTCATTTTTCAATGAAATTTGCAAATATAACAGTAATAACAGATATACAAAATATCCCACTTACAGAAAGGTGTTCCATAAGCACGAAGAACTTGCTGGAATATTCCTATTCGATCGCTTAAAATGAGAAGCATGTGTTATTTCAATTGGACAAGACCTTGGCTTGATATTCTAGCAGCACTCTTGATCGAAAATGTTGCAAAATTTAGTCTTTCTTTTTACATCTAGTGTGGCTTAAAAATTATTAAGTTTTCGAAGTGATTTTTTTGTGGTCTTTCATTAAACCAATGTCTTTATTTATACACCCCTCTTTAATAGTCATAAACTCAATGTTTATGGGAAATAATCAGCCTTAAAGAGGATGTTAAAATCTGATGGTAACATGAGTCAAAATGCTCTTTCAAATTTCAATTATGGGCTTGTGTACATTTTGAGTTATTTGAGCCCAAATTCTTGGGTCTTTACATCTCTCCATCTTTATTGGAAGTTTCGTTTTCGTAACTTGAGGTTGCTTAGTTTTTGAAAATATAGGGATATTTATTTCGCATCTTTTCCTCCACCACACAAGTAGGTTTCATTTCGATATGGTTAGACCGTTGTACTTGGACTATGGAATGATTAATCACACATATTCTATCATGACCTTGACGTGAAATTGGTTAACCTACTACGAAATCTATAGAAAGGTGTTCTCATCACCATTTATTAATTTTTAAAGGTTGAATAAGTCATCCAGGTCTTTGGTTCTTGACTTTTTCTCGCTGACACATCATGTATTTGGAGGTGAAGTCAGCTACATTTTTTTTTCATTCCCTTTTACTAGAAATTTTTCTTTTAGTCTTTGTACAACATGTTGCTTTTGGGATGAACTGAAAATTTTGACGTGTTCTTCTGTCCCGACATCTTTTCTTAAGCTTTTGGTGTCAGGAAGGCACAATCTATATTGTATCCAAAGGATGCTATTGTGACCGATTTTGAATTCAAAAGTCTTTCCTTCCTTGACTTGTTCTTTGAGTTTTGTCAAATCGGGATCTTGGCCTAAATTATCTTCACCCTTTCGCGTAAACATGTTTCAGCAAATAATGATGTGAGGGTTATCTTCCCCCATGCCACATGCCCTTGTGACTTAGGGCATCAGCTACCTTATTAGATTTTCCTATGTGCTAGCGAATCTTCAGATCAACTGATACGCCTTCAGTGGATATTATGTGACCCGATAATGTCACATTATCTAGCCAAAAAAATCATATTTCTTGAACTTGACGTAAAACCCTTTCTCCCTTATGATATGGAGAGTCTTCTAGAGGTGCTCTTCGTGGTCTCCCTTGCTTGGAGAGTAGACAAGAATGTCGTCAATAAAGAATATCATGAAATTGTCAAGGAATATCTTGAATACATGATTCATGATATTCATGAAAGTTGTGGAGGCATTCTTTAAACCAAAAGGTATCACTGTGAATTCATAATGCTTAGATCTTGTTCTGAAGACAGTCTTAGGAATATCTTCGGCCTTAATTTTAGTTGATGATATCCTGACCACAAATCGAGCTTTGAAAAATACAATAGCTCTTTTAATTTTTTCAAAGAGGTCATCGATTCTCGGGAAGGGGTACTTGTTCTTGATTGTGATCTTATCCATTTCTTTATAGTCTATACACAATATCATGTTTCCATCTTTCCTCTGACGAAAAAGACAGGTGCTGCCCACGGTGATGCACTTGGTCGAATCTTCTTCTTGTCTAGTAGCTTTTGAAGTTGCTCATTGAGTTCTGCTGGTGTCATTCTATATGGTTTTTTTGACATGAGAATGGGGCATCAGGATGATATCGAACTCAATTTCTCGGTCTAGGACCATTTCAGGTAACTCTTACGCAAAAAATCCGAAAATTCTCGCACCACTGGAATATCTTCTAGCTTGAGCCCAACTCCTACTTTTATCTCACTCATCATTTCTAGATAAACTCCTTCATGACCATGTATTGCTTTCTAAGCTTGGGAAGCAGACATAAGGGACGTTCATTCCTTGGTATTTTCATGGTATGTGATTTATCCTCGCTTCAAGGTTTGAAGTTTGACACTTTTACAATGATAATCCACCATTGCATGGTTCTTTGTCATCCAATTCATTACTAGGATAACATCAAACTCTACCATATGGAGTTTGTTCATGTCAGCATTGAATGTATACGTATCGATACTTATTTTATTATATCTTGAAATTATCATGATTACTATTTCAGAACTTAAAACACATATAGAAACTTGGAACTTAGCACAATATCAATTTACAACCTATTAACTTAAATCCCAAGAGAATCGATGGATGCAGTGCTAATACACTTGAGAATTATTAATTGGCTAGTTGTAAATAGCCCCAGGGCTGTGGAGCAAAGGATTATTCCGGACCTACACCAACGTATTGACGGTCATTTTTAAATCTTGCAGAACAGAATGGGATATAATGAGACATAAACAAAGACAGGAGACAGGTGCCCTATTCTTAACGGTCAAAGTGAGCCCCTTTATTCTGAATTTGTTAATTCAAAATGAATCAAATCTCCCCAAGTAGGATTCGAACCTACGACCAATCGGTTAACAACCGACCGCTCTACCACTGAGCTACTGAGGAACAACGGGAGATTAGATCTCCTAGAGTTCAATTCCCATTCTCAACCCATGACCAATATGAGCTCGAGCCCTCCCAAAATAATGGTGTTTTTCCAAAATCAAACTTTTTTGTTCAGCATCTTGAACTAACCATCTCTTCGAGGGTATTGTTAAAAGATCATCAATTCCTAATGAAATGGATGTAATTGTAGCTTGTTGAAAACCCAGAGTCTTTACTTGATCCGGGATGTGTGATGTATATGTCATTCCGAAAAATTATAACCTAGTCTTTATAAAATAAAATTCAATTCAACATTGTACGAAAAAAATTAATCCTCAAATAATTTTTTTCTTCCTTTCATCAAGACCATGAGCCTAGGGCACTCTAATATAAACAAGTTTCATTTAATGTCTTTCTCTTTGAATCGACATTTTTTTACTATAAGAAGAGTCAAAACTTATATTACACTTTCCTCAATAACCACCAATATCCGTAACTTACTCTATTTACATGAGGTAATAGCCTACTTGTTATCCCAAATTGATATGGATTTCTTGACTTGAAGATAATGTTTATTACATTCATTTTAAACAAGAAATAACAAGATCCTACATATTTAAATTTAATTTATATGCTTACACTATAACTATGGCTCACAAGGAGGTCCTGGTCCTAGGCTGAACATTCTTAAGAACACAAATTTAACGTTAATAGAGTTAATAATTGACATAAAAATCAACTTCTATATTAAAATACCCAAAACTTATTATATAATTCTTATATAATATTTTTACCTAGTAGTTTTTAATAAATAATTTATTTTCCCAGATTCAAATCTTTCATTTTAAATTGGAAGCTTAAGTCAACTTATTTTTTATATGTATATTTCTAATAATATAGTTCGATACTAATTTTTTTCTTACAATTCCATAAAAATTTGAGACAGGTTTGATAGGATCGATTAACTAGTGAAAGAGTGTTTAGAAGGGGGGTTGAATAAACACTCACGATTTTTACAATCTTTTCGAATGTTGAGTCAGTTTAGTGACAAACTGAAACTCGAAATCTTGTCAGTCAATATCAATCAGTTAACAATAAAGTGCGGAAATAAATTGATTGATAGATAGAACAAAAACTGAAAAAAGAACAAATGAGATTTTATGGATGTTCGGAGATTTCAATCACTCCTACGCCACCCTTTCTATCACAAGGATATGATATCCACTAAAAGACTTTGATCGATACAAACACTTGTACAGACCCACTTCAGTTTGTACTTAACAATGCCAAAACTGAAACTCTTAGTTTACAATATATTTCACAGTACTCAACTGGACTTAGCACAACTGATTTCTTTAAAGATCGAATATACAACAAAACGATTTGTGCTAGTAAGCTCGAAAAATAGCCTAGAATGCTACGAATAAATCTGATAAGTGTGAGCTTATAATTTTTGAATATGAGCGAGAATTTCAGCAGAGTAACAACAAGATTGATAGAATAGTAAATCGTTGTTTTTCAATTTCTCTTCTCTGCTATTTATAGGCTTCTTTTCAAAGGTAATAATCAATGTAATTTGAATCTTTATATCCGTTGTTTGTCACGTCAATATCTTTTTGACATTCATACACTGCAGCTTTTCTAATTTGCGGCGTTCCCACTGTTAGTTGCAGTCTACTTTGTACTGTTGTCGGTTGAATGTCCTTTTCGTTAACTGATGACGTGTACAACTGAAGGATCAGCTGATAAGCTCACAACTGAATATATCAACTGATCAGTTGGAAACTGATTAGTCAGTTGTCTGCGTAAGTTCAGTTCAGCTTGTTCAGTTGCCTTTGTTAATCTGCGTATTAATCTTCCGTTATAGGCATCTTTTAGTTAGAGTATTTGTTTTGTTACTTTCGAACATCTTGATCAGTTAATCCAATCGATTTAAGCACTTAGTTTGTAAAGCTATCGAAATTTAGTTTCCACCAATTTCTCCTTTTTTGGTATTTGACAAAACTTGGAATATATGAACTGATCAACTGCAACTGAAAAAAATCTACGAATTCTTTGTAGATAAAATAATTCTTCCAATGTACAGATTCATACAAAGAATAAAAGAATGAAATAATCTTCAAGAATATTCAAAAATCTGCCATAATCTTCAACCTCTAACTGAAATCTGTTGATCTTCATCTTTTCCTTTTTCCTTTGTCTTCTCCTTTTTGAACTTTTTCTTCTCCTTTTTCTCCCTTTTTGTCAAACGCATCAACATTTTTGTATAATATACGAACATCCGAGGCAATGTCTAACACATCATTCATCACAATATCTTGTAGCAAATCTATCCTTTTAGTGACAGTATTCTCCAGAAAGTCAAAGCGTCTTCCGACAAAAGCTTGAGTTTGGAAGTGGGCTTCAGTCGACAATATGTCCTTTTTAATTTCTTCCATCTGGAGAAATAGTGAAGTCACATTCTCTTGGATTTGTTGCAGTCTTCCCGTAATAAACTCATTTGAAGAGTTGATCTTCAAGGTCTACGCAAGCTTGGTTGACCGGATGTTTGGAATGACATTCATCATACTGACGAGGTTGTTCTGAACAGATTGGATTTCGTCGAACAAAAATTCAGAATCCATTGATATATCAGGAGACATGTCTCCAGAGGTTTCTGGTATCTGCTCCCTTTCTTCATGATTAAAGATTGCAAAAGATCTGTTAGTTGTATCAGTTTCAAGCATCACCATTTCCGAAACATCTTCATGTAAGACTTCATGTTGAAGTTGTGGAGGAGGAGAAGAATTCGGATCAACAAAGGTACTTGACTTCTCTTCAGTTTGTTGATCAGCTGAAACAGTAGGTGTTTGTTCAGTTTGTTGCGCAGCTGATTCACAAACTGGTTCTTCAGTTGGTTGAACGGCTGAAGCTTCGACTAGCTCTTCAGCTGACACTTCTTCAGTTTCAACTAAGTGCAGCTGAGCCTCTTCAGTTTCTTCAAGAACTGCATGTTCAGTCATGGCAGCTGACTGAACTGGCTCTACAGTCTCTTCAAAAACTACATGTTCAGTCATGACAGCTGACTGAACTGGCTCTTCAGTTTCTTGAAAAATATCATGTTCGGCTGGTTCTTCAGTCTCAATGACTGGTTCTTCACTTGCAAAAATTTTTTCAACTGCTCTAGTTGTATCTAGCTGAATTGCAACGATCATGGGCCATTAGGCTGAATCAACATGGGCCTCGGCCCATACCCAAGGACCACTACTGATCATGGGTCGTTAGGATGGTTCTGCATGGGCCTCGGCCCATGCCCATGCACCGCCACTCATAGAATATCTCATTCCTGAAAATTGGTTTCTTTCGGCTTTCCCAACACTTGAACCCAGGACCTCCAGGCATAAGTACCTAGATTCCTAAAGTGTTGGTACCAGTTGGGATACTAGCACTTTAGTTGGTACCAACACTTTAATAATCTAGGTACTTATGCCTGGAGGTCCTGGGTTCAAGTGTTGGGGAAGGCGAAAGAAACCACTTTCCAGGATTATGATATTCTATGAGTCGGCCCATGCTGGACCATCCTAACGACCCATGATCAATAGAGGTGTATGGGTATGGGCCGAGGCCCATGTTAGTTCAGCCTAATGGCCCATGATCGGTACAAAAAAAGCGCCTGCACCAGCCACTAGCAGACGCCAACCGAAACCTAGAACATCCATCTCACTACACACCATACTTCCAAGGGTCGAGCCTCTCTCTCTACCATACACCCATGGTTCATTCCTAACATCTTACTAGACTCCACAAGGTTTGAAACACACCTTGGTTCGAGCCCATGCATCGCAGCACACCAAAAACTCCCGATCTAGCCTTCAAATACCCTCCCCTACGCTAGGCCGAGCATTTTTCCTTCGAGCTTGGTAACCTCACCTCTCCAGCACATAGGCAACCTTATACACCGCCTACACAGCCCTGTAGCATCATAAAACCAAGAGCCCCTTGCACAAAATATGAAGGACGTTAGTTGGGAAAACATATGCAAAGATTTCAGCAAAACCCGATGCTTAACCATGCCATATTTTGGATTGAGATTTCTATGCAACAAAACACACATATCAGTAAGTATTTAGCGTGTATGATGCAAAAATGAAAGTATGAGGCATGCCTTGATGATTGATGAATCATACAAGCGGAGGGAGACACCGGGAGAGCTTCTAAAGCAAAGAATGGAGGTGGCCGATAGTTTTGCTTAGTTTAGAAGAGTCTTTAGGGTCCTAATAGTGAGTCTTAATGGCAGGACAGATGGTGGTAGAAGGAAGGACAGAAATGTTGAAGAGTTGGGACCATGTGTTGGGTGATGATTGTATAAAGGGGGTCGGCCGAGAAAGCTTTAGGAAAATAATGTGCTGGCCGAAGTTTCATGGATTTAAAGGACTCAATTTAAGTAGTAAATGATTTAGAAGGAGCTTAAATTATTGTTCAAGCTGGGAAAATTTTGATTTGAGTTTCGAGTCAATTCGGATTAGAACCTGGACCCCGGTCCAAGTTTTCAAACAAATCGGTTAAGTTGTTAATTTGGCTCGAGTTTACGTCTTGGAATATTTTAAATATGTTTTGGGATATTTTAAGGAGTTTGTTGAGCTTCGGGTCAATTTTAGCGGTCCAGGGGTGAAATGATAGTTTTCGGGTTTCCAGGGGTAAAAGGTCATTTTGCACCCGTGGTGAGATTTTGGTCAAGTTAGCGCCATGAGCACAAATTTATGATATTTTAAAATGTTTATGCATCATGTTTATGATTTTTACGCAATTATGATAAATTCGGTGCATGCTTGGTTTACAAAAATATGTATAAACATGTTTTAATTAAGTGATGAAAATGATGACAAGTTTTTGAAGGAAATGATTTAGCTGTGACTAACACGAGGACACGATGATATGATTGGAAATATCGTGAGGGAAAAGACCCCAGAGGGAGCCCGTTTACGGGAGAAGGCCCCAGAGGGAGCCCGACGATCGTATTTCCATTGACATGATTTGATGATATGATAGGCCCGGGCTGAGTTGACGGGTGAGAGTGTCGCTAATGTCCCCCGCCGCCGGGTACCAAGGTTACACGTAGATGGATCCATCGACTGACATGATGAGATGATGATACAAAAGTCACAGCTAATGAACGGAATTCAAATTAAGATTTTAAAACGTATATGCTGATACGATTATACATGTTTTGACAGGTCACGATTACACATACGATATGATAACATGATGAGACATGTTTTGACAAGTTACGATTTTGCACGACACGCTTATGTTCATGTTTTTAAGCTCATGAAATGTATGTTGATTATGCCATTTTTCAATGATGTGTGCTACGTATATGTACTTTTTATTACTGGTACAGGTGTGTTGAGTCTTTAGAATCACTAGGCGTGTGTGATGCAGGTGAGCAATTTTGATCTGGGGACTGGAGGTGCCGAAGACTGAGTAGGCAGGCGGAATGTGCGGTGACACGACCCGAGGACCATTATTTTTCCACATATTGATTCATGTGTTTTGAGAGGAGTTACACATTTTTATATGTTGATGATATTACGATTTTTATACGTTTACGTTTACGTTGATTTTGGATGACGTTAGTCATTTTTAAACTGCGCTATTTTTAAAGACAAGTGTTTAAGATCATTTTTAAATGTTATATTTTTCTGCATGCAAAATATTTAAATGTTTATTTTCGAAAAATGAGCTTGGAAAAAAAAAATATTTCCGGACTTTTAAAATTAGTAGACGTTACATGAATATCAGTGGTTACTGATTTGATAACCTCATCAAGATTCGCCAATGATAGCTCAGCATCAGAATAAAGTTTAAGTTCAGCAGTTGAGGATGGAGGTGTAGGCAAAGATGGTTGTGCATTAGTTGTAGAAGGAGCAGTTTCTTGCTGAGAAGATGGTTGTGCATTAGTTGTAGAAGGAGCAGTTTCTTGCTGAGAAGATTCAGCAACTGTGTCCTTGGTTGGCTCTTGAACTGATTGTTCAGCTTGCTCTTCTGATGAAGGATCTTGGGAATCTGCTGGAAGAATAAGTTCTTGGTTCAATTCCCAATGTTTGATCTCCGTCTGCAGCCTGATAAGATCCATTTCAAGTTTGTTATAGACATCTCTGTCATTGTAGGCATTTGGACTGGTAGGATCATAATTCAAGCGCAAGTGAGCTACCATTTTTGATAACTGCTTGGCTCGTATTTGATCGAAGAAATACTTCTCACGCTGTAAGTCCTGTTCAACCGAAGCAGCTTTGAACACCCTCAGAACAGCTCTTTCCAGATTAAAAAATTTCTTCAAAACTGATTTCTTCTGAAGTTGGTTTGCAAAGACTTCAGTTCTGAATTTGACCCATTCCTTGTAGACTCTGAGCTTGTCCGTGTAAAATTCATTGATCTCTTTCCAAATAGGATCAATGTAAGTTTGGACTGTGTTGGTTGGTCGGGGATTTTCTTGCAACTTCCCATTGCCTTTAGAATCAGTCAAGATATGAGGGAGACTCAGTCCTGATGTTGTTGCATCAATTCTCTCTGCAATCACTACCCCTTTGGGTCTGGCAAAAGGTAGAGTAGAGAAGCCAAAAATAGTGATTAGTGGAGCCTTGACTCCAGTTGATTTCTTATTATCACCAGATTTGGTGATCTTCTTCTTCGACTGGTCATCAGAAAGAGGTAACTAAACCTCAGTTGATGGTTCAGATGGTACAGATCTCAGAGGTGTAGCCTGAATAGGCTGTTGAGATCCTGACTGAATCAATTTTTAAGTTAGGATGGTTCAAACTGCAACAGCAGGTTTTGTCTTTTGAGTCCTGGGTCTCTTGGTGATTTTGGGTGAAGGAGTCTTCTCAGAATCAGACTCACTGACAATCACTTTTCGCTTGATTGTCTTCTTGTGAACTGTCTTCTTGGTCTTCAGAGTAGATTTGGGGGAATCCTGTATCCCGATTTCCTTCTTCACCTTCAAGAATTGCTCAGGAGACATATTTTTAGAGTAGGTGCCCGGCAAGCCAACTTGTGGCTTGGGCTTTATTGACTCTAATGTAAAACAATCTTTATTTTAATAATATTTTATGATTTTATTCGATTATGGCATTATACTTTATCTGTATACCCATGCAAGCTGCATAGATAAAGTCCTTGAATATACAATAGGTACCATGAGGTCTGCGTCTCAACGTAAGATCATGAAACTCATTAGGAAGTGTACCGTATATTCTAAAAAAGTTCCTAGTCGAATCAGCCGCCTAAAACAAGGATAAAGGTTGCTCGAGCTCGAGACTAGCATCTATGGTGTAAACGCCATGTTTCATTGGCAAGGGCATGGAGATGTCCATTCACACAGATGGGTGATCATATGATGATGCACTGAACGACCCTCCCTCGGACTATCCAAGTGGTTCCCACTTATCGAGTGGAATAGTTCGCAGTTATAATTGTACACCATTAGTCCTTTGACCCGGGACAATGTAGGGGCTATACGTACTAGCATGCACTTTGATCCGTTTACCGACTCCATCAAAGGTCATCAGGTGGCGAGGTTGGGTGTAGTTTCGAAATACGTAGGAGCAAATGCATTGTAGTCGAGGATTCACCGTTCGCCTACGGGTGAAGATATCCTATGTGATCTGATGAGTTAATAGTGCAAGGAGTCTCTGGCCAGAGCAAGAAATGTACTTTAGGGAAAGGTGTTTTCCTAATTGCACATACCATGCAACTATTAGTTGTAATGCCCGAGATTTTTATCTGTTAATCTACAATTAATGATTGATGAGTTGAAAGGATTATGAGAGGATCAATCGGGACACCGAGAAAAGTATTATAAAAAAAATGAAATTATGAAGTATATTGCAAGAGATACCGCACCCGCGCCATATACTCTACCGCACCCGCGGTCGTGTATCATAAAATGTTGGAAATTTACAGTAGCTTGAGCGCACCCGCGCTAGAAAAGCCACTGCACCCGCGGTGTTGGGGCAGAAAGTCCACCGCACCCGCGGTATAAAAGTGAGCGCACCCGCGGTCCTTGTTTCTGAAAAATTGATGTGGATCAGTACGCTGAGCGCACCCGCGGTCCAAAGATGAGCGCACCTGCGGTGAAACGTGTGGGTTGAAGAATGAGCCACACATCCTTTGCATGCATTGATATATATAACTGATGCAATTCCTTCAGATTCAAGGAAGGAAAACGAAGGGAATTCCCTGGAAAAGCTTCAAAGTTCCTTGAATTGTAGAAATTTGATTTACAAGCGATCTGTCCGTCTGATTGGAAATCCGAGTTCAGTAGTGAGTTCCTATCGACGCAAGCTATAACTGGACGTAAGTTTTGTTACGTTTAGACATGATTTGAAATTATGTTATTGTCAGAATCGAATGTGAATCAGATATGATGTTTTCTGATACAGTAGACATCGTATATTTGAAGTCAGATTAAAGAATAGACTGTTAATGTAATTGTTATGATTTTCGAAAGATATCGATTGAGATTGATATCAGATTTGTATCATTACTGATTATGAATTGAGAGTTGATGATTCTTATATGTTTTGGGTATACTGATCACTGTATATTTGGAATCAGATCGAATAACAGACTGTATATACAATTGTTATGATTTTCTGAATGAATATGATCGAGATTGTATAGATTTGAGATTATGATATGTTATTAGTGAGATTGACGGGATTACTGAGACTGTGTTCCTATGCCGTCGAAACAGCAGTAGATTAGTATTGATCAGATTCAGTAGAAATTGAGATTGTATCGTTATGATATTGATTATTGATCAGAATATGTCTTGATTTGCGTATTGATCAGAACAGACCTTGAATTGAGCTGTATATTGACATAGTCTATTCGCTATTGTCATTGCCAGATTGAGTATGGACAGAGTTGAAATAGAGACTTCGACTTCGTCAAAAGGAGAAGATAAAGGTATAAATTAATGTTGAGTTGGGATTGCACAACTCGAGGGACGTTTGACTCGAGTTTCCCTAAATCACATACTTCTTATTATTATATTCATTGTTTTGACTTGATATGCTTGTTCTATGGATGTATAGGAAGCAGGTATTAGTCAAATGATCTTGTGACAGAAGGGCCTGATAGTTGTGGGGTCGCCACGGGCACATTGTACGATGTCACAAGATAGTGCATTGGCGATAGTGCCACAGTATGTGACGGATAGGTCAAGACACTGGATGTTTGGTTATATCGACGTGGATAGAATCGGAGTTTCTTCTATTACTGTTGGTCGATATAGGAATACCAACGTCTGGAAATTGGGATCTAGACTAGGAGTGAGTCTAGTCTGAGTCGGAGAGTTACGGATAGTGATTCATTGATTGATGTTAATTTATGTTCCGATTATGGTACATGTTTAGAGTATGATTTATCGTTGATATGGATTCATGTTTCGAATTATGATACATGTTACGGATATCGGTTTATGCTTTTATAATTGTTTATATGAAATGAATGTATACAGGCTTTATACTGGGAATGTAATTCTCACCGGAGTTATCCGGCTGTTGTCTTGTTTGTATGTGTGCTTGCCAACAGGTGGGACAGGATCAGGAAGAGGATGAGAGATTATAGTTAGCGTGGAGATCCGGCCCAGAAGCAGAGTAGGATTCAGCATTTGATGTATAGATGCTGAACTTAGTTGAGATAGATACCTGTAGTATACGTGTTGTACTTTTATACTGACATGTATATTAGATTGATTACCTTACGTTCCTGCATTTATAATTTAAAATAAAATTTTTAGTTCCACTTTTTCTTTAATTGTTATTTTACGTTAATAATGATTAAAACATGAATTAGCATCCGGGTCCCCACAACAAGTGGTATCAGAGCAATAGGTCCAGAACTGTAGGTTTTTGAGATTGAGATAGAAGCTAGTGAGCGGAGTAGAATGAATTTTCTTTCCTTGCATGTGATTGCTAGCATGTGATTTATTATAATGTGAATTACATTGTGTATGCTAGCATGATATTATGTTTTATTGCTTTTAAATACATGTTACCTGAATATCTTAGTTGATGTGGTAATGTGTATTATTTGAGGACGAATCAGAACCAATTCTTGATCAGAGGTAAGCTGATCGGAAAGGGACTGAGACGGATTTGTCTCATATGATTGCTAACCCTTGTGATTATCAAATATACCTCCTCGAAGAATTTCAGAACGAGGTAGTACTTCGACTAATCAGATGGATGTATCAGAAACTCTGATGGAAACACAGTTAAAGAGGTTTCAGTCATTTCAACCGCCGATTCTGAAGGGTACTGAGACGCCATTGGATTGTGAGAATTGGCTAGATGACATAGAAATGTTATTTGAATTTCTTGGTTTCACAGATGATTGTAGAGTTAAACTGATTGGGCACCAGTTACGGGAAGTTGCAAGGAGTTGGTGGCTGGTAACTAAAGAAGCCTTAGAACAGCGTGGTCCAGTGATTACGTGGAAAATTTTTAAAGTTGAATTCTATCAAAGATTTTTCCCCGTATTATACAGACAGGATAAAAGTGCAGAGTTTGTTAATTTGAGACAGGGTCAGTTGAATGTTGATGAGTATTTGGCCCAGTTCTTCACCATGCTACGTTTTGCCCCTCACGTGGCTAGGAATGATGCAGCTGTATTTGATCAGTTCATCCAGGGATTGAATCCAGAAATACGTACATTGGTAAATGTGAAACAACCGAATAACTTTGCTGATACTCTGAACAGAGCCAGAAGAGCAGAAACAGTTCTGATGAGACAAAAGGAAGCCTTGTATGTTCTTCCAGCACCGAGACCACAACAACTGCCTCCCAGAATCGAGATTGGCAGCAGCAGTGGTGAAAGGAAAGAACAGTTGAAAGCTCGAAAGAAACAGTTAAAGAAGTTAGGGAGCGGTTCGTCTAGCTCCAGCGGTTCTAGCCCGAGTTATACTAGAGTTTATTGCAGAACTTGCGGAGGGAGACATCCCAGGGAGCAATGCCAGGGAGTAACTAGCAGATGCAATATTTGTAGACAGCAGGGACATTTTGCTAGAGTTTGTCCACAGAGAGGTTCCCGAAGATCTCAGGGAGCAGAATCATCTGGTTGTAGTGACCGAGGAACAGACCCAGGAGGCACTTGATGACATAATGACAGGTAACTGTCTTTTGCGATTAATTTGTATATGCATTGATAAATACTAATGCATGCCCTACGACTATTTTTGAATGAGTGCATTGATATATGCTTTATCTGTTGGGTCTGTATGTACTTTAGCATTGACTTATTTACCTCTTGGGGGAAATATTGATATTAGTAAATTCTATGATACATTGTATACGACAATATGATGAGAATGAAATTCGATTAGATTGTGTTGCACTTGTGTTATCTGATTTTGACCGCATGATTGATATTGATATATGGAACAAGTACAGAGCTATTGTAGATTCTTACCAGGAAATGGTAAGATTCGGACCTAAAATGGCCGGAGAATGAATAATATACGGTAAGGATTTTTGATTTAAAATTCCTTTGATATCTATATTATTTATGACTCGATGATTATCAAAGGGAATGGAGTAATTCCTTATGTATTCAGTTGTTTACTGAAACTAAGCGTATCATGGACTGATTTGCCAGTAGCAGGAGAATTGCTAAAGTCTTCCCAGATAAGATTCCGGGTTTGCCTTATATCAGGGAGAGTGATTTCAGCCTTGATTTGATATCAGGTACTGTTCTTATTGTTAGAATTTCATACAGAATGATGTTGAATGAATTGGAAGAATTGAAATATCAGTTAAAAGAATTACTGCCTGAGAGTTAGAGTTAAATCTGATTGTGTGTTTCTCTGTAAAATACTTCAGTTTTGTTTATCAGTTAAGTTAGGGATGGATGAATCCTGTATTCAGAGGTATTCTGATGATTTTATGCTCGGTATATTTATGATATGTTGATTACTCGCAGCATATGACCGATTGAATCGAATATTTTGTATTGAATATTCTGAAAACTGAGATTATGGTATACAGAAACTGTTATAATCTGAATCTTGATTGAGACAGGTTATATTCAGAAATGCCAGAAATGTCAGAAATTCATAGATATACGAGTTTAAAAGGCTATTATATACGATTGTTGCTTTGAAACTGCTGGAGAATTGTTATTGTTCTAAAACAGTGTTTGAGATAGATTACACGGTTAGGGGGGACATTACATTTGAAGATGATATAACAGTTGATCTAAACAACTCGAAGATGGGATCGGTTAGTCCGAATCGACAGTAGTGTCAGACATGGTGTTTTATGAGTTTAATAAAGCAATGATTGAAATTTCGAATTTTCTCCGATATTATTGTTGTTCTGAATCCGTGATTGATACAGATTGTTATGCATCGTTGAAATTATATACAGTTCAAACAGAGCCAGAGCTTATTTTAAAAATTAAAGCAGTTCAAAAATTTGATCAGAATATTTAGAACTCGGTTTCAATAATCAGAACAGGGTGTCGATCAGAATATCAGGTATGAGATATTGTATTGTATGTGAATAATCGACTTGGTTGGACCGAATATTTGAATCTGAAATGACAGATATGGTTGGAAGTGCACAGTAGTCGATTCAGTATTTGTTCTGGTGACAGACAATATATGATAATTTGAAAAGATAGTTTTGATAGAAACAGATAAGATTAGTTGTGGCGGAATTTGTACTGAGATGTCTATATTAGCCACCAATAGGAGAGAACGAGAGGAACCAGGAGATTGATTATATAAATTAGTGATTCCTGAATAGAAATTGGAGTACATTTCTATGAATTTTGTGATGAAACTATCACAACATTTTCAAGATTGTGATGTGATATGATTGTAACTGACAGATGGCTCGAATCTGTATATGTTATTCTGTACAGGAAGATGTACAGACATGATCAGACGACTGAGTTGTATGTCAGAAAAGTGGGCAAATTACACTGAAGGCCAAAATTGATTTTATCATACCACGATTTTCGGTTGATTTTGTACTTTTGGCAGAATATACAACAAGATCTTTCACCTATCATTTATAGATCAACGGATAGTCGGAGCGAACTATCCTAATACTGGAGAATATCCAGGAACTGTAGTGCTGGATTTTAGCACTAGTTGACAGAATTTATTGTCACTTGTAAATTATCGTATAACGATAGTTATCAGATAAGTATCGAGATAGCATCATTCGAGGCATTGTACAGTGAGAACTACATATTTTCTTAGTATGGGGATTATATCTCGGTGATACCTCAGACTTGATTTGATAGGATCAGAAATATGAAAAAGAAATTGAAACTGATTCAGAAGAGAATAAATACAGCTCAGAATAAATTGACGGAATAAGTCAACGTCGGATGATGACTGTTGATATTTGAGGTTGAAGATTGAATATAACCCTGATTGAAATTATCAGATTAATAAAAGATGATAGTATTGATTTGTTACGAGCTGTTAATTGGCATAAACGGATGTTGTATAGCCAGTATTGTGAGATTGATTCTATCATCAGTTATTTCAAGTGGTATTATGAGATCATACTTCTTAAATTATTATTCCAGATTGAAGTTAGAGATCCATGAAAAACAGATAATTCAGAACAGAGACTATTCCACTGCTGAAGAGTTCAGTGGAATCGTCATGACATTGAAGAAGCTATCTGGGAGACTGAATTAGACAGGAGACAGGAATTCCCAGCACTATTTCGCTGATGTGAGTATTTGTTTTAGCTTCTATTATTTCTGCTTGTCTATTGCATTTGATTTAAATGCATATGATATGATAGCATGAGATTTCGGGGACGAAATCGTATCTTAGAGGGGGAGAAATGTAATGCCCGAGATTTTTATCTGTTAATCTGCAATTAGTGATTGATGAGTTGAAAGGATTATGAAAGGATCAATCGGGACACCAAGAAAAGTATTTAAAAAAAAATGAAATTATGAAGTATATTGCAAGAGATACCGCACCCGCGCTATAAACTCAACCGCACTCACGGTTGTGTATCATAAAATGTTGGAAATTTACAGTAGCTTGAGCGCACCCGCGCCAGAAAAGCCACCGCACCCGTGGTGTTGGGGCAGAAAGTCCACCGCACCCGCGGTATAAAAGTGAGCGCACCCGCGGTCCTTGTTTCTGAAAAATGGATGTGGATCAGTACGCTGAGCGCACCCGCGGTCCAAAGATGAGCGCACCTGCGGTGAAACGTGTGTGTTGAAGAATGAGTCACACATCCTTTGCATGCATTGATATATATAACTGATGCAATTCCTTCAGATTCAAGGGAGGAAAACGAAGGGAATTCCCTGGAAAAGCTTCAAAGTTCCTTGAATTGTAGAAATTTGATTTACAAGCGATCCGTCCGTCTGATTGGAAATCCGAGTTCAGTAGTGAGTTCCTATCGACGCAAGCTATAACTGGACGTAAGTTTTGTTACGTTTAGACATGATTTGAAATTATGTTATTTTCAGAATCGAATGTGAATCAGATATGATGTTTTTGGTACAGTAGACATCGTATATTTGAAGTCAGATTAAAGAACAGACTGTTAATGTAATTGTTATGATTTTCGGAAGATATCGATTGAGATTGATATCAGATTTGTATCGTTACTGATTATGAATTGAGAGTAGATGATTCTTATATGTTTTGGGTATACTGATCACTGTATATTTTGAATCAGATCGAATAACAGACTGTATATACAATTGTTATGATTTTCTGAATGAATATGATCGAGATTGTATAGATTTGAGATTATGATATGTTATTAGTGAGATTGACGGGATTACGGAGACTGTGTTCCTATGCCGTCGAAACAGCAGTAGATTAGTATTGATCAGATTCAGTAGCAATTGAGATTGTATCGTTATGATATTGATTATTGATCAGAATATGTCTTGATTTGCGTATTGATCAGAACAGACCTTGAATTGAGCTGTATATTGACATAGTCTATTCGCTATTGTCATTGCCAGATTGAGTATGGATAGAGTTTAAATAGAGACTTCGACTTCGTCAAACGGAGAAGATAAAGGTATAAATTAATGTTGAGTTGGGATTGCACAACTCGAGGGAGGTTTGACTCGAGTTTCCCTAAATCACATACTTTTTATTATTATATTCATTGTTTTGACTTGATATGCTTGTTCTATGGATGTATAGGAAGCAGGTATTAGTCGAGTGATCTTGTGACAGAAGTGCCTGATAGTGGTGGGGTCGCCACGGGCACATTGTACGATGTCACAAGATAGTATATTGGCGATAGTGCCACAGTCTGTGACGGATAGGTCAAGACACTGGATGTTTGGTTATATCGACGTGGATAGAATCGGAGTTTCTTCTATTACTGTTGGTCGATATATGAATACAAACGTCTGAAAATTGGGATCCCTAGACTAGGAGTGGGTCTAGTCTAAGTCTGAGAGTTATGGATAGTGATTCATTGATTGATGTTGATTTATGTTCCGATTATGGTACGCGTTTAGAGTATGATTTATCGTTGATATGGATTCATGTTTCGAATTATGATACATGTTACGGATATCGGTTTATGCTTTTATAATTGTTTATATGAAATGCATGTATACAGGATTTATACTGGGAATTTAATTCTCACCGGAGTTATCCGGCTGTTGTCTTGTTTGTATGTGTGCTTGACAACAGGTGGGACATGATCAGGAAGAGGATGAGAGATTATAGTTAGCGTGGAGATCCGGGCCCAGAAGCAGAGTAGGATTCAACACTTGATGTATAGATGCTGAACCTAGTTGAGATAGATACCTTTAGTATACGTGTTGTAATTTTATACTGACATGTATATTAAATAGATTACCTTACGTTCCTGCATTTATAATTTAAAACAAAATTTTTAGTCCCACTTTTTCTTTAATTGTTATTTGACGTTAATAATGATTAAAACATGAATTAGCGTCCGGGTCCCCACATTAGTACTCAAAGATAAATCGCATCGTTATCGAATTCATATGCAACTCTCGATATATCAATGGTTGCAGATTCGATCGGGATATATGTTTTGAAGGGACCGTAGTGTATGCTAACAATGACTAAAGGTTCTTGCAGGCTCTATCAGTGATACCTAGGGCATCATGGGGCGATGCTACTAGACGCTCTTACCATGATCCGATAGGTGCAATCAGAAATGAGTTCTGACATTCTTGATCAAGGAGTTGTTGAAAAGAATGGAGTTAACTAGGGTAAACCCGAATTAGAATAAATGTTATTCTGAATCACATGGAGATGTGAACACACGGCTAGCTGTATCCCTGAACCATTGAGGGTTACACAAGTATCGGATTCTGGGTTCCCGTTGAGATAGTCAAATTTCAAGTAGTTGGAATTTGACGACCATAGTTTGCTGGAGATCAAACCAGAAGCTTGTAAAGGAGTTTATGAACTGATTCCATAGGATGGAAAAAATGGAAGTTGGCATGATTGCTAGATAAGGAAGGAGAGTGGAACTTCCTGTTTTGTGAAGGAGTTCACTAAAACTGGCAGCTGTCAAATATGGTAACTGCCATATATGGTAAGCTCCAAATTTGGTAAATGAAAATTTTGATATTCGAAATTTTCAATTTTCATTATATGAACAAGATTTGTATCCTTGGTACATCGGCACTTTCGGATCGTCGATCGAGATTATAATGAGTTCGAAATTATTTTTTTAGTGAATTTTGAATTTACTAATTAAATGATTGTGCTAGTAGTGGTGACTACTAATATGCACAAATTCTCATAAAAATTCTAGAGGAGTCTAGAATTAAATTAACTAAGGAATTAGTTTATAAATAAAATAATTGTTATTTAATTTAATATACATATACATGTAGATATTTTATACGATGATATAAAATATGTGCATATAATATTATTATATCATGTATTATTAAAGGTTAATAAATACATTATATATTAAATATATGAGAGTTTAAATATAATGAAATTATTTGAGTCCTTGTGGGAGATGGACTCTTAATTAGATTAAGAGTCTCACTCTATATATACACCACTAGGACTCATAATAAAAAACCTAGTTTTTCACACAAAGAAAAAAAGCAAAATCTCTCCTCCCAAGAAACAAACCCTCGGCCACCAAGAGAAAAAAATAAAATAAAATTGTTGGCCTTTTGGTTTTTCTTCCAATCGTCGTACCTTCTCCGTCTTTTAGAAATTCGGAGATTATAATCTCAACGCAATAATTGTTTGGAATTTCTAGTGCAATCCAAACAAGGAATTCATTGTCTGATTGTGGACCCAATTAAACTATCCAAGGAGAAGAGCCGCTCGTATGGATTTACAAGAAATGCTATCTCCGCGTAAAAATCGGAATAGTTTGGAGTCCAAGCGTTAAGAACGCAAAGGTATAAATTCTAAGCACCCTATGAATGATTTGAACACACCACGCCCAAGAACAAATTTTTTAAACTTCCGCTGCGTCTTGGGTGCGAGAATACGATGTCCCAACAAAGGTATCAGAGCCGGTTATTCTCAATCGTGTGTTTTAATTAAATTGTGTTTAGTTTATTATTTCTAACCGCGTAAGAATTTTTATGAAAAACGCCCCTAAAAATTACTTTTGAAAAATCTGTTTTTGAAAAAAAAAATATTTTAATTTTGGGTCTGCCCGGAAGTGTTCCGGGCAGACGCGCGGCAGCATCCGCGCAGCGTGCGCCCATCGCACGCGCAGGCTGCGCACGAAAGGCGCGCAGCACGCGCACAGCTCCGCTCGGCGGGCGTGCGACCAACACACAGCGCGCCCGCCAGCGCTTGATCGGATCGGCAGCGGGCAGGCGGCGCAGGCGGGTACCAAGGAACATCTCGGGCACAGCGCTGGGTCGTGGGCTTGAATTGTTTGGGCCAGGGGCGATTTTCTATTTTTTAGAATTTTGGGTTAAATTGATATTTTGTGAAAATACGGACGATTTTACCCCTACAAAAATTTTTATCAAATAAATTTCTTACAAAATAAATAATTGAAATATGATTTTAATTATTTATGTTAAAGGTGTTTTACAAGAAATTTAATTATTTGAAATTAAATAAAAGTGTTTATTTAATTTGATAATTATGGCGGTTAGTGATAATTTACGAGGTACACGATTTATTGATAATATGTGATATTATCGAATTTATATAATATATGATATTATATGTTAAAAGGATGATCGAGAGCTATGACCAATGTGCTAGGTGTATGTTAGGATATTTTACGTGTTGTAATTTTTGATTATTTGATAATTAAAAGTGGACCTGGTTTATGGTCCGTTCCCACCCCCTAAATTTGTATCCCAA
Source organism: Primulina tabacum (assembly GCF_025594145.1). Taxonomy (NCBI): domain Eukaryota; kingdom Viridiplantae; phylum Streptophyta; class Magnoliopsida; order Lamiales; family Gesneriaceae; genus Primulina; species Primulina tabacum. Next base: position 24,814,151 of record NC_134562.1, on the reverse strand, counting down.
TGTGCCATGGATATTTAATGTAAATATTAGAATTAGTGGGAGATCAAGATTTGAAGACGGTGGGCCCGATCCTCGGAAAGAGTTTTGAAGATCGAAGACTTGTAAATATTGGAAGCTTATGTAATATTGCATTTGCATCCCTGCATTTACCTAGGTTATGGACATGGATCCGTATGTGGCTCGTAAGGATCAATTAGCTCTCGGTTATCTATCATCCTTTATTATTTATTATGTACGTGATATATTATAAATAATCAGTATGTGCATTAATATATAATAACAAGAGTTGCATGAATCTGAGAATCATACAAAAAATCATAGCACGAGTTTTAAAATTAAAGATGAGACAAATTTTTAAAATTAAAATCCCTCATTTTGGATGAGATCCAAAATTTAAATCAAGCCCATTAAAGGATAAATAAAAGAAAGTTTAATAATTCATTGCCTTCCATCAACGGTGGTTGCATGATGAACGCTACCCGCAGTCAGTGTCTGGCTCATATTATTGGGAAGGCCTGGACGCCAGAAAGCTGTGACTTCCACTGACATATTTGATGTGAACTACGTGGAACTCCCATGACTTCGGCTCATATTATTGGGGGATCTCATGGCGACCGTCCACTAAGGTTCAACATTGATGGGCCGGGATCGACACGTGAAGAGAAAGGGGATCATATTATTGGACCCTCCTCAAACGTGAGGCAAAATTACGTAAGGGTTGCAATTGGGCTCTACCTTTTGGAAGTTATGATTGGCTGATATTATTCGGGATCATAATTTCACAATTGGGCCTTGCGTACACACTAAGGAAATTGGATTTCCCGTTTTTCATCAGAGGGTGGTGAGAATGTCAAAATAGTGGGAGGCAATTCGTAAAAATAAAAGTCCATATTTTACGTCTTATAAAATATTTTAAAATAATCAGTAACGTTTGTTCTGTTTCCTTTTCAGTATATTTACAATGTCATCTCGAAACCCACTATCTGTTATACTCGATCAAAATAAGCTAACAGGACCGAATTATCATGATTGGCTGAGGAATTTAAAAATTGTTTTGAATTCCGAAAAGATAGCATTATGTGCTCACCAAGGCCTCTCCTAAGACGGCTAAGTCAAATGCCACTAAGGAGGAGCTGGCTGAACTTGACAAATGGTGGGACCATGACTTGCAAGCCAAGAGCTATATGCTAGCTTCTATGTCAAACGAGCTGCAGAGGCGGTTTTGAGGAAGCTGTGAATGCTGCCACTACAAGAAAAATATCATACGACAACGGTTTTTAACCGTTGTCGTAGCCATTTTAAAACTGTTGTTAAAGCCAGTGTTGTTAAATGGTCCGCTCAAAGACAACGGTATGAAAAACCGTTGTCGTAGCTACAATTTGCGACGGTTTTGACAACCGTCGCAACAGATATTTGCGACGGACAGCATATATTAACCGTCGCGAATTAGCGACTGTTCTTTAAGCTGTCGCTAAATTTAACGATAGTTTAGTAATAACCATCGCTAAATATAGCGACGGTATTCATGTGCAAAACCGTCTATAATTAGCGACGGTTTATACATTCTGTCGCTAATTTTTTAGGTAAATAAAAAAAATTAAGAATTTAATAAATCTGTGTTTTGAATTGGTACTATCGTGTAAGAGATAAAAAAATTTAAGTGTTGTGAAGTGATAAAATCGTGTAAGAGATAAAAATTTTAATTGTTTTGAAGTGGTAAAAAAATCGTGTAAGAGATAAAAATTTTAAGTGTTGTGAAGTGGTAAAATCGTGTAAGAGATAAAAATTTTAAGTGTTGTGAAGTTGTAAAATCGTGTAAGTGAGAAAAGTTTAAGTGTTGTGAAGTGAATTTGAAGGTATTTATAGAGAGTGGTGGAAGAAAATGGAGGGTAGTGTTGGCGGGATTGAATTTTTGAATTTGCGACGGTTGGCTTAGGACCGTTGCTAATGTTATCAACGGTTTAGGCTAAACCGTCACTAATGTTAGCGACAGTATTCTTAAAACCGTCGCTAATATCAAATTTGCGACGGTTGTAAATGACACTGTTGCTAACTTTAGCGACAATTAAAATATAACCGTCGCTAATTTGAAATTAGCGACGGTTTAAATGTAACCGTCGCTAATTTGAAGTGAATGGGAAGTTTAGGTGGGATTGAGTTTTTGACTTTGCGACGGTTAGATTAAAGAACTCATGACATCACCTCTGCGAGAAGGGGCCTCGGTCCATGAGCATGGCGTGAGGATGATTGGGCTCATTGAAAAGTTAGTGGGCCTGGACCTTGTTATCCCCAATGAGTTGTCCACGGACATTCTACTGCTGTCGCTGCCATCATCGTTTGATGGGTTTGTGGTGAACTTCAATATGAACAAGTTGGAGGCCAGCCTTGAAGAGTTGGTCAACATACTGACAAGTTATGAAGCCACCATTAAGAAGGAAAAACAAGTTTTCCTCATTGGCTCTTCGTCTGGGACGAAGAAAGGGCCTAAAGGAAAGGGCAAGAAGCGTTCTCGTCCTTCCATGAAAAACAAACCCAACAAGAAGCGAGTAGCAAACACTTCTAAGGGGCCCGAAAAGCTTGAAAAAAAAGAAGATGTTTGCTTCCACTGCAAGAAGCCTGGACACTGGAAGCGCAATTGCAAGGAATATCTCGTCCAGAAAGGTTCTGGCAATGGTATGTTCTATATTGAAATAAATGTCTCAATTAATTCAACTTCTTGGGTATTGGATAACGGATGTGGATCTCATCTATGCAATAATTTGCAGGTGATGACAAGAAGTAGAAGACTACGGAAGGGTGAGACCTTCCTAAGGATGGGCAATGGAGCAAGAGTTGCTGCGACAGCCATAGGAGACGTTTATTTAATATTAGACAATAATTTGAAGTTACTTTTGAGAGACGTTTTTTTTGTTCCGGATTTAGTTAAAAGCATTGTTTCCAATTCTATGCTTGATAAAGATGGATTTTCTTATTTATTTAGCAAAGGTGTTTGCAATATTTACAAGAATGAATGTTTAATTGGAACAGGTGAAATACAAAACGACCTCTATAACTTAAGAATAAAAGATATTCCAAACAAACATGTCCAAGTTAATACGATAACAACAACGAAAAACAAAAGAAAACAAGATAGTCTAAACCAAGCACAATTGTGGCACGCTAGGCTAGGACATATTTCCCAAAGAAGGATGCACAAGCTAGTGGGAGAATGAATGTTTGACTCGTAAGACATAAAATCTCTAGAGACATGTGAGTCTTGTCTGAAAGGAAAAATGACCAAGGCCCCTTTCCTCGGGAAAGTGGAACGTGCACATGATCTGTTGGATTTGATCCATACAGATGTGTGTGGCCCGCTAGGTGTTAGCACGAGATTTGGCCATTCCTACTTCATCACTTTCACCGATGACTACTCGAGGTATGGGTATGTGTATTTAATGAAATACAAGTCTGAAGCTTTTGAAAACTTCAAAAAATTCAGAGCAGAAGTAGAGAAACAATTAGGAAAGAGTATTAAAACACTAGGATCAGATCGAGGTGGAGAATACTTAAGTACTTAGTTTCAAGACTACCTTAAAGAGAATGGGATTCTCTCACAGTGGACTCCGCCTGCCACACCCCAATTAAATGGTGTGTCAGAACGTCGTAATCGGACACTGATGGACATGGTCCGATCTATAATGGGATTCACTGAATTGCCGCCATCCCTTTGGGGTTATGCGCTTGAAACAGCGGCAAAGTTGTTGAATCAAGTCCATACAAAGACAGTGGATAAAACTCCATATGAGATATGGATGGGAAAGCTGCCCAAATATTCTTACCTAAGAATATGGGGATGCCTTGCTTTCGTGAAGCAGACAATGGGAGACAAATTGGATAGTAGAGCCAATTTGTGCTACTTTGTTGTAGGATATCCAAAGAACTCTATTGGATATTACTTCTATTATCCCAGTGAAACAAAGGTGTTTGTTTCAAGGAATGCCACCTTCTTAGAGAAGGAGTTTCTATTGGATAGAAAAGGCGGGATGATAGAATTCGATGAGATTCGGGAACCACCTACTACACAAGTAGCAGAACCCACACCCCAACAGCCAATCAAAGAAACACAAGCTCTTAGAAGATCCGAAAAGATCTCAAGGCCGCCTAATAGGTTGAGCCTGCTTCTTGAAAAGGGCCAAGGTGAGCCCATTCCTGGATGTGATCCAAGAAATTTCAAGGAAGCATTGTCTGAAGCCGATTCATCTAAATGGCTTGAAGCCATGCAGTCCGAGATGGACTCCATGTATTCGAACCAAGTATGGTCCTTAGTAGATCCACCTGAGGTAATCGTTCCCATAGGATGCAAATGGATTTACAAAAGGAAACTTGGAGTGGATGGGAAGGTGGTGACCTTCAAATCTAGACTTGTAGCAAAAGGATATACTCAAAGGCAAGGTATTGACTATGAGGAAACCTTTTCTCCAGTCGCAATGTTCAAGTCCATTAGGATATTGCTAGCCATAGCAGCATGGTATGACTATGAAATATGGCAGATGGATGTGAAAACAGCGTTCCTTAATGGGGATATTAAGGAAGAGATTTACATGTCTCAACCTGAAGGATTCACATCAGTAGGAAGTGAGCATAAAGTATGCAAACTTCAGAGATCCATTTATGGACTCAAACAGGCATCAAAGAGCTGTAACCTCATATTTGACAACACTATCAAAGAGTTTGATTTGGCCAAAATTTCTGAGGAACCTTGTGTATACAAGAAGGTTAGTGGGAGTGTAGTGACATTCATAGTACTTTATGTTGATGACATACTACTCATTGGGAATGATGTAGGGATGTTGCAGTCAATTAAAGTATGGTTAGCTGGTAAGTTCTCCATGAAGGATATGGGTGAAGCATCATATGTATTAGGAATACAGATCTATAGGGATAGATCAAAGAAAATGCTAGGGCTCACCCAATCCACATATATCGATACCATACTAAGAAGATTCTCTATGGAGGAGTCCAAGAGAGGATATCTCCTAATGTTTCATAGTGTGAATCTATCCAAGTCTATGTGCCCTAAACTAATGAAGAGATGGAAACCATGAGCCGCATTCCATATGCGTCTGCCATAGGCAGTATTATGTATGGTATGATATCTACTCGACCTGATATTGCATATGCACTGAGTGTTGCAAGCCGATATCAGTCAAATCCCGGTCCACTGCATTGGAAAGCAGTGAAAGACATTCTTAAGTACTTGAGAAGAACTAAGAATTTGTTCTTAGTATACGGGAGTGGAGAACTAAAATTGGAAGGATACACTGATTCTAGCTTCCAATCAAATGTGGATGATTCGAAATCGACCTCTGGATTTGTATTCAAGCTCAATGGTGGTGCTGTCTCTTGGAAGAGTTCCAAGCAAGACACCACAGCGGATTCAACCACTGAGGTCGAATATATAGCTGCAGCTGCTGCAGTAAAGGAGGGTGTTTGGATGAGGAATTTCATCCAAGAGTTGGGTGTCATTTCTCAAACAGTTGATCCAGTCCCGGTCTACTGTGACAACACCGGTGCCGTAGCGCAAGCGAAGGAACCGAGGTCTCATCAGCGATCCAAACATATACTGAGAAAGTTCCACATAATCCAGGAGATTGTGGGAAGAGGAAAAATTTCGGTAGAGAGAGTCGTCTCCGCAGATAACGTTGCTGATCCACTGATGAAGCCCCTGCCAGGACCATTGTTTGAGAAGCATCGCGAAGCAATGGGTCTAAAATCTATGGGTAGTTGGCTACAGGGCAAGTGGGAGATTGTTAGAGTAGGTGCCCGGCAAGCCAACTTGTGGCTAGGGCTTTATTGACTCTAATGTAAAACAATCTTTATTTTAATAATATTTTACGATTTTATTCGATTACGGCATTATACTTTATCTGTATACCCATGCAAGCTGCATAGATAAAGTCCTTGAATATACAATAGGTACCATGAGGTCTGCGTCTCAACGTAAGATCATGAAACTCATTAGGAAGTGTACCGTATATTCTAAACAAGTTCCTAGTCGAATCAGCCGCCTAAAACAAGGATAAATGTCGCTCGAGCTCGAGACTAGCATATGTGATGTAAACGTCATGTTTCATTGGCAAGGGCATGGAGATGTCCATTCATACAGATGGGTGATCATATGATGATGCACTGAACAATCCTCCCTCGGACTATCCAAGTGGTTCCCATTTATCAAGTGGAATAGTTCGCAGTTATGGTTGTACACCATTATTCCTTTGACCCGAGACAAAGTAGGGGCTATACGTACTAGCATGCACTTTGATCCGTTTACCGACTCCATCGAGGGTCATCAGGTGGCGAGGTTGGGTGTAGTTTCGAAATACGTAGGAGCAAATACATTGTAGTCGAGGATTCACCGTTCGCCTATGGGTAAAGATATCCTATGTGATCTGATGAGTTAATAGTGCAAGGAGTCTCTGGCCAGAGCAAGAAATGTGCTTTAGGGAAAGGTGTTTTCCTAGTTGCACATACCATGCAACTATTAGTACTCAAAGATAAATCGCATCGTTATCGAATTCATATGCAACTCTCGATATACCAATGGTTGCAGATTCGATCGTTATATATGTGTTGAAGGGACCGTACTGTATGCTAACCATGACTAAAGGTTCTTGCAGGCTCTATCAGTGATACCTAGGGCATCATGGGGCGATGCTACTACACGCTCTTACCATGATCCGATGGGTGCAATTAGAAATGAGTTCTGACATTCTTGATCAACGAGTTGATGAAAAGAATGGGGTTAACTAGGGTAAACCCGAATAAAAATAAATGTTATTCTGAATCACGTGGAGATGTGAACCCACGGCTAGCTGTATCCCTGAACCATTGAGGGTTACACAAGTATCGGATTATGTGTTCCCGTTGAGATAGTCAAATTTCAAGTAGTTGGAATTTGACGACTATAGTTTGCTGGAGATCAAACCAGAAGCTTATAAAGGAGTTTATGAGTTGATTCCATAGGATGGAAGAAATGGAAGTTGGCATGATTGCTAGATAAGGAAGGAGAGTGGAACTTCCTGTTTTGTGAAGGAGTTCACTAAAACTGGCAGCTGCCAAATATGGTAACTGCCATATATGGTAAGCTCCAAATTTGGTAAATGAAAATTTTGATCTTCGAAATTTTCAATTTTCATTATATGAACAAGATTTGTATCCTTGGTACATCGGCACTTTCGGATCGTCGATCGAGATTATAATGAGTTCGAAATTTTTTTTTTAGTGAATTTTGAATTTACTAATTAAATGATTGTGCTAGTAGTGGTGACTACTAATATGCACAAATTCTCATAAAAATTCTAGAGGAGTCTAGAATTAAATTAACTAAGGAATTAGTTTATAAATTAAATAATTTTTATTTAATTTAATATACATATACATGTAGATATTTTATATGATGATATAAAATATGTGTATATAATATTATTATATCATGTATTATTAAAGTTTAATAAATACATTATATATTAAATATATGAGAGTTTAAATATAATGAAATTATTTGATTCCTTGTGGGAGATGGGCCCCTAATTAGATTAAGAGTCTCACTCTATATATACACCACTAGGACTCATAATAAAAAACCTAGTTTTGCACACAAAGAAAAAAAGCAAAATCTCTCCTCCCAAGAAACAAACCCTCGGCCACCAAGAGAAAATAAATAAATAAAATTGTTTGTCTTTTGGTTTTTCTTCCAATCGTCGTACCTTCTCCGTCTTTTGGAAATTCGGAGATTATAATCTCAATGCAATAATTGTTTGGAATTTCTAGTGCAATCCAAACAAGGAATTCATTTTCTGATCGTGGACCAATTAGACGATCCAAGGAGAAGAGCCACTCGTAGTGATTTACAAGAAGGGCTATCTCCGCGTAAAAATCGGAATAGTTTGGAGTCCAAGCGTTAAGAACGCAAAGGTATAAATTCTAAACACCCTATGAATGATTTGAACACACCACGCCCAAGAACAAATTTTTTAAACTTCCGCTACGTCTTGGGTGCGAGAATACGATGTCCCAACAGAGGTATCAGAGCCGGTTATTCTCAATCGTGTGTTTTAATTAAATTGTGTTGAGTTTATTATTTCTAACCGCGTAAGAATTTTTATGAAAAACGCCTCTAAAAATTACTTTTGAAAAATCTGTTTTTGAAAAAAAAAATATTTTATTTTTGGGTGCGAGAATACGCAATAATTGTTTGGAATTTCTAGTGCAATCCAAACAAGGAATTCATTGTCTGATCGTGAATTTAATTAGACGATCCAAGGAGAAGAGCCGTTATTGCGACTTTGATTGTTGCACTCCCAATAGCAGGTTGTCAACAAGTAGTATAATTCTGTGAGTCCGAATATCGTATCCACAGGGAAGCTAAGGTAATTACAAGTCCACTACAATGTCTTTTTGTTTTTTTTATTTTAATGGTTTGAATTTTTAATTGGTAATTTTTAATTGTTAAAATTTTAATTTAAGTAGTTGAGATTGAAGGATCTACTCTTGGTATTTTAATAAAGTTAACATTAATCAAAATTATTGAAATCCACTTAATAAAATGGTTCCAATATATATTAAATAATCATATTTTTATTATGTTATATATTTTTATCTTATAAATATATAATATATACAAAAACTTGTAAATGTTGTCAAGTATTTATTGTGCTATATATATATTTGTAAACACTAAATCAAGGTTCCCACTTTAAATGGTTGGTAAAACCAAACAAACATTTAATTGGTACCAAAAAATTAATATTATGATATTAATATATAATAAATCAAGGCATCCACTTTAAATGGTTGGTAAAACCAAACAAACATTTAAATGGTACCAAGAAATTAATATTATGATATATTCATATATAATAAATCAAGGCATCCACTTTAAATGGTTAGTAACACCAAACTAACATTTAAATGGTTCCAAAAATTTAGTGTAACATATAGCAACAATAAATCAAAACTCCCACTTATAAGTAGGGTATAATAATACTTAAAGAAATAAATATAACATAAACAATAAATAATGATTAAATAATATAAAACATAGATTCTTACCTTTTAATAACCTTATTATCATGCCAAGAGTTTCACCTTTTCATTTCAACTTTGGAAATTAGCTACTCATTATTCAAAGTGTAAAACTTTGAATATGAATTTAACATGCTAATTATATTTAAATGAAGAAATAAAGGAAAAACAAAAAGAGAAATATTATGAACTCAAAGGTTTGTTCATAAAATGAGGGATATCTCAATACATTACAATGCACCCCTATTTATAGCCAAATTTGGGGAGACAACCACAAATAAAATATTATTTTTACACATAAGTCTTCATTGATGTTCCAAGAAATTAATATTTTAATACATATCACTTTTGAAAATCTTCCCATCTGAATTTTCTTCTCCACATAAAATAAAATCTGTAGATATCTGAGTTGTTTGAATTGTGGTATTTTTTTAACCATTTGACCAAGTAATTTGAGAGATATGGTCAAAGAATCATCTTAATCCCATTTTCAACGCCAAGTTTATTCTTGTTTTATCGAACCTGTAAAAAATAGTAAAAACTTATAATTACACAACAACTTATATTTTATACAATTTATTATAAAACATATAATATTTAAACATTTAATAAAACAAAAACTATATATTTATATTATAAAACCTTTAATTAATATACAATTTTTTTATCTTTATCACACTCCCCAACCAGCTTATTGCTAGTCCCTAGCAATTTAAGCGTTAATAGTAACACAAAACATATTGATTAATTTAAATAAAAATGTAATCAGAACTATCCAAGTGTTTAAATTAAAATTGAAAACCGTCAAAGTAATATCAAGATCATTATAATTATAATTTATGAAATAATATGAACTGATCAATTCAAAGCTTATTTTCAGGTAGTTAAATGTACATGGTCTTCAGAAATTCCTACTAAGAGTCTGAACTCCATATCCTCACAGGTTAATAAGTGTTTCAATTTATGGGAATGATTTCTCTCATGGAGTTGGAATACAGATAAATGCTCAGGAAAATGGTTTACAGAATGCAGACAGACAAACGAGCCAAACTAATCAAAAGATAGGAAATCCATAGATTCAAAATCCAGTTGTTCTTATTATATATTTTTTCCTGATTTTTTTTTACATCATGGAATCAGACTAAGTTTATGCTTCTTGACAACATATTTATTTAATTTGTACGATGTATTTGTCTCTTTCTTTCTTTTTTTTTTCCTTTTTTTATTTGTATTTTTATGAGAGATAAATGGGTCACAGCATATAACTTAGAAATTACATAAATCTTCAACATCTTTCTTTTTTTTTCTTTTTTTTTCTTCAGGAAATATCAATTTTTTTTTCAAAATAAGAACACAAGATCTAAACAATAGATAGCCTCTCTGATGATCAATAAAGGCTCGCAAGCTGTTTTCTCAATCCTCTCCACTCACTCACAAAATATGTGTGAGTTTAAAATTTAGGCACTCTTATCAGGTATATCTTGGGCCATATACTTTAATAACTGATTTTATCACAATGGTTAATCATTCAAAAAGATTTCATAAATCATATTTTTATAGTGATCAAAATATTAAAATTGACTTTTTTTTTCAAATAAAAATTTAAACATCCTTAGATATATTATTACAATTTCTAATCTAAACCTTTCAAACATGTAATGTATGATATTTTTGCAAAAATTACTAAGATACAAACAATAAACATGTTTTTATTTTAAAATAATTTTTTTTTAATTATTTTTTTAATTTTTAAGTTTGTTCTCCCCCTAATCAGAATATGACATTGTCCCTAATGTCAAAATAACTATTAATAAAGAGTACATAATGAAAGAGATATCACTGGAATTTTATTGAAGATAACAAAGTGAAACAAACGCAAACAAATCCATGATTTTTGAATCAATGATCCAACTTTCTTTTCTTACTGCTTGATTGCGACCAATTGATATTTGTTATCATCGGATCAGGATTATGAACAAAAGCTTCCAAATCATCAATTAATTGGTCGGCAGTCGAAGCACAGATGAGCATCCGTCGTGAATTTTCTGAAATGAAATTCTGTTCCACAGCTTTATCAAGAAATGTCAACAAGCTGTCATAATAATTATTGATATTCAACAAGCACACAGGTTTGTTATGGATATTAAATTGTGCCCAAGAAACAGTGTGAAAAATTTCTTCTAATGTACCAAAACCACCTGGTAGTGCGATAAAAGCATCAGAATTTTCAATCATTTTGGTGATTCTTTCATACATAGAAGAAACTTTTAATTCCTCCCAATCGTAACACCTGTAATATTTCCTTCAGCTAAAGCTGTAGGAATAATACCTAAAACCTGACTACCTCCAAGATGAGCAGATGTTGAAACAGATCCCATTAACCCAATATTACCTCCCCCATATACAAAGAGCATTTTTCTCTCAGCCAATATCTTTCCAAGAGTATTCGCTGCTTCTACAAATACTTCATTTTTTTCAGAACTCGACCCACAAAATACACAAATATTTTTCAATGTTTGTGCAGAGGATCCAACCATGTTTTTACTTTCTTTTTGATCTGCAAAAATAGAGAAAAAGATGAGAGATTTTATAGGGGTAACATATTATCATGACAAAACTATGGGTCATAGCTGTAAGCAGAATAATCAGAATAAATAGTAAAAATAACAATGACACACATGCATATAAACAGTAGTGTGATTGTGGCTCACAATTTTCCTCTGGTTTTACGTCCAGAAACGGCTTCAACACCTTCTATGAGTCGAGGAGATGCTTCCCATCCAATTTTCTTATAAATTGGCAAATATGGTCTTTTTTAGTCGGATTCCCAAGACTATGACGCTCATCTTGAAATTGTTTCCATAAACGGAGAAGTTCAATTTGCACATGTCCACTAGAATACGTCTCAAGAGAATAATATGTTATCTAAAGACTCCTTACCCAGCCCATTCTTATTGAAACCAATTTTATCTTCTCTGTTATCGGAAACACATCCCAAAGATCTGCATCGTTTGTCACAAATCCATCTTGCACACTTATGACAAACCTCTATCCTTTCGGCCCTTCGTTTTTTTGCATAAGTGTTTTTTCCTAATCCAGACAAATACTGAATGAGCAATGATTGTGGAACTTCTCCTCATAATCGGATCTTAGCTTCTATTACAAGACGAATATCTTCTGGAATTTCTTTTTGCATTAACAATCTCAATCTTTCACACCTACCTGCATAAATTTTTCTTAGAACATTTTCAGAAACTGAAGGAAAATATTCACAAATTTTTAAGAGATTTTCATCCATTTCGAAAAGAAAAAAAATGATTTTTTTTTATTTTTGTATCAGCAATTGTGGGAAACTGATTTAACCGACTATGAGAGTCACTGAGTACCGTTATCCACCATTTAACCGGGAAAATAAAAAGATTAAGGAAACCTGAAATAAAAACAAACAAAATTAAATGCAACATAAAAATTTAAGGATCAGAAAGGGAAATAAAATCTTCCTGAAAGATTTCATTTTCCAAAAATCGTTTAAGCCTTTGTCCATTCACTTTAAAAACATCACCATTTTTAGGATTTTCAATATCCACGGCTCCATAAGGATACACATGCTTTACAACATATGAGCATGTCCATCTTGATCTTAATTTTCCTGGGAATATGTGAAGTCGAGAATTATAAAGCAAAACTTTTTTACCAATCTCAAAAGATTTTCTAAGAATTTTTTTATCATGAAATGATTTGATTTTTGCTTTATAAATCTTTGAATTCTCATACGCATCATTTCTGAGTTCATCAAGTTCATTAAGTTGCAATTTACGCAATTTTTTGCAATCATCCATGCTTGAATTAAAAGTTTTGATCGCCCAATAAGCTTTATGTTCCAATTCCACAGGCAAATGGCAATGTTTTCCGTAAACCAACCTATAGGGAGACATATTCAATGATGTTTTAAAAGCTATTCGATATGCCCAAAGTGCATCATTAAGTCGCAGAGACCAATCTTTTCTATTTGAGTTTACAGTTTTTTCCAAAATTTTCTTTATCTCCCTATTAGCTAATTCAATTTGTCCATTTGTTTGAGGATGATAAGGAGTTGTTACTTTGTGAGTAATACCATATTTTTTCATTAATGAAGCAAATGGTTTATTAACAAAGTGAGTTCCCCCATCACTTATCATGGCTCGAGGAATTCCAAATCTACTAAAAATATTTTCTTTCAAAAATTTGATGACGATTTTATGATCATTTGTTCGACATGGAATTGCCTCTATCCATTTGGAAACATAATCAACTGCAATTAAAATATACAAGTATCCAAACGACGGTGAAAAAGGTTCCATAAAATAAATTCCCCAACAGTCAAAGATTTCAATTTCAATGATAGGATTCAAAGGCATCATGTTTCTTTTTGAAATCGCACCCAATTTTTGAAAATTTTCACAGATCTTGCGGATTTCGTGGGTGTCTTTAAACAAAGTGGGCCAATAAAATCCACACTGCAAGATTTTTGCAGCCGTTTTCTTTGAAGAAAAATGTCCTCCGCATGCTTCCGAATGACAAAATTTAATGACACAACTTACCTCATTGTCGGGTATGCAACGTCGAAAAATTTGATCTGGACAATACTTGAACAGATACGGATCATCCCAATAAAAGTTTTTTACCTCATTCAAAAATTTTCTTTTATCTTGGGAACTCCATTGCGGTGGCATTTTTCCTGTCACAAGAAAATTTACTATGTTAGCAAACCAAGGTGTAGTAGTAACTGAAAATAGATGTTTATCAGGAAAATTATCGTTAATTGGTGTCATTTCACAAGATCATCCTGTTACTAGTCTCGATAAATGGTCGGCTACGACATTCTCGGTTCCTTTTTTATCTTTGATCACAATGTCAAATTCTTGGAGCAACAAAATCCATTGTATTAGTCGTGGCTTTGCATCCTGTTTGATCAACAAATATCTAATAGCATAATGATCAGTAAACACAATAGTCGTTGATCCAATCAAATAAGAACGAAATTTATCTAATGCAAATATTACAGCAAGTAGTTCTTTTTCAGTTGTGCAGTAATTAATTTGAGCTTTGTTTAAAGTTCTACTTGCATAATATATCACGTAAGGCTTATCGTTTCTTCTTTGACCCAGTACTGCACCTACTGCATAATCACTCGCATCGCATATGATTTCATATGGTAGACCAATCAGGAGGTTGCATGATAGGAGCTGATGTTAAATGTCGAATGATTTTATCAAAAGCATTTTGACCGTCTTGAGTCCACTCAAATGCATTGTCTTTTGTTAAGAGGTTAAAAATGGGTTTAGAGATTGAACTAAAGTTCTTTATAAACCTCCTATAAAATCCAGCATGTCCCAAAAATGAGCGAATTTCTTTAATTGTTTTTGGTGGGGGTAAATTGGCAATGACATCAACTTTGGCTTTATCAACTTCAATTCCATGAGATGACACGACATGTCCCAAAACAATCCCAGAAGTAATCATGTAATGACATTTTTCCCAATTTAAAATAAGACTGTTGGAAACTAAATTCCGGCGTTTGACAAAATATGAACCAACTGATCGTGTAAACTAAACTCAGCAACTGAACTTAACAACTGAAATCAGCTGATCTAATAAAGAAGACTGATCAGTTGGAAACTGATCAGTTGATATATTCAGCCGTATGCTAAGCACCCTTCTACTGAACATGTCTCGGGAAAGAACATTCAACCGTCAAGAGACATAGAAGATTGCAACGTCGCACTTCAATCAATACAACTTAGAAAAACTCATTTCGGCGAAAGCAATTAACTGCATCACAATAAATGAAGCAAACAATGTCCAAATAATAATCAAATAGAAATCAACGGATACAAAGATTCAAATTCATCCCAAGTTATCGTTGGAGAAAAGAAGCTTATAAATATGACAAAAGAACAGCTGAAAGAAAAAAGGGAGTCAACACTATTCAAAGTCTTGCTGTCACTCTGTCAAAATCTTAGCTCACTCTTACTTGATATATTCTTAGCAGTTAAGGCTACAATTGGAGCTCACTAGCAAGTTGTAATAATTGTTGAAATTCGATAGTGCTAAGATCATTTACGCACTGAGAACATTCTGTTAAACTAAGAGTTTCAGTTTTTGGCAGTGTTAAGTCCAAACTGAAGTGGGTCAGTACAATTCTTGTATTTGATCAAAGTCTTTTAGTGGATATCCTATCCTTGAGATAGAAGGGGTGACGTAGGAGTAATTAAATTCTCCGAACATCCAGAAACAACCCTTGCCTACTTTATTTCAGTTTCGTATTTTATCTTTCAGTCAGTTATTTTCAGCAACTACTTTAGTTTAACTTATTGTCATTGACCAACAAGATTCCGAGAATCAGTTTGTCACCAAACTGAACTCAAAATTAGAAAAGACCAGTTTTAACTGTGAGTGTTTATTCAATCCCCCCTTCTAAACACTCTTGATACTTTAATCGATCCTATCAAGTGGTATCATAGCGGTTGAATCTTTTTCTTGAATACTTTTGATCTAAAAACTTGCCAGCATGACTTCATTCAACGAAATTCCCATGTTCTCCAGAGAAAAATTTGATGATTGGAAAATCAGAATGCAGGCTCATTTGACTGCACAAGATGATGACATGTGGTATGTAATAACTGATGGACCCATGAAGATTCTAAAAACAAATACAGCAGTTGCCATTACAGAAGGAGCACCACAAAGAATAGAAAAGCCCAGAGATGAATGGACAACTGAAGATAAAAGAAAAGCAAATCTTGATAATGTAGCTAAAGACATTCTGTACAAAACGCTGGACAAAGTAACCTTCAGCAAAATAAAAATGTGTAAGACAGCCAAAGAAATTTGGGAAAAGATGATCCAGCTGTGTGAAGGAAATGATCAAACCAAAGAAAATAAACTTTCTGTTGCAGTGCAAAAGTTTGATAACATCAAAATGAAATCAGGAGAATCGATGCACGAGTATGATGAAAGAGTAAGAAGTATCATCAATGAGCTAAATGCACTTGGAAAAGTGTATGCCAACTAAGAGATTGCATTGAAGGTAATAAGAGGTCTTCCCAAGGAATGGGATGTCAAGACCATGGCAATGAGGGAGTCCAAAGATCTGAACCAAATCGAACTTCATGATCTGTTTGCTGATTTAAAGGCCTATGAATTTGAGCTGCAAACCAGAGAAGGAGAACCATCTACCTCTGCAGCCACAACTGCTCTAGCTGCTGACAGAACTGAGCCAATCAGTTCAGTCGAAAAATCTGCTGATCAGTTGAGTAATGATGCTATGTCATTTTTCATCAAAAAATTTGGAAGGTTCATGAGAAAGAATCAAGGGAACTTCCAGAAGCCATACCAAAGAAACAATTCCAAAGATGAACCAAATATCTGCTATAACTGTGGCAAATCAGGTCACTTTATTGCTGATTGTCCTAAACCCAAGAAGGACAGTCAAGGCTCAACAGATAGAAGAAAGAAATCATATGAACACAAAAGAAGACCCAAGGAAGATAAGAAGGTCTTCAGAGAGAAACATGAGGTACTTTTAGCTGAAGAAAACAAATCTAAATGGGCAGAAACTGACAGTGAAAAATCGGAACCAGAAAGCTCATGCAGTTCTAGTGATGATGAGGAAGTAAAGTGCTTGATGGCTAATGATGCAGCAGAAGAATCATCTAGTCAACAGCTATTTGATTTCAGCTCAACTGATTTCACACGAGAAGAACTCATTCTAACACTACATGACATGGTAAATGAGTATCAAAAGCTTGCATCATCATTTGATGAAATCAAAGCAAAACAAACTGATCCCATAGACATTAAAACCAAAACTGATGAATCAGTCGATGGGTTGAGTCTAAAAAGGAAAATTGCTAAGTTAAAAGCAGAAAGAAACAAAAATCAGTCATTAATACAGAAGTTGATGCTTGAAAACTCAAAACAAATTGAGCTTATTCAGTCTTGGAACAAATCATCTACTGCACTAAATGATATGCAGATTTCACAAAAATCAGTTTCTGATAAAACTTGTTTAGGGTTCAACACTCAAGGAGAAATGTATCCAAATGATACTCAACCAAAGCTAACAATAGACAAAGGGAAATACATTCACTTTGTCAAATCAGCAGTGGTACAAGAACAAATTGAGCCCAGTAAACTGATTGAACAACCTACTGAGAATATGAACAAGGCTAGAAGATATGGGATTGTTTATAGTCAAAAACTCTCAACTGATTCACAAAGTCAATCATCAAAGAGATTTTACAAAAACTATTCGAATGGCTATTCCAATTACTATAACTGCAAGCTAGTTCAGAAGAGATAAAGACTGAACAATCAGTTGAATAAAGCTAAAACACATATTGTATCATCCGTACACTACACAAGCACACAAAAGCCGAGAAAAACCATTTGGAATACAGCTACTGGAAAGTCTGTTAGACTAATCCAAGTATGGGTTCCTAAATGACTAAACAGTTCAGGACCCAAATAGATATGGGTACCAAATTATATTATGTGTGTGACTGCAGGTAACAGGTACAAACAAGAACTCAATATGGTATTTGGACAGTGGATGTTCGCGACATATGACAGGAGATGCAAGTGTGCTATCTCAACTGATCAAATACAGTGGTTCAAATATAAGTTTTGGGGACAATTCCCAAGGTAGAACTATGGGTAAGGGTAAGCTTATCCATGGTAACTTTACTTTTAAAGATGTTCTATTAGTATAAAACCTGAAGTATAACTTGATCAGTATCAGTCAGTTATGCGACAGTGGATTCTCAGTACATTTTGACAAAAACTCATGTTCAGTCAAAACTTCAACTGATGAAATCATACTATCTGGCAAACGTTGTGGAAACACATATAAAATCAGTTGGAATGATCAAACTTATGCACCGGTTTGTTTTATTGCTTCCAAATCATCTAAAAACTGGTTGTGGCATAAGAGACTAAACCATTTAAACTTTAAAATCATTGCCTATCTGAGTAAACATGAACTTGTAACTAGTTTGCCCAAAATAGACTTTTCAAAAGAAAAACTTTGCTCAGCATGTCAGTATGGTAAACAAGTACGATCTTCTTTTAAAAACAAGGGTTGTAAATCTTCATCCCGATGCTTAGAACTGTTGCACATGGATCTCTTTGGTCCTATACCAGTCATGAGCTTAGGGGGAATGAAATACACCTTGGTAGTCGTAGATGATTTTTCAAGATTTACTTGGGTTATTTTTCTCAAATTTAAAGACCATACTGCTTCACAACTGATAAAGCTCTTCAAAAGACTTTTAAATGAAAAAACAGTTGGAATTGATCGAATCAGATCAGATCGAGGAACTGAATTCATCAATCAAACTTTTTCAAATTTTCTAAAGAATGTTGGAATTAAGCATGAGCTCTCAGCAGCCAAACTCCTCAGCAAAATGGTGTAGCTGAGAGAAGAAATCGAATCCTTAAAGAAACTGGTAGAACAATTCTTGCTGATTCTGGTATTTCTCAAAGGTTTTGGGCAGTGGCAGTAAACACTGCGTGTTATACTCAGAACAGATCGATGATTAATAAGAATCATATGAAAACACCATATGAGATCTAGCATGGAAGAAAAAGTATAATTACTTATTTCAAAATATTCGGCTGTAGATGTTTTATCCTTGATAATGGTAAAAATTATTTAAAAGCGTTTGATGTTAAATCTGCAGAGGGAATATTTCTTGGATACTCATCAGTTAGTATAGCTTATAGAGTCTTCAACAAGAAAACCCTAAATGTTAAAGAATCAGCTCATGTTGATTTCGATGAAACTTAACTAACTGATAAGCCAACTGATCAAGTCGAGCTAGTTGATCGATTTACAGATATCAGTTTGGAAGATGATGACAAAAATGAATGTCATAATAATCAAAACATATTTCAAACACCTGAACCAGAAGTACTGGATAAATCAGATGCACAGGAAGTCGTTGCTAATGATCAGTTGATAGAGCATAATGATAACATTCAAATTCCAGTTGACGAAGCACCAACTGAGACTGAAATCTGTGTTCAGTTACCAACTGAAGAAATTGCTGATACAACAAATAGTGAGTACAGATGGATAAAATCACATCCACCTGAGCTGGTAATAGGAAATCCATCTGATCCAGTAAGAACTCGCAATCAAATGCTAAATTTATTTATCTATTCAGCTTTTGTCTCACAACTAGAACCAAAGAAAACTGATGAAGCTCTTGCTGATCCTAACTGGGTAAATGCAATGCAAGAAGAGCTAAATCAGTTCACTTATAACAATGTCTGGAACTTAGTTCCAAGACCAATTTCAAAAACTATTATGGGACAAAATGGGTATACACAAATAAACTGAACGAGGATGGTTTAGTTGTGCGCAATAAAGCGAGACTGGTAGCACAAGGATATAGGCAAGATGAAGGAATTGATTACGATGAAACATATGCACCAGTTGCAAGACTGGAGTCAATCAGAATATTCCTTGCCTATGCTTCATTCAAGAACTTCAAAGTCTATCAAATGGATGTAAAAAGTGCATTCCTGAATGGCCAGCTACAAGAGGAAGTATATGTTGAACAACCCCCAGGTTTTGTAAATCACAACTTTCCTGATCATATATATCATTTGAACAAAGCATTATATGGTCTTAAACAAGCTCCCAGAGCTTGGTACGAAACTCTCTCAAAATTTCTAACTCATCATGATTTTTCTATTGGATCAGTTGATAAAACCTTGTTCAAATTTACTAAGAATAATCACATTTTATTAGTTCAAATTTATGTTGATGATATCATATTTGGGTCAACAAACCCCAAATTATGCGAAATGTTTGCTAAGCTGATGCAGGATAAGTTTGAAATGAGCATGATGGGTGAACTGACATTCTTTCTTGGACTACAAGTGAAGCAACTGGAGACTGGCATATTCATCGATCAGACTAAATATACAAAGGAGCTGCTGAAGAAATTTGGCAAGGAATCATGTTCAGCTGCAAATACTTCCATGAGCTCATCAGTAAAATTGGACACTGATCAAGGGGGAATATCAGTTGAGGCGACATTATATCAAGGTTTAATAGGGTCATTGTTATACCTAACTGCCAGTCGCCCTGATATTGTATTTGCTGTGTGTATGTGTGCTAAATTTGAAGCAAATCCTAAGCAATCACATTTCTCAGCTGCTAAAAGAATTTTGAAATATCTTAAGGGTACACAAAATGTTGGGTTATGGTATTCTAAAGATTATACTTTCAATTTAGTTGGATATTCAGATGCAAATTATGCAGGATGTAAGCTTGATCGTAAAAGTACAAGTGGATCTTGTCAGTTTCTAGGAGACATGCTGATCTCTTGGTTCAGCAAGAAGCAGACATCTATAGCTACCTCAACTACTGAAGCAGAATACCTTGCTGCTGGTAGTTGCTGTGCACAATTGATCTGGATCCAGCAACAACTGAGAGATTATGGAGTAATTACAAATAATTCGCCCATATTTTGTGACAATACGAGTACAATTTCCATCACCTATAATCCAGTTCTTCACTCAAGGACAAAGCATATAGATGTCAGACACCACTTCATTAGAGATCATGCTTTGAAGAAGGATATTAGATTGGAGTATATATCAACTGAGCAACAAGCAGCTGACATCTTCACCAAACCATTACCCGAGACTAAGTTTTCTTACTTTCGCAATATTCTTGGTTTAATTGATCTGTCTTAAAATTATTACTAATGTTGCTTTACTAATAGAATTATCTGCAGAAAATAAGAACACAACAAATTGAAAATAATACTTTATTAAGAATACCATCGATCCCAGTTTACAGAAGATATCATAGAACCAACTGAATCCTGCCATTCTCTAATCCAATTATTCAACTCATAAATTTGGATTCTAGAAAATGACCTAGTTGTAGAAATCTTCTCAACCACATGCCATTCCTTCCATAACATTGCTTCTAACAGACATTTGTCATCAATCAGATCTGTAACATGCCTAACTTCAAAACGATCAATGTATTTTCTTGCTGTTGCTGCTTGAGCATGAGTAGGAACAGCACCACTACTACTTACTCTCTGCAAATCATGAATCTTGAACTATGTTGACATCATTTTCATCAAGACATATCCTTCCATTGTCTTCATCAATTCTTCTAAATAAGGACTTAATTGCTCATTAACTTGAATATGCAAACGACTGCATGCATCAGAGTTACTTGAATCCGACATATTGAACTGTTATTGTCTCACATTCTATCATCTTATTTATAGACAGATGAAATTTAAATGTTGAAGAAACTGAAGAGACTCAAATCAACCGAAGCGTCTTTCTCATTTACCGAGGCTTCTTAACTATCAGTTGTTCATTATCAACTGATACCAGTTTGACATTTATTACTTAACGCTTAACCAGTCATCAGCTCATCTGTTTATGATCGTAATTCATATATAATAACTAATGAAACTTATTATTTGTAGGAAAAAGAAAAACAAAGTTAAGCCAAAATAAATGTTTCATTCAACCATAAATATTTGCTTGGATTACATCATTATATTTCTCTTCTACAACAATTATCCACATCTTCAACCAAGCAGATAAAGGTCCAGTAGATGTCTTGGAAAAGCTGTGAGAACCAGCTATGCGCCTAAGGATCTTCAGCTCTTTTCGAAGCATCAGCTGATAGATATAACCATCTGTGAAGATATCCACCCACACAGCTATGTGCAAGTGCTCCCGCACTTTTCTCAACTCTGCCATCAGCTCGGGAGTGGTAGCTTCGCCAGTATTATACATGAACTCAAGCTTCTGAAGCTTCTCCCAGTAGTGAAGACAATCATAGAAGACTTCATCTTCTATCACAGCCTTCCTAGTCTCCAAAGAAAATGGCGAAGCACTCGAGCTACTAGCATCTGCCATTCTTTTTACTTTGAATATATTTTTCAATATGACTGAAACTAACCATGTCACTTCTACTTATATCCAAGAGTCATGGAAGATGAAGGGTCGTCAACGTTTCAGCAAACGATAATCTTTCTGACCTTTAAATTTATTTTATATCGTCGCTTTAATTATTTTATGCATCGATTAAGGGGGAATATCAGTTTTGAAGAGGTTAACTGATAAGACAATTGTTTGTGAACTCTCAACTGAAATGAATCAGTTTCCCAACTGATCGTTCAGCTGGATATTTTACAAATCTTCTCACATAAGTTAACAAATTTAAAACTTATTATATTCCAAATCAACTGACGTGACTGCAGATTCATGACGTGGCCTATTTTAAACCGTTCATCTTTTTCACAAACGCCCACAGCACACGTACACATAGTTTTACTCAAAAATTTTAATGGACTGACACGTGTCCCGAATTTGAACAGTCACGAACAACTATACTAAGCCCGCTTCAATTCAGTTTTCTTCTTACGCATACAATCAGTTTCTAATAGCATACTAATTCCAGAGCTTATCATTTACAAATTTCAGATCATTTTATCTGTCGAAATGGCGAATCAAATCCCAGCTTACATGTTGAACGCTATGGCCATTGATTTTGACTCAGTTTTATCAGTTCAAGAAGCTGATGTTAAGAACGTTTTTCTGAAGATTGAATCTTCTTGTCTCAGAATGTTTTTGGGACAATCTTCGCAGGAAATATACCCCAAGGAAGTAAATGAATTCTATATGAAGGGGTTTGTCACTGCTGATGGAAGCATCTCTGTAACTGTCAATAATCAGCTGTTGATCCTATCTGAAGAAACCTTCGGAGAAATTTTCTCTTTGCCAACTGATGGGTACGTCAACGTCTCTGAAATCAAAACATCTGACATTGAGGAAATGCAATCTTTGCTATCTGCTGATGGACGAAAAATCAAAGTTTCCGATCCAAAGAAAGAGCTGAAACCAGAAATACAGTTATTAGCCGACATTGTGGCGAAGGGC
Organism: Primulina tabacum; assembly: GCF_025594145.1. Classification (NCBI taxonomy): domain Eukaryota; kingdom Viridiplantae; phylum Streptophyta; class Magnoliopsida; order Lamiales; family Gesneriaceae; genus Primulina; species Primulina tabacum. The sequence continues at coordinate 24,791,117 of NC_134562.1, read as the reverse complement.
ATATTGGCTAAGGCCGGATCTTATGCTGCCCTTACACTTGAGAAATTCCAGGTGATGACCATCATCATGGGAGAAAAGAAAGTCAACTGGAGACATATTATTTTCAATACTCTGAAGAATATGCTTCAATCAACCAAACAGTCAAGAGGCTTTGCCATCCCAATCAGTTATCTTTTGAGACTAAAGGGATTGGTAGCTTACAATGCTGGAACATCATCAAAGTTCAAAGTCTTCACTGCTAAAAACATCTTGCCGCCAAAAACCAAACAAGAGATTGGATCGCAATCACCTGCTCCAAAATCAGCTAAGAAGGCCAAAACTTTGGCCCAACTGAAAATTGCAAAACGAAAACTGATTCTCAGTGAATCAGATTCGGAGAAAACTCCTTCTCCTAAGCTTGTCAAGAGATCGAGGATGCAAAGAACTAAACCAATAACAGTGGTGGAAGTCATTCCAACTGAGAAAATTACTCAATCAGCTGCCCAACAGCCTATTCAGGCTATCCCTTTGCAGGTAGTCCCACCTGATGAGTGAGTTACTAAAGAAAAGGCACCCGCTAAGGTAAGAGCTCATTTGACTCATGTAAATCGACCTACCATTTTGCCTCGGGCCCGATCTAAAGGTGTTATATTGAGGGAACCAGTGGAAACCACTCACTCTTGTTTGGATATTCCTCACATTCTCACAACTGAAAAAGGAAATGGCAAGCTAGTTGAAGAACCAAGGCCATCTAATACCATCCAAACTCACATTGACTTGGTTTGAGAACAGGTCAACGCATTTTCCACTTCGAAATTAAAATCTTTTGATAATTGGAAAAGTTTTAGGACTGAGATTTTTTCCAAAGAGTTGAAGCACAAATCCCAACTGAAAAAGTTTATTAAACTTGAATCAATTGTGCTGAAAATAGTCAAAGCTGCTACTATTGGCCAGACATTTGAAAGGCAAAAATATTTCTTTGATCAAATTCGAGCCAAAAAGCTGACTAGAATGGTTGCAAAGCTGAAATCCAACTACAATCTCACAGGTCCAACTGCATATAATGATAGAGCTGTGATTACCCAACTGGACACAAGATCTCAGTGGTCTACAAGGTGAAATCAGATTTTGGGAACAGGATCAGGAATTGGTTCTTCCTGACAAATCCTCCAATTCAAATGCAGAAAAAGATTCATCCTCCTCCCAACAGAATGAGCCATATCCACAACCGGCTGCTGAAGAGCCAGTTCAGGATATGCCTCAATCTTCTCAGGTTGAACATCAGCTGTATTCTGAAACTGAACTATCTTTTGCAAATATTGATGAAATCATTCAGGTTGTAGCTCTGGAAGCTCAGCTAGAAGAAATACATTCTGAATCAGTTGCTCCTTCAACTGAACAACCAGAACAAGAAGTTCAGATACCATCTGAAGAACTAGTTGAACCACTTGCTGCTGAAGAGCCAGTCCCAGATTCAATGCAAGAACAACAAGAAGCACCAGTTCAGCCAGAAATCTCTGCTGAACAAGCCACTCAAACTGATGAACTAGAAAAATCTCCAGGTCAAGCAGTTGCTGAAAATGTGGTGAGTCGATTGCTCATTCAAACAAAGGAGCCAGAACAAAGTTCAGTAAACTCTCAACAAGAGGCACCAGGGGAAACTGACCAAGCGTTATCTGTTGATCAAAATCCACTTTCACCACCTCAAATTCACGAAGAAATTGCTGCAACAGACATTCTAGCACAGACTTTTTCTGAAACGATATTATCTGATAGGACCGTGGTGGTCTTTGATCAAGTCTCACATGAACCAAGAACATCTAATCAGTCACCTCCTCTTCAATCCACAGAAATGGATCTTGTTCTTGAAGAAATCCAGAATATGCAGCACAATATGCAGCAGATGATTACTGAAATCAAGAAAATTCAATCCACACAATTGTCTCATACTGTCAAATTGGATTCTTCAATTGAATCTGATTCAGCAAAACTGAAAGACAATCAAGCAAACATGGATTCTCTTACCTGAACTGTACTTGAGATGAAGAATAAAAGAGGTCTAGCTCAAAGTCTCTATACAACTCAGGATATAATTAGTCAACGAGTTGAGCGATTGGAAACTTCTGTTTCTAATAAAATGGAATTGCTGCAGACTTGTTTACAAACTGCTGTCTCAAGTATCTCCGCAGATGTCAAAATTCTTTCCACTGACGTTCGAAAATTATTTGATAAGATGGATTTGTTTGACAAAAAAGGGGAAGAAATCAAAGATCAAAGAGCATCTTGAGAAACAGCAGAAGCAGTTAATCAGATTATTAGATTCAGCTGTTATTAAATCAAGATCCCTTTCAGTTCAAGAAATTCAATCTCTTATTTTATCTACAATGAGCTCAGATGTTCAGTTATTATTTACTTAGTTTTGTCAAACACCATAAAGGGGGAAATTGTTGGAAACTAAATTCCGGCTTTTGACAAAATACGAACCAACTGATCGTGTAAACTGAACTCAGTAACTGGACTTAACAACTGAAATCAGCTGATCTAATAAAGAAGACTGATCAGTTGGAAACTGATGAGTTGATATATTCAGCCGTATGCTAAGCACCCTTCAACTGAACATGTCTCGGGAAAGAACATTCAACCGTCAAGAGACATAGAAGATTGCAACGCCGCACTTCAATCAATACAGCTTTGAAAAATGCATTTCGGCGAAAGCAATTAAGACGCCGCATCACAATAAATGAAGCAAACAATGCCTAAGGAATAATCAAGTAGAAATCAACAGATACAAAGATTCAAATTCATCTCAAGCTGCCGTTGGAGAAAAGAAGCTTATAAATATGACATAAGAACAGCTGAAAGAAAAAAGGGAGTCAACACTATTCAAAAGCTTGCTGTCACTCTATCAAAATTTTAGCTCACTCTTACTTGATATATTCGTAGCAGTTAAGGCTACAATTTGAGCTCACTAGCAAGTTGTAATAATCGTTGAAATTCGATAGTGCTAAGATCAGTTACGCACTGAGAACATTCTGTTAAACTAAGAGTTTCAGTTTTTGGCAGTGTTAAGTCCAAACTGAAGTAGGTCAGTAAAATTCTTGTATTTGATCAAAGTCTTTTAGTGGATATCCTATCCTTGAGATAGAAGGGGTGACGTAGGAGTAATTAAATTCTCCGAACATCTAGAAACAACCCTTGCCTACTTTATTTCAGTTTCGTATTCTATCTTTCAGTCAGTTATTTTCCGCAACTACTTTAGTTTAACTGATTGTCATTGACCAACAAGATTCTGAGAATCAGTTTGTCACCAAACTGAACTCAAAATTAGAAAAGACCAGTTTTAACTGTGAGTGTTTATTCAACTCCCCCCTTCTAAACATTCTTGATACGTTAATCGATCCTATCAAAGACCTTTTTCCTCGCATGTTTTTAAAACGTTTTCGAAATTTTCAAGACATTTATCAAATGTATTCCCAAAAACAGTTAAATCATCAATGAAAATCTCCAAACAATTTTCAACCATGTCGCTAAAAATGCTTAGCATACATCTTTGAAATGTTGCTGGGGCATTGCATAATCCAAATGTCATCTTTCTAAATGCAAATGTGCCAAAAAGACATGTGAATGTAGTTTTATCTTGATCTTCGAGTGCAATGGGAATTTGATAATAACCTGAATATCCATCAAGAAAACAGTAGTATGGATGACCTGCTACTCTTTCTAAAATTTGATCCAAAAATGGTAATGGAAAATGATCTTTTCTAGTGGCGTCATTTAATTTTCTATAATCAATAAACATCCGCCAACTAGATGGGACTCGACTTGTTAACAATTCACCTTTTTCATTCTTTATCACTGTGATGCCAGATTTTTTTGGAACTACTTGTGTTAGGCTTATCCACTTACTATAAGAAATAGGGTAGATAATCCAAACATCAAGTAGTTTGAGAACTTCAGTTTTCACAACATCTTTCATGTGTGGATTTAATCTCCTTTGGGGTTGTTGAGATGTTTTTGCATTTTCTTCTAAGTGAATTTTGTGAGTGAAAATTAGTGGATTAATGCCCTTGAGATCTTTTAGTTTCCAACCAATTGCATTTTTATGTCTTTTAAGCATATCAACTAATTTACCTTCTTCATCACTTGCTAGTTTGGAAGAAATTACCACCGGATATGTTTCATATTCTCCAAGAAATGCATACTTCAATTCTTCTGGCAAGGGTTTTAACTCAAATATGGGTGGTTCGTCTTTGTTCTCATATTTTGCCTCAAATTCTTTCTCTGATCCTGGTAACGAGTGATACCTGATAAAATCATCAAGATCAATTTCAATATTCTCTTCAACAGTTTCAATTGAACAAATATCTAATTGATTACGAGTACTCCCTTCTTGAATGTTTTCTTCCACAAGAGTTTCAATAAGATTTTCACCTTCATCTCCTTTGTCATGTGGTTGCTTACAAAGATTAAAAACATTGAGCTCCAAGGTCATGTTACCAAATGACAACTTCATTATTCCATTCCTGCAATTTATAAAAGCATTAGATGTTGCTAAAAATGGACGACCCAGAATTACAGGAATTGCATTACAAGTTTCGATAGGTTGTGTATCTAAAACTATGAAATCGACAGGATATACAAAGTTATCAACTTGGACCAATACGTCTTCTACCATACCTCTTGGCACTTTAATAGATCTATCGGCAAGTAAAAGTGTTACCGAAGTAGATTTTAACTCGCCTAGATTGAGTTCTTGATAAACTGAATATGGAAGTAAATTAACACTAGCTCCAAGATCAAGCAAGGCTTTTTTAATATTTCGTTCTCCAATAATACATGAAATAGTAGGACAACCAGGGTCTTTGTATTTCAAAGTATTATTATTTTGAATGATTGCACTTACTTGTTCGGCTAAAAATGCTTTCTTTTTCATATTCAATTTTCTTTTCACAGTGCACAAGTCTTTCAAAAATTTGGCATATGATGGTACCTGTTTTATTGCATCTAATAAAGGAATATTAACTTTTACTTGTTTAAAAATATCATATATATCAGAATTCAAATTTGATTTTTTTGTATTATTCAATGCATGAGGGAATGGTGGTGACACTATCTGTTGAACCTCCTCTTCGCAAGTTATGGGTTCCACTTCCTTACCCTTTGGAGTTGATTTATCATCATCTTCACAAGGTTCAAGAATGGATTTTTCCACAACCTTACCACTTCGAAGGGTAATAACAGATTTTACCTGATCCATCGATTGAGTTCCAGAAGTTCCAGTTTGTGAATGATGATCCTTGGGATTAGGCTGTGGTTGTGAAGGAAATTTACCTTTTTCATGAGCATTAAGTGCAGATGCAAATTTAGCAAGAGTATCTTTCAAATCTGTCATGGTTTGAGTAGTTTGAGTATTGATAGACTCTTGCTTTGCAATGAAAGAATTCACTAAATCTTCCAAATTTCTTTTAGGTGGAGGAACATACGGTGCATATTTTTGAAAATTTTGTTGAGTTTGAAAATGTGGTTGCGGAAATTGTGCAGCATTATCATTTCTCCAACTAAAATTTGGATGATTTGGCCAACCTGGATTGTAATTTTGAGAAAATTGTTCAAAATTTGGCCTTTTGAAATTGTTCAAAACATTGACTTGTTCGTGAAGACATTCTTTAAAAGAGGGCAAAGTGGGACAATCTTTTGTAGAATGATCACTTGTATCAAAGATGTGACACGCAATTTCTTCAATAACTTTTAATTGACCATTTTTTTTCAATTCAAGTGCCTCAACTTTTCTTGCCAAAGAGGTAAATCTAGCTTGGAGATCATGTTCATCTTTGAGGGTGTACATACGTCCACCAGATGTGGGAGATTGAATCTTGTTTGACAGTTCGATTGTACCTATAGTGTCCCAATTTTGAGCATTTTCAGCTAATGAATCGAGATACTCAATTGCCTCATTTGGATCTTTATCTTCAAATGTTCCATTACACATAAATTCAACCATTTGCATATCTTTAGGTGTTAAGCCTTCATAAAATTGAGAAACAACTCTCCAAATTTCAAAACCATGATGTAGACAAAGATTAAGCAATTCTTTGTATCTATCCCAACACTGATAAAAAGTTTATCCTTGTTTTTGAGTGAAAGTGATGATTTGCCTTTTAAAAGAATTTGTTCTATGAGATGGAAAAAACTTTTTCAAAAATTGTTGTTGCAATTCATCCCAAGTTCGAATGGATCCCGATCTAAGATTTTGTAGCCATGTTTTAGCTTTATCTTTTAAAGAAAAAGGAAAAAGCTTAAGTCGAATGGTGTTCATGCTACAATTTAGATCATTATATTTGTTGCACACTTCTTCAAACTCTCGTAAATGCATGTATGGATTTTCAGAATCTAATCCATGAAAATTGGGTAAAACTTGGATAATACAAGGCTTAAAATTGAAATGAGATGCATCAGGGGGAAAAACTAGACATGAAGGTGGACTAGTACATGTAGGATTCATGTGATCTCTAAGTGTTCTTCGTCTATCATGATCATGTTGAGATTGAATTTCATCTTCATTTTCTTGGATGGGTTCTTCCGCCACGTTTTGTAAAAATAAAGGGTTATTTCGAATGAGTCGACCACTAAGTTTACGTGACCAAATGCTCATGCAAATGCAAATGCAAAAGAATAAAAACACACAAAAGCAATAAAAATTCAAATAAAGAAAAATAAACTATAAACAAAATTAAATAGACTTGAAATTAAATTATACTTCCCCGGCAACGGCACCAAAAACTTGTTGCGACTTTGATTGTTGCACTCCCAAGAGCAGGTTGTCAACAAGTAGTATAATTCGGTGAGTCCGAATATCGTATCCACAGCGAAGCTAAGGTAATTACAAGTCCACTACAATGTCTTTTTGTTTTTGTTTTGGTTTTTGTTTTCTTTTTTTCTTTTAATGATTTGAATCTTTAATTGATAATTTTTAATTGTTCAAATTTTAATTTAAGTAGTTGAGATTAAAGGATCCACTCTTGGTATTTTAATAAAGTTAATATTAATGAACATTATTGAAATCCACTTAATAAAATGGTTCCAATATATATTAAATAATCATATTTTTATTATGTTATATATTATTATCTTATAAATATATAATATATACCAAAACTTGTAAATGTTGTCAAGTATTTATTGTGCTATATATATATTTGTAAAAACTAAATCAAGTTTCCCACTTTAAATGGTTGGTAAAACCAAACAAACATTTAAATGGTACCAAGAAATTAATATTATGATATTAATATATAATAAATCAAGACATCCACTTTAAATGGTTGGTAAAACCAAACAAACATTTAAATGGTACCAAGAAATTAATATTATGATATATTCATATATAATAAATCAAGACATCCACTTTAAATGGTTGGTAACACCAAACTAACATTTAATTGGTCCTAAGAATTTAGTGTAACATATAGCAACAATAAATCAAAACTCCCACTTATAAGTAGGGTATAATAATACTTAAATAAATAAATATAACATAAACAATAAATAATGATTAAATAATATAAAACATAGATTCTTACCTTTTAATAACCTTATTATCATGCCAAGAGTTTCACCTTTTTCATCTCAACTTTGGAAAGTTAGCTACTCATTATTCAAAGTGTAAAACTTTGAATATGAATTTAACATGCTACTTATATTTAAATGAAGAAATAAAGGAAAAACAAAGAGAGAAGTATTATGAACTCAAAGATTTGTTCATAAAATGAGGGATATCTCAATACATTACAATGCACCCCTATTTATAGCCAAATTTGAGGAGACAACCACAAATAAAATATTATTTTTTACACATAAGTTTTCATTGGTGTTCCAAGAAATTAATATTTTAATACACATCACTTTTGAAAATCTTCACATCTGAATTTTCTTCTCCACATAAAATAAAACATGTAGATATCTGAGTTGTTTGAATTGTGGTATTTTTTTATTTAACCATTTGACCAAGTAATTTGAGAGATATGGTCAAAATACTAGATCATGGTAAAACTGCAACTTTTTTGGTAACTTTAATTGTTGCTTAATTTGATCACATTTGTGAGAAGATTTTTATCTCATGCTTGCCACCAATATTGTAGATATTAACATCAACTTTCTACAGGTCCAAAAATCATCTTAATCCCATTTTCAACGCCAAGTTTATTCTTGTTTTATCGAACCTATAAAAAATAGTAAAAACTTATAATTACACAACAACTTATATTTTATACAATTTATTATAAAACATATAATATTTAAACATTTAATAAAACAAAAACTATATATTTATATTATAAAATATTTAATTAATATACAATTTTTTATCTTTATCAGCCGTTCGTGGGGATTTACAAGAAGGGCTATCTCCGCGTAAAAATCGGAATAGTTTGGAGTCCAAGCGTTAAGAACGCAAAGGTATAAATTCTAAATACCCTATGAATGATTTGAACACACGACGCCCAAGAACAAATTTTTTAAACTTCCGTTGCGTCTTGGGTGCGAGAATACAATGTCCCAACACATATCTAGTTTGGGCTTTGGCTGCTGGACATTCTTGGCATTGAAGATTTTGAGCTTGGATGATCTTTCAAAATCTTCACCCACCAACCCCTTGACTTTTAGGAAATAGCTGAGCTGCACTGCTTATCCCTTTGATTGCTTGGACGACTGAAACATGTTCTTTAAAATGTTGAATATGATATTCTTCCATTTCATTCTCCTGTCAGCCATGATAGAAGTCATAGCTTGAAAATTTTCCAGCGTGAGAGCAGCAAAGGATCCTGCCTTCGCTAATAGCCCCTTGGCTACAATATCAGCCAGCAATTGAACTTCTGGCTTTAGTTCTTTCTTTGGATCGGAAACTTTTATTTTCCGTCCATCAGCGGATAGTGCAGTTTGCATCTCCCCAACATCAGCAGTTTTGATCTAAGAAGTGTTAGCTAGCCCATCAGTAGGCAGCTGAAATAGATTGGTGAAGGAGTCCTCAACAATGATCAGCAACTAACCATTGAAATTAGATGCGATGTTTTCAGTAGTAGTGACGTAGCCATTTTTGTAAAGCTCTTGAATGAGATAATCCCAAAAATGGTTTGAGTCCAGCTGCTTCCAGTTTGTTAAAGATGTTCTTCAAAGCTTCATCAGGAACCGACATAACTAAGGCAAAATTGATTGCCATAGCATTCAGAAAGTGAGCTGGAACTTGAGTTGCCATTTGACGAAATGATTTTCTGCGAGAAAGAATGCTTTGCGTTAGATTTGCTCTATAAATCTAATTAAGAGTAAAGAAAAACTGAATAGGAGCGGGGTATAGAACATATGTATGTTATGGTTCAAATTTTGGACACATGTCAGTCCAAGAGAATTTGAATAAAAACGTGTGTCGTGTGATGAAAACGTGTGTAGAATATAAATGAATCACGTGGGTCCATGTTTCAAAATGATATTCATTGAAAGACAACAATTAAATGCATAATCAATCAGTCACATTACGTAATATGGAATATTATTCGATTTATCAGTTAACTTATTGAAGAAGATCGGTTAGGTCAACAACTGAATGATCAGTTATGAGCTGAATCAATTCAGTTAAGGGTCTACTGACTATTGTCTTCTCAGTTACCAATTATATTCGACATTCCCCCTCAACAAATGCATAAAAATTAAAAGAAGGGTAAGAGAAACTTAGTCTGGATCAGTTAAGTCTATTTGGTAACTGATGACTCTTCATCTTCCTCCTTTCTCTTTAAGGGCTTTCTATAAATAAAACCATTGTTATTCGATAACAACATCTAAACACTAATGGATTGATCAAGCAATTACAACGTCCCTCATCCTTCATGGACACCTGATCGTTTTGAAAGATTCAAGAAGGCTCTTGAGAAGTATGTCTTTTCAAAGGTTATGTCCAAATGGACCACGGTTCATGATCTCCAATCAATTCACAATGGTGAATTTCTTGCTAATGCTAAGCAGAGATCAATTGCAAGGAAATACAAAAGCCGTTTTGAAGTCGACCATATTTCAGAGCTTGTCACTGATCAAGTTCTATTTCATGTGATGTTGTGGAAGGAGTGGCACTTGCTTGAAAGTATTTCTACTACAGAAGCCTTTAGAAGTATCAATAGTCATGATTTGACTAACTGGTTGACTGTTTGGCAAGATGTTGTTGGGAAAGAAATGAATCGTGTAGTTTGGTTTAGATTTTATTCGCAATAAAATCATATTATGATTCACTGTTCTTTCTTTTTCTTATCTGCAAAACTAACTGGCATCAGTTGACAAACAATTAACTAACTGAATAAGGTAACTGGCAAGTGATTAACTGAGATCAGTTGACAAACAGTTAACTAAATGAATACAGTAACTGATAAATGATTAACTGGCATCAGTTGACAAACAGTTAACTACTTGAATATAGTAATTGATAAATGACAAACTGAATGAACAGCAACTGACGTAACAACAATAAAACTGATATAATTAAGACAAGTCAATTAAACCAAGAATATTGTGAAAGTGAGAAAATTTAGTCTCTGGTGAAGGTTTGGTGAAGATGTCAGCAGCTTGTTGTTCAGTTGGCACATATTTCAGTCTGATTGCTTTCTTCAGAGCATGATCTCTGATGAAATGATGCCTGACATCAATGTGCTTGGTCCTTGAGTGAAGAACTGGATTGTATGTGATCGCAATTGTGCCTCTATTGTCACAAAATATTGGAGGTTCTTTTGCATCAACTCCATAATCTTTCAGTTGTTGATGAATCCAGAGCATCTGGGCGCAGCAACTTCTAGCCGCAAGATATTCTGCTTCAGTTGTGGATGTAGCTATGAATGTTTGTTTCTTGCTGAACCATGAGATCATTCGGTCTCCTAGAAACTGACAAGATCCACTGGTGCTTTTACGATCTAGCTTACATTCTGCATAATCTTCATCTGAATATCCAAATAAATTGAAAGAAAAGTCTTTAGCATACCATAATCCCACATTTTGTGTGCCTTTAAGATATTTTAAAATACGTTTGGCAGCTGAAAAATGTGATTGCTTAGGATTTTCCTGAAATCTAGAACACATACAAATAGCAAATATAATATCAGGACGACTAGCAGTTAGGTACAATAATGAACCGATTAAACCTTTGTAGAGTTTCATCTCAACTGATTAACTCATGGGAGTACTTGCAGCTGAACATGTTTCCATGCCAAATTTATTGAGCAGTTCCTTCGTATATTTGGTCTGACTGATAAAAATACCAGTTTCCAGTTGCTTCACTTGCAGACCGAGAAAAAATGTCAGTTCACCTATCATACTCATCTCAAATTTGTCCTCCATTAACTTGGAAAACTTCTCACATAATTCGGGGTTAGTTAACCCAAATATAATATCATCAACATAAATTTGCACTAGTAAAATATGATCATTCTTAGATAATTTGAACAAAGTTTTATCAATTGATCCAACAGTAAAATCATGATCAGTTAGAAATTTTGAAAGTGTTTCATACCAAGCTCTTGGAGCTTGTTTAAGACCATATAAAGCTTTGTTCAGATGATAGACATGATCAGGAAAAGAGTGATTTATAAAACCTGGTGGTTGTTCAACATAAAATTCTTCCTGTAATTGACCATTCAGAGAGGCACTCTTCACATCCATCTGGTAGACTTTAAAGTTCTTGAATGATGCATAGGCAAGGAACATTCTGATTGCTTCCAGTCTTGCAACCGGTGCATAAGTTTCTTCGTAGTCAATTCCTTCTTCTTGCATGTATCCTTGAGCTACAAGTCTTGCTTAGTTGCGTATAACTGAACCATCTTCGTTCAGTTTGTTTCTGAATACCCATTTGTACCTATAACAGTTTTAGAAAATGGTCTTGGAACTAAGTTCCAGACATTGTTATGTGTAAACTTATTTAGCTCTTCTTGCATAGCATTTATCCAGTTAGGATCAGCAAGAGCTTAATCAGATTTTTTCGGTTCCAGTTGTGAAACGAAGGCTGAATGAATAAATAGATTAAGCATTTGATTTCTAGTTCTTACCGGATAAGATGGATCACCTATCACTAACTCTGGAAGATGTGATTTCTTCCATCTGAGCTCAGTATTTGTTGCGTCCATTTCAGCAACTGAATGTTTTCTTCAGTTTCAATTGGAGCTGTATCTGTTGGTAACTGAATATTATCAATACGCTCCAACAACTGATTATCAGGAACAACTTCTTGTTCAACTGATTGATCCAGTACTTCTGGTTCAGGTGTTTGAAGGATGTTTCGATTGATATGATTCTCTTCTTGATTATCATCCTCCAAACTGATCTGTAAATCGATCAACTAGCTCAACTAGAACAGTTGGCTTATCAGTTAGCACATATTCATCAAATACAACATGTATTGATTCTTCAACATTGAAAGAGCTTTTATTAAAAATTCTATAAGCTTTACTCACTGAATAATATCCAAGAAATATTCCCTCTACAGATTTAGCATCAAAAACTTTTAAATGATTTTTGTCATTATCAAGAATAAAACATCTGCATCCGAATATTTTGAAGTAGGAAACCACACTTTTTCGTCCATGCCAAATCTCATATGGTGTTTTCAAATGATTCTTTTTAATCATTGATTTGTTCTGAGTATAACATGGAGTGTTTACTGCTTCTGCCCAAAACCTTTGAGAAATACCAGAATCAGCAAGCATTGTTCTAGCAGCTTCTTTAAGGGTCCGATATCTTCTCTCAGCTACACCATTTTGCTGAGGAGTTCTAGCTGCTGAGAACTCATTCTTGATCCCTGTATTTTCTAAAAATGTTAAAAGATTTTGATTGATGAATTCAGTCCCTCTATCAGACCTTATTCGACCAATCCCAACTGATTTTTCATTTAATAATCTTTTGAAAAGCTTAATCAGTTGTGCAGCAGTTTGGTATTTGGATTTGAGAAATATAACCCAAATAAATCTTGAAAAAGCATCCACAACTACTAAGGTGTATTTCATTCCCCCTAAACTCATGACTAGTATTGGACCAAAAAGATCCATTTGTAACAGTTCTAAGAATCGGGAGGATGATTTACAACCTCTTTTTTTGAATGAAGATCTTACTTGCTTACCAAACTGACATGCTGTACAAATTTTATCTTCTGAGAAATCTATTTTGGGCAAACCAGTTACAAGATCATGGTTACTCAGCTAGGCAGTAGATTTAAAGTTTAAGTGGTTTAATCTCTTATGCCACAACCAGTTTTTAGAAGATTTGGAAGCAATGAAACAAACTGGTGCATAAAGTTGATCAGTCCAATTGACATTGTAAGTATTTCCACAATGATTGCCAGTTAAGATGACCTCATCAGTTGAGTCTCTGAACAAGTGTGTTTGTCGAACTGAACTGATAAATTATTATCGCATAACTGACTGATACTAATCAAATTATACTTCAAATTCTCAGCTAGTAAAACATCTTTGACAATAAAGTTATCATGGATAATCTTACCATTACCCACAGTTTTACTTTTGGAGTTGTCTCCAAAACTGATGTTTGGTCCAGTGTATTTGATCAGTCGAGATAGCAGACTTGCATCTCCTGTCATATGCTGTGAGCATCCACTGTCTAGATACTAGGTGGATTCCTTGTTTGTACCTGTCACATGCAATCACACATAGTATATGATCTTGGTACCCATATTCATTTGGGTCCTAAATTGATTAGTCCATTAGGAACCCAGACTTGGACCAGTCGAACTGACTTTCCAGTTGTTTTGTTCCAAATAGTTTCTCTTGACTTTTGGGTATTAAGTGTGTGGAGTGAGGAAGAAACAGTATGATTTGTACCCTTTTTCAACTGACTGTTCTTTTGATACTGTGTCTGAACCGGCTTACAGTTGTAGTAATTGTAATAGTCATTCCTTGAGTGCTGATTTTTGTAACTGCACCGTTTAGGTGACCAGTTTCTTGAATCAGTTGAACTCTCAGATCTATATCCAACTCCATACCATTTGGCTTTGTTCTTACTTTCAGTCGATTGAACAGTTGGTTTACTTGGTTCTAAGAATTCATTTACCATATTTGATTTTACAAAGGTAATGTACTTTCCTTTGTTTTCATTCAACCTTGGCTGTGTATCACTTGCAGAATTTTCAACATGACTCTTAAAGCCTAAACAAGTTTTATCATCAACTAATTTTTGTGAATTCTGCATTTCAGTCAATGTAACTGAAGACTTGTTCCAAGCTTGAATCAGTTCAGTATGTTTTGAAATTTCAGTTTTTAACTGATATATCAAAGCTTGGTTCTCAATCATTTCAGCTTTTGGCACTACAATCTCCCTTTTTAGACCCAACATTTCAACTGACTCATCAGTTTCAGTTTTTCATCATTGGGATCATTTTGCTCAGCTCTGACCTTCTTAAATGATCAAGCAAGTTTGTGATAATCATTTATCATGTCATGCAATGTGGTAATGAGTTCCTCACGAGTGAAATCAGTAGAGCTGAAGTCAAATACATGTTCACTTGTTGACTTTAGTTCAGCATCATCTGCCATTAAGCACCTGACTTCTTCTTCATCATTACTTCAACTTATTGGACTTTCAGGTTCTGACTCCTCACTGTCAGTTTCTGCCCACTTTGACCTACTCTCCTCAGCTAGAAGCACCTAATGTTTTTTTCTGAGAGATTTCTTGTCATTCTTGGTTCTTCTTCTGTGCTCATAGGGCTTCTTTTCCTTTTCAGTTGATCCTCGACTGTCCTTCTTTGGCATGGGACAGTCACAATGATATGGACAATCTTGCCACAGTTGTAGCAAGCATAAGGTTCTTCTTTAGAGTGATTTTTCTCATATTGTTTCTAGAAGTTTCCTTGATTTGTCCTCATAAACCTTCCAAGCTTCTTGACAAATAATGACATTACGTCATCGCTCAGCAGATTTGTCAACTGAACTAGTTGGTTCCAGCTTGACAGCAGTTAAAGTAGTTGTGACATTTGATGTAGAAGGTTGTCCTTCTCTATTTTGTAGTTCAAACTCGTATGCCTTTAGATCAGCAAACAAATCATGAAGTTCAACCTTGTTAAGGTCCTTTGATTCACGCATACCCATGGTCTTGACGTCCCACTCTTTGGGAAGACCTCTGACCAACTTCAGTGTTATTTCTTTGTTAAAATAAACCTTTCCAAGTGCATTCAGCTCGTTTATAATACCACTGACCCTCTCATAATATTCGTGCAACGATTCTCCAACCTTCATCTTGATATTTTCACATTTCTGAACAGAATTTGATAGCTTGTTTTCCTTGGTTTGTTCGTTTCCTTCACAAAGTTGAATCAGTTTCTCCCATATCTCTTTAGCAGTTTTGCACATTTTGATTTTGCTGAAAGTGACTTTATCCAGAATTTTATATAAGATGTCCTTAGCCACATTGTCAAGGTCGGCTTTCCTCTTATCTTCAGTTGTCCATTCCTATCTGGACTTCTCAACGCGATGAGGTACCCCATTAGTTATTGCAACTGCATTATTTGCTTTTAAGATTTTCATGGGTCCTTCAGTAATGACATACCACATGTCGTCGTCTTGTGCAGCTAAATGAGCCTGCATTCTGATTTTCCAGTCATCAAAATCTTCTCTGGAAAACATTGGTATTTTATTGAATGAAAACATACTGATCAGCTTTGTGGATAAAAATATTCTGGGACAAGATTCAACTGCTCTGATATCACTTGATAGGATCGATTAACCGGTGAAAGAGTGTATAGAAGGGGGGTTTGAATAAACACTCACGATTTTCACAATCTTTTCGAATGTTGAGTCTGTTTAGTGACAAACTGAAACTCGTAATCTTGTCAGTCGATATCAATCACTTAACAATAAAGTGCGGAAATAAACTGACTAATAGATAGAACAAAAACTGAAATAAGAACACACAAGATTTTATGGATGTTCGGATATTTCAATCACTTCTACGTCACCCCTTCTATCACAAGGATCGGATATCTATTAAAAGACTTTGATCGATACAAACACTTGTACAGACCCACTTCAGTTTGAAATTAACAATGCCAAAACTGAAACTCTTAATTTACAATATATTTCACAGTACTCAACTGGACTTAGCACAATTGATTTTTTTAAAGATCGAATATACAACAAAAGGATTTGTGCTAGTAAGATCGAAAAATAGCCTAGAATGCTACGAATAAATCTGATAAGTATGAGCTTCTAATTTTTGAATATGAGCAAGAATTTCAGCAGAGTAACAGCAAGATTGATAGAATAATAAATCGTTGTTTTTCAACTGCTCTTCCATGCTATTTATAGGCTTCTCTTCAATGGTAATAATCAATGTAATTTGAATCTTTATATCCGTTGTTTGTCACGTCAATATATTTCTGATATTTGTACACTGCATTTTTTTTGATATGCGGCGTTCCCACTGTTAGTTGCAATATGCTTTGTACTGTTGTTGGTTGAATGTCCTTTTCGTTAGCTGATGACGTGTACAGTTGAAGGATCAGCTGATAAGCTCACAATTTAATATATCAATTGATCAGTCAGTTGTCTGCGTAAGTTCATTTCAGTTGGTTCAGTTGCCTTTGTTAATATGCGCATTAATATTCAGTTATAGGCAACTATTAGTTTGAGTATTTGTTCAATTACTTTCGAACATCTTGATATGTTAATCCAGTCGATTTAAACACTTAGTTTGTCAAACTACCGACAAGGTTGAACAGGATTTTTGGAGGAAAAAAAATGAACATTTTAAATATTTTATATTTATGAAAGTCACATAAGGTTTGCGGAACATTTTATTGAATCAAATTTCGAGTTTCCTATGCAAACTTATGAGTTCTACAAGAATTTTAGAAAAAAATGGAAGAATTCTAAGCGCAGGGGTGCAAGGAATTCTGCTCATCATTAAAAAAATTATTTTTGGCATGTGGGTGAGCCTTAAGGTAGCACAAGGGCGCTCTGTCTTCTGTCTGACATCATTAACACGACGCAAAGCCAGCGCATATGCATCTTATTTTTGTCCGAGAAATTTTTGAAAATTTTTCTTCCTAACCGGATTATGAACCTCGTGATGCCCTAATACCACTTAAATGTTATACCCTAGACCGAGACGTATGACACTGATATTGTTTAATAATCACACAATCGCAAAACAACAAGTCTCATAAGTACACAATTTCAAACCAGACTATTTATTTCATAAAATGTTTATTGTCTTTATGATTTCAAAATAATATTTCATATCATAACAAAATATTTTACAGCAGTGGAATGTAAAACATAATCTAAAGGAAGACAAAATTAACGACGACATTGGTCTTATTCTTCTTCACCATCCCAAAATTGGGTCTGCTCATCGTCCTCTAGTTGTTCCTCGTTGAATGGGTGAATGATATAGTTGACACTCAGTAACTGATGGAATCCTCTCAGCCATTAAAATCATTTTTCAATGAGATTTGCAAATATAACTATAATAAAATACAAACATAAATAATTATTTTAAAAAATAAATATATATCAAACTTATGCACTGAGTAGATTATTAATTCAATGGCTAACGGATATCAGTCTCCTATATTTTAAACCTCTAAAATATTAAAGATGAATCAAGGATCATGTATTTTTCAAAATACATATTCATATCATTTGTTCATAAACTTTAGTGTTTCAAATATACAGATTTTCGAGGATCATATAAAAATATATGTTTGTCATTTTTAAAACAAATTATCTGAGTTAAAACAGAAAGCCCACTTGCTAGAACAAGTATGCAAAACTTTATGTATATCCAATATTTTAAATAATAACCAACTTACAAAAAGGTGTTCCAAAAACACGAAAATCTTGTTGGATTTTTCTATAATCTATCGCTTAAACGGGGAAGCTTGTGCTACTCGAACTTGACAGGACCTAGGCTAGATATTCTGGCAGCACTCTTGCTCGAAAATGTTGTTGAATTTCGTCCCTCCTTCTACAACTGGTGTAGTTCGAAAATTCTGAATTTTTGGAGTTATTTTGGTGTGGTATTTCACTAAACCAATGTCTCTGTTTATAGGCCTCTAAAAATAAGATGAAAGATGCATGTCCTTTCTTCTTGAATAGCCATAAACTCAATTTTTATGGACAATAATCATCCTTAAAGAGGATATTAAAATCTGATTTTAACTTATGTCAAAATACCTTTTCAAATTTCAATTATGGGTTTGTGTATATGTTGAATTATTTAAGCTCGAATTCTTGGGTCTTCAAAATAAAAATCCATAAACATATTTTGGTGAGTTAATATTTTGATTTGCAATCAAATTATAACTATAATTTGATAATTATTCATGTAAGCGTACATCTATAAACCCATTCCAACTATAACATACTAATTTGTATTTTCATTTATGAAACATCTCGAGTCTCGTAGACTAAACGTCATTTTCATGTGAGCTCAAACGTGAACTTCATATATTTAGACCAATGATTATCATATCCCATTATAACATCTCTTTGATGATGTACTTGGTATAGAAGAGAATATGTTGATGAAATATTAATATATAAATCGACACTGTCATTTATATTTCAATTTATATTATTCACACTCTTGAATTTAGGGGATAATATACCGTATCATACTAAAAATTACGGTATAAAAATATATAGGCCGATATTGAACCGAAACTTTCAATGTACCGAGTCTCATTATATCGAAATTTTCGGTACGTATAACTAATATATCGATCATATCGAAATTTTGCAATATAACGAGATTTCGGTAAGATATCGATATATATCGTTTTATACCAAAAAAATCTTATATTCTTTAAATTTAATTAATTTATTATTTCAAAGTATTATATATGAAGGGACAATTGCATATAAAGGTACAAGAAATAAGTAAAATGTGTGTATCAGAATTTAGTAATGTGCTCGGATGTTGTTAACACCAGCACACAACATGTAGCGAAAATTAATTATTACCATAATTTTAATAAATAAACACCAGATTTAAATT
The DNA here is from genome assembly GCF_025594145.1 of Primulina tabacum. Lineage (NCBI taxonomy): Eukaryota > Viridiplantae > Streptophyta > Magnoliopsida > Lamiales > Gesneriaceae > Primulina > Primulina tabacum. The sequence goes on along the minus strand of NC_134562.1, from coordinate 24,772,109 downwards.
ATGCACAAGTACGAATACTTGTGTGATGCCTCGTGGCAAAAAGTTCACCAGAAAAATATGTAAATCGTTTACAAAAAACAATACTAGTAAAAATACCAAAACTAATTACTTGACACTCCAAAGAATTAAAATATGCATCAACAGTACAAATAAAATCTAGATGCATAAACGAAAACACGTATTGCTTAAAACAAACGAAAACAATCTTCGATCAACTGTCTGCGTTAGTGTTGTTCTTCGAGTCTTGGCAACACCAATCATCAACACGGAAAGTGTGTGAATCAATCACACAAAGTCTTCACACAGAAATCTCCAATACTGAACTTGTACAAGTTCAGCAAATCTTTCAGCAGCTGCGTAGTGATTTTTCTTAGAAAAACTCTGTCACACTATTCTCTCTAAGTATTCCCTCTATATATGTGGGGACCCGGGCTCTAACTCAATTCTTTTCGGGATTAATTGGATCTTTATTCAAAATGTGGGTCAAATTTTCTCTTTTTAACATTAATTCAAATGTAAATACTAAGCATAATATCTTTCCTTATTTAATTACAACACATATAATATACATGTCATGTTTTACAACAAACACATCACTAGTGTTTAATACAAACCATAAACTACGAGTAGTACAAATCTAATACAACATCACTAGTGATCTTCTGCGCCCGGAGTCACCACGCTATCTTTATCTCATCTCTGACGTGACCCAAATCCTGCCCCACATGTTGTTATGCACACATACAGACATAACAACAGCCGGAAACTCCGGTGAGAACAAATCCCAGTATAAAACATGTATACATGCTGATACGAAATCATAAATCATGCATGAAAGCAATAACAAGGGCTCCATAGTCTATGAAATCGATCTATCTAAACATGCAATTTAAATCAAATCATGTCTTGACTCGAATCGACTCTACTCTAGGGATCTCGGTGTGAATAAGACGTCAATGGCTGTCACCTACCCTCCCAATCGGGGTGACTGTACGTCTTATTCCTAGACTTCGGTCATATCTGTATCGAATGTCTACAATCGGATTGAATCTGGTCCGAAGCGTCGATACCACCGAACATCTAGTTTGGCAAGTCTGCCAATGACTCTCCTATCTCAAAGGCTTGAATATAACTCTATAAACAAGGCATTATCATATCAAGAGATTTGAATATAAATCTATAAACAAATCACAATCATATCAAAAGATAAACAATAATTCTAGTATGTGATTTTGTTGGGAAACTCAAACTGAATCTCATTTGAGTTGTGTCTTCCTCAAACAAAACATGCATTATACCTTTCTTGTTGAACTTTTATCGATGTCGAGGTCTCGAAGTCGAAGTGAGGCACAATGAATCTGAAATGGTAATGTTCAATAGATACAAGATCAACATTCTATTCAATCCATACATGTATGTAACAATATTCATTCTCGGTACATTTTGGACGGCATAACGACGTATTATTTCGATACCGATCAACTCAATAACACATATATGATATCAACAATTCCCAATTCTCAATAATCATCCACCACACTTCAAAATCTGCATAATCTCCTATACACATTTTCTTAAAATACAAAATAATCACATACGATAATCTTTCTTCGATCCGTTTTCAAGTATACGTTCGGAGACATCACAAGAATACATAATAACCATCAATATCTGATTTCTTCAACCTCTTAACTTCAAAACATGTTGAAAGTTAACAATACTTACTTCCTTTTGTAGCCAATAGCAAGAGGAGTACGAATATCACCTCGGATCAAAAATCGGATAACTAAATGTGAGACAATCACAATTCTAAGCTAGAGAGAACTTGGAGATTTTCTGAATCTCTTTCTCTCGGTTATTGCTGATGGAGATGAAGAAATGAAAGTGTTACACATTATATAGCTCATGCCATGTGTCAACTTAGTGTGCATGCTGGACTTCTCGCGCATATGCGCGCCCTTAACTCGCGCATATGCGCGAGACATATTGTCTCGGCATCAATACCTCGCGCATATGCGCGCTTCATCTCACGCATGTGCGCCAAAGTCTCTGGAGGTGTCGCGCATATGCGCGCCTTATCTCGCGCATGTGCGCCGATGCTTCTGGAATTGTCGCGCATGTGCGCGCATTTCTTCGCGCATGTGCGCCATCTGTTCTGTCCTATTTTGAATATTTCCTCATCTCATCTCACTTAATACTTCCCGTTGCATGTCATGCATACTCATATATTCCGAGTATCACATCAATGAAGGCTTATAATCTCAAGCCTTACATTTCTCCCCCTCTAAGAAATGATTTCGTCCTCGAAATTGCAGGCAATCTATCGAATCATACATAAAAAGTAATATAATCAAAACTGAAGAATTACTTACATCATGTAAATAGCTCGGGATGTTTTTGTCTCATATATGCTTCTGTTTTCCAAGTCGCTTCTTCGATGCCATGACGACTCCACTGGACTTTCACTAGCGGAATAGTCTTCGTTCTGAGCTGCTTCTCTTTCCGATCCAAAATCTGTATCGGTTGCTCAACATAACTCAAAGTCTGATCAAGCTCAGCTTCGTCAGGCTGAATGACATGAGAAATATCTGGCATATATCTACGCAACATCGAGACATGAAAAACGTCATGTATCCCAGATAAAGAAGGAGGAAGAGCCAGTCGATATGCTCGATCGCCAATCTTCTAAAGAATCTCGTATGGACCGATGTATCTAGGAGACAATTTCCCACGCTTGCCAAATCTGACAATGCCTCGGAAGGGAGAAATCTTCAAGAATACTCTGTCTCCTTGTTCAAATACTAACGGTCTACGTCTGATATTGGCATACTTGGCTTGCCTATCCTGTGCCGTCTTCATCCTCTTCTGAATTATCTTTACTTTCTCGGTCATCTCACGAATCATATCAGGCCCAAGTTCTGGTACCTCAGATATATCATCCCAATATAGAGGAGATCTGCACTTCTTGCCATATAATGCTTCAAACGGTGCCATCTCTATGCTCGTTTGATAGCTGTTGTTGTACGAGAATTCACACAACGGTAGTGAATCTTGCCAACTAGTGCCGAAATCTAGCACTACAGCTCTCAACATGTCCTCTAAAGTCTGGATAGTCCGCTCTGACTGTCCGTCGGTCTGAGGATGATAAGCAGTACTCAGGTGTAATGTCGTACCTAAGGCCTGCTGCAAACTGTGCCAAAAGTGTGAAGTGAATCGTGGATCACGATCTGATACGATAGATTTCGGCACACCATGCAATCTGACTACTTCTCTGATATAGGTTTCGGCCATCTGATCGTGTCTGTATGTCATTCTGTATGGAATAAAACAAGCCGATTTGGTCAATCTGTCAATACTGACCCAAATCGCGTCACAGCCCCGGGATGATCGAGGTAACTTTGTCACGAAATCCATGGAAATGTGATCCCATTTCCATTCTGGAATAGACAAACTCTGAAGTAAACCTCCAGGCTTCTTTCTTTCGGCCTTCACCTGTTGGCAATTTAAGCACTTAGACACATATTCGGCAATATCTGATTTCATCTGTTTCCACCAGAACTGTGTCTTTAGATCGTTGTACATCTTCCTGCCACCAGGATGAATACTGAACCGACTACAGTGCGCTGCTGACAATATCTGTTGTTTCAACTCTGAAACATCTGGCACTACAATACGGTTATTCACATACAGGACAAAATCACGTACCTGATATTCAGACTGATGTCCTGATCTGATCATCTGAATTGACTTCTGTATATTCTGATCTGTTCTTTGAGCTTCTTTGATTTTCATGATCAAATCTGGCTCAACTTGAATCGTGGCAAGTCTTAATGGTCTACTATATGTGTCAAATACTAAACCAGACAAACAACAATCTTCAACTAAATTCGAAACACCTATCGTCGATAAGGATAGGGTACAAACCTTTCGACTTAAGGCATCTGCTGCTGCATTTGACTTCCCTGGATAGTACTTGATCTCGCAATCAAAATCTTTCAGTAGATCAAGCCATCTACGCTGCCTCATGTTCAACTCTGACTGAGAAAATAGATACTTCAGGCTTTTATGGTCAGAGTAAATCTCAAATTTCTCACCATAAAGATAGTGATGCCAGATCTTCAAGGAAAAAACAATAGCCGCCAATTCAAGATCATGAATGGGGTATCGAATCTCGTGTGGCTTCAGCTGTCTAGAGGCATATGCGATCACATGACCTCGCTGCATAAGAACACATCCCAGCCCTCTGTGAGATGCATCACAATATACAATGAAATCGCCAGTACCTGAAGGAATCATCAAGACAGGTGCACTGGTCAGCCTCTTCTTCAATTCTAAGAAGCTAGACTCACAATCCTCCGACCACACAAAGGGTGTATTCTTTTGTGTCAACTGGGTAATCGGCTTCACAATACTGGAGAAATCTTTGATGAATCGTCTATAGTACCCTGCTAGACCCATGAAACTGCGTATCTCAGGCACCGAAGTCGGTCTCGGCCAACTGATCACAGCTTCCACTTTACTCGGATCCACGAAAATACCATCTCCAGATATGATATGACCCAAGAAGACAACCTGTCTCAGTCAAAACTCACATTTTGACAGTTTAGCATACAATCTTTCATTTCTCAATGTTTGCAACACAATTCTCAAATGATTGGCATGCTCAGTCATATTCTTGGAATACACCAAAATATCATCAATAAAAACAATCACAAACTCATCTAAATATCTCTGAAAGACACGGTTCATCAATCCCATGAACACCTCTGGAGCATTCGTTAAACCAAAAGGCATGACAATAAATTCATAATGTCCATACCTCGTTCGAAACGCTGTCTTCGGTATATCAATATCTCGTACTCGCAGCTGGTGATATCCAGATCTCAAATCGATCTTGGAATAGATAGATGATCCCTGCAACTGATCAAATAAGTCGTCGATACGAGGCAAAGGATATTTGTTCTTTATCGTTGCCTTGTTCAGTTTCCTGTAATCTATACACAATCTCATAGAACCGTCTTTCTTTCGTACAAATAGCACTGGAGCGCCCCAAGGAGATACACTGGGTCTAATATATCCCTTGGCTAGAAGATCTTCTAGTTGGGCTTTCAATTCTTTCAATTCTATTGGCGCCATCCTATATGGGGCTCTCGAAATAGGAACGGTACCTGGAATAAGATCAATACTAAAATCTACCTCTCGAGCTAGAGGTAACCCTGGAATCTCGTCCGGAAATACATCTGCAAATTCCCGTACTACTGAAAAATCTGCCAATGCTGGGCTCGATTTCAGTAAATCTACTGAATAAATAAGGAACCCTTCTGCTCCTTGTTGCAACAATCTACTCATAGTCAGCGCACATACTAAGGGAATCCGAGATCTGGAACCCTTACCGTAGAATTTCCACCCCTCTGTCATTTCAGGTCTGAATCTAACAATCTTGTGAAAACAGTCTACGGTGGCTCTGTACTTAGTCAACATGTCAATCCCGACAATACAATCAAAATCAGATAAACCAAGTACAACACATTCTAAATCGATCTCATGCCCTTCAAACTGTAGTAAGCAATGTCTAATTGAAGTCACAGATATCAGACCACTTCCTAACGGAGAAGAAATAGACACTACAGTAGACAATGACTCGACAGGCAATGCATGTGTGAATGCAAAACGTTCTGATATGAATGTATGTGATGCACCTGTATCTATCAATACATATGCAGAATAACCGCAAAGAAAACAGTTACCTGCAATCACATCGTCTGGCGCATCCTAGGCTTGCTCCTCGATCAGTGCAAACACCCTAGCCTGTTGTCTGGGAGGTTGGCTCACTGTCTGGCCACCTCTGGCTCTAGGTTGAGACTGTGTAGGCGTGGGCTGGAAGGAATGGACAGACGAAGCTTGCCTCTCAGGCTGAGTCACTGATGCTGATGACCCTGCACTCTGAAATCTCTGGGCATCCCTCTGGGGACAGACTCTGGCGAAATGTCCCTGTTGCTTACATATGTTACATCTGCCCATCACTCCCTGACACTGCTCTGTGACATGTCGGCCTCCACAAGTAGTGCAATACACGTCTGTCACATCTGTACTCTGACCAGGACCTCTCTGTCTTGACCCACTGGAGCTCGATGAACTGCTCCCTGCTCTCTTGAACTGCTTACCCTTAGCTTTCAAAGAATCTTTCTTCCCACTACTACTGATTCCACTATCAAATTGAGGAGGAGGCGGTGGAAACTGTGTGGTGAACGGTGGCGGTCTCTGACCCTGAATACTATAGGAAGCTCCTCGCTGCCTAATCAAGCCAGCCTCTGCTCCCTTCGCTCGATTCAGCGCCTCAGAAAAAGTGTTGGGTCGCCCCGTGTTCACTAGGGTAAAGATATCTGGATTCAAACCATTTATGAACTGATCGGCAACTGCCTCATCATTCCCTGCTACATGAGGTGCAAATCGAAGCAAGGACGAGAATTTGGCAACATACTCTTCTATGTTCCACTGGCCCTGTCTCAAGTTGGCGAATTCGGCCCCTTTGTCTTTTCGATACGACATTGGAAAGAAACGTTGATAAAATTCATCTTTAAAAACTTTCCAAGTAATATCAATACCTCGATGTTTTAAGGCTCGTTTCGCCGTTAGCCACCAACTCTTGGCCACTTCTTGCAATTGATGCCCAATCAGCTTCACCCTACGTTCATTTGTATAGGCAAGTGATTCAAATAACATCTCTATATCATCCAACCAGCTTTCGCAATCCGCTGCATTCTCTGTGTCTTTCAAAGTCGGGGGTCGGAATGACTGAAACCGCTTCAACAGAGTCTCCATCGGGGTAGCGGTTACGTCTATCTGGGTACCTGACGTACTCCCCTGCTCTGGCACTTGACCTGCAGCTGGTTGTGGTATTCTTCTAGGCGGCATATCTGATTATCAAACAGAATAGGATACAAGCTATACAATCTGTCTCAGCCCTCCTCTGATCATATACCTCTGATCCAGAATCGGTTCTGATTCAGTCTTTACAAGTACATGCTGTAAATCAATTCAGATACAATACAATATATAATAGGAAAAGCATTAAATCATGCTAGCACATCAAAAGCAAGGAAGAAGACTCGATCTACCCCGCTCATTCTATTCTATCTCAGTCAACAGAACCTACTGCTCTGATACCACCTGTTGTGGGGACCCAGGCTCTAACTCAATTCTTTTCGGGATTAATTGGATCTTTATTCAAAATGTGGGTCAAATTTTCTCTTTTTAACATTAATTCAAATGTAAATACTAAGCATAATATCTTTCCTTATTTAATTACAACACATATAATATACATGTCATGTTTTACAACAAACACATCACTAGTGTTTAATACAAACCATAAACTACGAGTAGTACAAATCTAATACAACATCACTAGTGATCTTCTGCGCCCGGAGTCACCACGCTATCTTTATCTCATCTCTGACGTGACCCAAATCCTGCCCCACATGTTGTTATGCACACATACAGACATAACAACAGCCGGAAACTCCGGTGAGAACAAATCCCAGTATAAAACATGTATACATGCTGATACGAAATCATAAATCATGCATGAAAGCAATAAAAGGGGCTCCATAGTCTATGAAACCGATCTATCTAAACATGCAATTCAAATCAAATCATGTCTTGACTCGAATCGACTCTACTCTAGGGATCCCGGTGTGAATAAGACGTCAATGGCTGTCACCTACCCTCCCAATCGGGGTGACTGTACGTCTTATTCCTAGACTTCGGTCATATCTGTATCGAATGTCTACAATCGGATTGAATCTGGTCCGAAGCGTCGATACCACCGAACATCTAGTTTGGCAAGTCTGCCAATGACTATCCTATCTCAAAGGCTTGAATATAAATCTATAAACAAGGCATTATCATATCAAGAGATTTGAATATAAATCTATAAACAAATCACAATCATATCAAAAGATAAACAATAATTCTAGTATGTGATTTTGTTGGGAAACTCAAACTGAATCTCATTTGAGTTGTGTCTTCCCCAAACAAAACATGCATTATACCTTTCTTGTTGAACTTTTATCGATGTCGATGTCTCGAAGTCGAAGTGAGGCACAATGAATCTGAAATGGTAATGTTCAATAGATACAAGATCAACATTCTATTCAATCCATACATGTATGTAACAATATTCATTCTCGGTACATTTTGGACGGCATAACGACGTATTATTGAGATACCGATCAACTCAATAACACATATATGATATCAACAATTCCCAATTCTCAATAATCATCCACCACACTTCAAAATCTGCATAATCTCCTATACACATTTTCTGAAAATACAAAATAATCACATACGATAATCTTTCTTCGATCCGTTTTCAAGTATACGTTTGGAGACATCACAAGAATACATATGAGACGTCCTGCCCTTTTTATTGCTTTAAAAGTACTAGAAATTTTTTTTTTTTTTTTTATAAACACTCAATTTTTCGGCCATGCCTTTCTCACATGAAAATATTTTTATAAAATATTTTACCCTTTAAAATTAAACATTAACCAACTAGCATTTTAAAACCCAAGTGCAATAGTGATCAAATGAAATCGTTGCATATTTTACCAAACCTAAAAAGCAATAATTTGAAAGGTAAAGCCCATACTAAGCCTCTCAAAAATCTCTTAAAAGCATAAATAAATAATATTAAAAATCTTTAACTTAAATCATAAAGCATAAAGCGGAAAATGTAGCGCTGGTCCTCGGGTTGTGTGCGCCTTCAGTCCAGTCAAATCACCCATCAAGTCCACCCTCAATACCACCTGCATCCATCACACCTAGTGAGTCTAAAGACTCAACACACCATAATCTTTATAACGAGTAATACGTAATACAGTCAACATATAACGGTGAAAAATATATGTACTTAAAATATCGTTTTCATGAAGATGCATAAACATAAACATTTTTGTAAATATTTTCATGATGCATAAAACTTTAAACATAAACATTTTCGTAAAATACTTTTTCATGACATGCAATCATAAACCTTAACATTTTCCCTTTTTCCTCAACATGACATGACATAAAACATTTTTCATGATCATAAACATTTTTCCTTTTCCTTTTGTTGAATTCAGATCGTTAATTGTGACTTTCCTGATCATGCTCATGAGGGTCGATGGATCCATCTACATAAAACCACAGTACTGGGCGGCGGGGGACACCAGCAACACTCTCACCGGTCAACTGGGCCCTGGCCTATCATGATTCGAATAGAAATACGCTCGTCGGGGCTCCCTCTGGGGCCTTTTCCCATAAATGGGCTCCCTCTGGGGCCTTTTCCCCTCACGATATTCCCATTCTTCCGTTACCACAAAACCGTTACCACATATCCGTTACCACATATCCGTTACCACATATTCGCAATGATGGAAACACGATCGTCGGGCTCCCACTGGGACCATAACCCTCACGACGTCGCCAACATTAACGAATTAGTCACAATTATTTCACATCCTTCAACATTTTTCATTCACATCACTTTAGAAAAATCATGAATATCATTACGTTTTTCATTTTTGAAACCAAGCATGCAACATGTATTTTAAATGTCTTCCCTCAATCATAAAAATCAAATAGACATTTAAAAATCATCATTCAATCATGAACAATTCATAAACATTTAAAAATAATCATATTTTCATAAAATAGCATTTAGGGCACTGCCATGACCTTAACTAATTTCTAGGTGTAAAAAGACCGTTTTACCCCTGGACTCAACATTTTACGTTTTCGACTTTTTCCTTGATTTCACGACTCTAACATGTCCCAAATAATTATTTAAGCTTACGTGAATTTTTTTCCATAATTTTATTTGGCTTAAATGTTAGACTTTTTCAATTATCTTTTCTTAATTGTTTTAACAGTGTTTTAATCCCGAAAATTACCAAACTTTAATATAAAATTCTTAAATTCTAAATTTAGTCTTTTTATATTATTTTAGCCCTTATGGACCCCGACTCGACCCCCGTGAGCTGTTTTCCAATTTTTTCTTTACTTAAAACCCTATTTGACACCTAAATTTCAACCCCGAGCCAACTCTCGATTTTCACGAGTTACCCCCGAACTATGTCGAGCCAAAAGGTGCCCAACATAATAAATTAACTTACTGGACCCTAACTTTATCAAGGAAACCCTTCTAATGCCAAAAACGAGCCCTCTACTTCCTGAACAAAAGCTGGCCGAGAAACCTTGTTGGACAAGGTCTCTTGCACGCACTGCCTAGCCCCTAACCACGAACCCAGCCACCAAACCAACCTGATTTTCACCCCCTAAGGACCCTAAGGACTAGACCTGACCCAGCCCAGACCCCCTGAACCGCGCGCCCAAGCTTGTGCGAAGCACAGAACCCTGCACGCGATCCCCTTGATTCTCGGGTGGGAGTCCTAGCTTGCTAGGACTCCTTCCCTGCCTTAGTGCGCGAGTCCTAGCGTGGCTAGGACTCCCTTCCTGACTCTCTCATGACCCTGGCTAGCCCCTGGAACGAGCCAACCAAGCCCTCCGTCCCTGCACAACAAAACCGAACCCCAAACTTGACAGCAACAACCGGTTCCTGCACGAGTTCTGGTTTCGTCTCTCTTTCTTGGTTTTAGTCGATTCATGTGTGGTGTGTGGGACTCCAAAACCCGTGTAATACTTACCTATCCATGCCTAGACATCATGGCAGCCCCTTAGTATAAAAAAAACGTGAGTCATGGCATCAAACAAATTGCATATAATCACAAATCCAATGCATGTACAAGATGGTCTCCTTTTTTTTTTTTCGAAAATTCTGAATATACACATGTATGACTTCAAGCTTTTCATGCACGCATACTTTAAACAATAATATGATGTAATGGATGAGGAAAGGGAGATTAAGGTGTGCCTTTGCGTAGTATACGCTCGAATAATCGTTGACGACGAAGAACGGAGGGACGACTACGGTTTGCTCTTGATAGACCTTCGAAAACCCCTTCCTAATTGCAAGTGTGTGCTGCCGTGTGTGTGTGGGTGTGGGGAGGGAAGAGTTTTCAGAGTGAGGCGTGAGTTTTCTTTTGCAAAGTGTAGGGTTTTTGATACAATTAACACTTTAAATACTAATTCATTAACTAAGTAGGCTTTAGGCCTATTAAGCCACCAAATTCAAGCCCATTAGCTTTAATTAGGATTAATAAAATTTTAACCAAAGTTTTGATTAATTAAACATGTGAATTTATTAGCCGGGTTGCCAAAAAGTTTGTATTTTAGTTGAAGAACCAACACCGATAAAATTTACGTCCCGGCGTATAAAATCACCTCAAAACCCTTAATTTCATAAAAATACTAAAAAGCATCGACCATCTTTTAAATAATTAAAAATAATTATTTAATATAAATATTTTACGTTTTCTCCAGCCCTCGGTCCCCGTTCCTCGATCGTCACTTGAATATTCCTAAAAATACATTTTTTTTTTATGCATGATGACAAATAAATCTCATTTAGCATATAAACAAGTACGTCACATAATTAATTAGCAGCTAAAATCAATTAATTACTCAATTTTTCATAATTTCCTAGATTCGCATGCAGTTGGATTACGTCGTCTTAATTTTGGACCTTACAATTCCTCCCCCCTTAAATAAAATTTCGTCCTCGAAATTAGAACTTACCGAATAGATCCGGATAGCGACTCTTCAAGTCCCTCTCAGTTTCCCAAGTAGCTTCCTCTTCCGAGTGATTCAGCCACTTGACCTTGACCATTGGAATTACTTTGTTACGCAATCGTCTTTCTTGTCTAGCCAGAATCTGGACAGGTCTATCTTCATACGACAAATTTGGAGTTAGTTGGAGAGGTTCATAATTAAGCACATGCGACGGATTAGACATGTACTTCCGCAGCATCGAAATATGGAACACATTGTGAACTCCAGAAAGTGCGGGTGGCAATGCCACTCTATAAGCTAGTGTCCCAATCCTCTCCAAAATCTCGAATGGGCCAATAAATCTAGGACCAAGCTTGCCCTTCTTGCCAAAACGCATAACACCCTTCATGGGTGCTATCTTCACAAACACGTGGTCGCCTACTGCAAACTCCAAGTCCCTTCGTCTTTTGTCCGCATAACTCTTTTGTCGGCTTTGTGCAGTCTTCATTCTATCACGAATCTTGACTACAAGCTCAGCTGTTTCTTCAATCACATCTGGACCAATGTCTCTTCTTTCCCCAACCTCGTCCCAATGAATAGGAGATCTACATTTTCTTCCATAGAGTGCCTCAAAAGGAGCCATTCCTATTGATGATTGATAGCTGTTATTGTAAGTGAACTCCACTAGAGGTAATTTTTGTTCCCAACTGCCTTGGAAATCAATGACGCATGCTCGCAGTAGATCTTCCAAAATCTGAATAACCCTTTCTGACTGACCATCGGTTTGAGGGTGGAACGCTGTACTGAACAATAACTTGGTCCCCATCGCTGCATGCAGACTTTTCCAAAAAGACGACGTGAACCTCGGATCCCGGTCAGAAACGATGGATACAGGAATCCCATGCAGCCGAACTATCTCCCGAATATACAAGTCGGCATACTGAATCATGGTGAATGTCGTCTTAATAGGTAGAAAATGCGCTGATTTCGTAAGACGATCCACTATCACCCAAATGGCATTAAATCCTTTAACTGTCTTTGGCAATCCCACAACAAAGTCCATGGTGATATTTTCCCATTTCCACTCGGGAATAGGGAGTGGCTTCAATTTTCCCGCTGGTCTCTGATGCTCTGCTTTGACTTGCTGACAAGTCAAACACTCGGATACATATCTCAAGATGTCTCTCTTCATGCCTGGCCACCAATATAACAACTTCAAATCTCTATACATCTTTATACTGCCCGGATGAATGGAATATGGTGTGTCGTGGGCTTCCTTCATAATAAGATCTCTCAAAGAATCGTCACTAGGAACCCATAGACGGTCTCGATAACGGACTAAGCCATCCACTACTGAATATAAATTCCGGCCCTTGGCTTCATCTCTTGCTCTCCACTTTTGCAACTGCTCATCAGTAGGCTGTCCATCCCGAATTCTGTCTCTCAAAGTCGACTGCACTGATAATGTGGCAAGATTAGGGGCCTCGCCCCTAGCATACACGGCAAGCTCAAACCGCTGTATCTCGGACTGCAACGGTCTTTGGAGTGATAATTGAGTGATAACCGCTGCCTTTCTACTCAATGCGTCTGCCACTACATTAGCTTTCCCCGGATGGTAGTTAATGTCACAATCATAGTCCTTTACCAATTCAAGCCATCTGCGCTGTCTCATATTCAACTCCTTTTGGGTGAAGAAGTATTTCAAGCTTTTATGATCAGTGAATATTTTGCACTTCTCCCCATAAAGGTAGTGTCTCCAAATCTTTAATGCAAAGACTACTGCTGCAAGCTCAAGATCATGAGTAGGGTAGTTCTTTTCATGAATTTTCAACTGTCTTGATGCATAGGCGATAACTCGGTCGTTTTGCATCAGAACTGCACCTAAACCTAGCTTAGAAGCGTCGGTATAAAGAACATACTCCCCTTGCCCTGATGGCATGGATAACACTGGTGCTGATATCAAAGCTTGCTTCAACTTGTCAAAACTGTCTTGACACTCGGATCCCCAAATAAACTTAGCATTTTTCTTCGTCAAAGATGTCAAAGGCACTGCAATAGATGAGAACCCCTTGATGAATTTGCGATAATAGCCAGCTAGTCCCAAGAAACTGCGAATCTCGGTGACACTCTTCGGTACTGGCCACTCTTTTACTGCCTCAACTTTACTCGGATCAACTTCCACGCCATCCCTAGAAATGATGTGGCCTAAGAACGCCACTCTATCAAGCCAAAACTCGCACTTGCTGAATTTTGCATAAAGCTTTCTGTCTTGTAAAACTTGCAGTGCTGTCCTCAAATGGCGACTATGCTCCTCTCTGCTCTTGGAATAGATCAATATGTCATCAATGAAGACAATAATAAACTGATCCAGATACGGCTGAAATACGCGATTCATGAGATCCATGAAGATCGCTGGCGCATTGGTCAACCCGAATGGCATGACCATAAACTCATAGTGCCCATATCTTGTGCGAAATGCTGTCTTGTGCACGTCAGACTCCTTGACTTTCAACTGATGGTATCCAGATCGCAGATCAATTTTAGAAAATATCGAAGCTCCTTGCAACTGGTCAAATAAATCCTCAATTCTTGGCAGTGGATACCTATTTTTTATAGTGACCCTATTGAGCTCTCGATAATCGATGCAAAGACGCATACTACCATCTTTCTTTTTCACAAACAAAACCGGTGCGCCCCATGGAGAGTAACTAGGGCGAATAAAACCTTTGTCTAGCAATTCTTGAATTTGATCTTTCAATTCTTTCATTTCAACGGGTGCTAGACGATAAGGTGCTTTAGATATAGGAACAGTGCCCGGCATAAGGTCAATAGAGAACTCCACCTCACGATCGGGCGGAATGCCAGAAACGTCTTCGGGAAAGACGCTAGGAAAATCCCTCACAATATCAACATCTTCTAGCTTCTGGCTGATGGATTCATGTGTAGTAGTGACACATGCTAAATAAGCCTGACATCCATGCTTAATAAGCTTCCTCGCACATAGACAAGAGATAATGTGCGGCATTTGCTGGTTTCTTGCCGCCTCGAAAACAAAAGATTTACCACTGGGTGGCCTGATAGATACTGATCGCTGACGGAAATCAATCGAAGCTCCATTCGCAGATAGCCAATCCATCCCAAGTATAATATCGAATTCGGGCATAGGAAGCACAATAAGATCTGCCCGAACAACATCTTTGAATAAACGAAGCTCCAGATTCTTAACAATCTTAGACGTGAGCATCTGATCACCGGATGGAATCGAAACTTTGAAACCCAAACCCATATCTTGAGGAGTAACATTCAGTCTTTTGATGAAGGTTTCTGATATGAAAGAGTGTGTAGCTCCTGAATCTAGCAAAGCATAGGTAGCTACGCCTAGAATGATGATCCTCCCTGCGGTGAAAATGTCTTTTAATTCTTTTCGTGTTGACTTAAACATTTCTTAGAGAAGTTTTGCTTTAGTCCCTCATCCTTTTAAGTCTGCATTATTGACCCATAATTTTCGAATTATTGCACTTAAGTCCCTTAAATTTTCGAAAATTGCATATTGGCCCCCCAATCATTTCGAAACCCCCTTTTATGGTTTTCTTTAATTTTGGCCCTTAGACTTTTATTCTGAATCATAACATCCTTCACATAAAATAAGGCACAAAAATTCGAATCATTTTTCTATGGTTTCTAAAATCATCGCTTAAGGCCAACTAAGTAGAACATGCAACCTAATTTATTCTAGGTTGAAACTTAATCACAATTCAATTCTAATAACCAATTTAACATTTCATGCCGAAATAAGGAATATAAAAATGTTAAATGACTAGGTTACCCGTGATGAGTGTAGTGTCTGCCTCTTCCTCGGCTTCCTCGGCATTCATCACATAAGCTCGGGCCGTAGTAGCTGCTTTCCTCTTTGGGCAATCAATAGCTTTGTGACCGGCCTCCTTGCAGTAGAAACATTTATATGATCCCAACTCGCATTTGCCAAGATGTAGACGGTTGCACTCCTTGCATGGTTGCCTCTCAGCAGGCTTTGGTGCTCCCGGATTCTGTGGCTTTGGTGGCGCTGGCTTCTTGACTTGACCTTGGGGCTTTTGAGGCCCTTGAGGTCTAGGAGGACCCGTATTTGGCTTCTTGTTGGGTTGATTGTTATTCTGATAGTGCTGCCTCTTGCGCTGAATCTCAAAGTCAATGTCCTTTAAGGACTGCTCAGCCTGATATGCATAAGTAACTGCCATAGCATAATTCTCCGGACGCATCATCATGACTTTATCCCGAATGGTAGGTCTTAGGCCATCCTTGAAATGCCTAAGTTTTTCTTCCGCGTCTCCAGCAATAAGGGGTACAAAGTGGCAACCCCTATCAAACTTCTTCACAAAATCGGCAACAGGTACGTCTCCCTGGCGGAGAGTCATAAATTCCCTCTTTATCCGGCTTCTGACGTCAGCAGTAAAGTATTTCTCATAGAATTTCGTCTTGAACTGTGCCCAAGTGAGTGTAGCAAGGTCAACACCATGCTCGGCTCCTTCCCACCATAAAGAAGCGTCATCCCTAAGTAGATAAGTAGTGCACCTCACACGGTCGGCGTCTCCCATGTTCAGATAGCGAAAATGTACCTCGAGTGATCGGATCCAACTCTCTGCAGCAAATGGATCGGTGGTGCCAGAAAATTCCTTCGGCCCTAGCCTCCGGAACTGCTCATAAATATCATGCTGTGGCCTAGGTGGCTGCTGTGGCTGCTGCTGCTGCATCTGCTGTAACTGCAGCTGTAGCTGTTGCTGCTGTATCTGCTGCTGCTGTAACTGTTGCTCGAAGAGACGAGCCATACCCTCTAATGCACGAGTAGCAGGATCCCCTGGAGGAGGTGGTGGTGGTGGTGCATTTCTTTGACTATTCCCTCTGCGATTAACACTGTTCTCTGCCTGATTCTCGATAACGGGTACGCGTCTAGGAGGCATTTTATCTGAATGTTTTCCAAATTCTAACGTAACCAACATGCATTTAAATCTAAGTTCTCTAATCATGTAACACATCCTGACTTAATTAGCATTTTAAGCATGCAAGGCAATACTACTCAAAAAGCTATTAAACATGTATCATAAACATAATATCCATAACGTCATGCAGGTTAAATCATATAAAATCACATAAAGCAAGTAAATCTTACAACTTGAGGCTTGACGACTGATATTCCCGGCGCTGATGGTGGCACAACCCTTTGCAGGACCTTTGCTCTGATACCAACTGAGACGTCCTGCCCTTTTTATTGCTTTAAAAGTACTAGAAATTTTTTTTTTTTTTTTTTATAAACACTCAATTTTTCGGCCATGCCTTTCTCACATGAAAATATTTTTATAAAATATTTTACCCTTTAAAATTAAACATTAACCAACTAGCATTTTAAAACCCAAGTGCAATAGTGATCAAATGAAATCGTTGCATATTTTACCAAACCTAAAAAGCAATAATTTGAAAGGTAAAGCCCATACTAAGCCTCTCAAAAATCTCTTAAAAGCATAAATAAATAATATTAAAAATCTTTAACTTAAATCATAAAGCATAAAGCGGAAAATGTAGCGCTGGTCCTCGGGTTGTGTGCGCCTTCAGTCCAGTCAAATCACCCATCAAGTCCTCCCTCAATAACACCTGCATCCATCACACCTAGTGAGTCTAAAGACTCAACACACCATAATCTTTATAACGAGTAATACGTAATACAGTCAACATATAACGGTGAAAAATATATGTACTTAAAATATCGTTTTCATGAAGATGCATAAACATAAACATTTTTGTAAATATTTTCATGATGCATAAAACTTTAAACATAAACATTTTCGTAAAATACTTTTTCATGACATGCAATCATAAACCTTAACCTTTTCCCTTTTTCCTCAACATGACATGACATAAAACATTTTTCATGATCATAAACATTTTTCCTTTTCCTTTTGTTGAATTCAGATCGTTAATTGTGACTTTCCTGATCATGCTCATGAGGGTCGATGGATCCATCTACATAAAACCACAGTACTGGGCGGCGGGGGACACCAGCAACACTCTCACCGGTCAACTGGGCCCTGGCCTATCATGATTCGAATAGAAATACGCTCGTCGGGGCTCCCTCTGGGGCCTTTTCCCATAAATGGGCTCCCTCTGGGGCCTTTTCCCCTCACGATATTCCCATTCTTCCGTTACCACAAAACCGTTACCACATATCCGTTACCACATATCCGTTACCACATATTCGCAATGATGGAAACACGATCGTCGGGCTCCCACTGGGACCATAACCCTCACGACGTCGCCAACATTAACGAATTAGTCACAATTATTTCACATCCTTCAACATTTTTCATTCACATCACTTTAGAAAAATCATGAATATCATTACGTTTTTCATTTTTGAAACCAAGCATGCAACATGTATTTTAAATGTCTTCCCTCAATCATAAAAATCAAATAAACATTTAAAAATCATCATTCAATCATGAACAATTCATAAACATTTAAAAATAATCATATTTTCATAAAATAGCATTTAGGGCACTGCCATGACCTTAACTAATTTCTAGGTGTAAAAAGACCGTTTTACCCCTGGACTCAACATTTTACGTTTTCGACTTTTTCCTTGATTTCACGACTCTAACATGTCCCAAATAATTATTTAAGCTTACGTGAATTTTTTTCCATAATTTTATTTGGCTTAAATGTTAGACTTTTTCAATTATCTTTTCTTAATTGTTTTAACAGTGTTTTAATCCCGAAAATTACCAAACTTTAATATAAAATTCTTAAATTCTAAATTTAGTCTTTTTATATTATTTTAGCCCTTATGGACCCCGACTCGATCCCCGTGAGCCGTTTTCCAATTTTTTCTTTACTTAAAACCCTATTTGACACCTAAATTTCAACCCCGAGCCAACTCTCGATTTTCACGAGTTACCCCCGAACTATGTCGAGCCAAAAGGTGCCCAACATAATAAATTAACTTACTGGACCCTAACTTTATCAAGGAAACCCTT
This sequence comes from Primulina tabacum, assembly GCF_025594145.1. Lineage (NCBI taxonomy): Eukaryota > Viridiplantae > Streptophyta > Magnoliopsida > Lamiales > Gesneriaceae > Primulina > Primulina tabacum. Next base: position 24,753,429 of record NC_134562.1, on the reverse strand, counting down.
CTAATGCCAAAAACAAGCCCTCTACTTCCTGAACAAAAGCTGGCCGAGAAACCTTGTTGGACAAGGTCTCTTGCACGCACTGCCTAGCCCCTAACCACGAACCAAGCCACCAAACCAACCTGATTTTCACCCCCTAAGGACCCTAAGGACTAGACCTGACCCAGCCCAGACCCCCTGAACCGCGCGCCCAAGCTTGTGCGAAGCACAGAACCCTGCACGCGATCCCCTTGATTCTCGGGTGGGAGTCCTAGCTTGCTAGGACTCCTTCCCTGCCTTAGTGCGCGAGTCCTAGCGTGGCTAGGACTCCCTTCCTGACTCTCTCATGACCCTGGCTAGCCCCTGGAACGATCCAACCAAGCCCTCCGTCCCTGCACAACAAAACCGAACCCCAAACTTGACAGCAACAACCGGTTCCTGCACGAGTTCTGGTTTCGTCTCTCTTTCTTGGTTTTAGTCGATTCATGTGTGGTGTGTGGGACTCCAAAACCCGTGTAATACTTACCTATCCATGCCTAGACATCATGGCAGCCCCTTAGTATAAAAAAAACGTGAGTCATGGCATCAAACAAATTGCATATAATCACAAATCCAATGCATGTACAAGATGGTCTCCTTTTTTTTTTTTCGAAAATTCTGAATATACACATGTATGACTTCAAGCTTTTCATGCACGCATACTTTAAACAATAATATGATGTAATGGATGAGAAAAGGGAGATTAAGGTGTGCCTTTGCGTAGTATACGCTCGAATAATCGTTGACGACGAAGAACGGAGGGACGACTACGGTTTGCTCTTGATAGACCTTCGAAAACCCCTTCCTAATTGCAAGTGTGTGCTGCCGTGTGTGTGTGGGTGTGGGGAGGGAAGAGTTTTCAGAGTGAGGCGTGAGTTTTCTTTTGCAAAGTGTAGGGTTTTTGATACAATTAACACTTTAAATACTAATTCATTAACTAAGTAGGCTTTAGGCCTATTAAGCCACCAAATTCAAGCCCATTAGCTTTAATTAGGATTAATAAAATTTTAACCAAAGTTTTGATTAATTAAACATGTGAATTTATTAGCCGGGTTGCCAAAAAGTTTGTATTTTAGTTGAAGAACCAACACCGATAAAATTTACGTCCCGGCGTATAAAATCACCTCAAAACCCTTAATTTCATAAAAATACTAAAAAGCATCGACCATCTTTTAAATAATTAAAAATAATTATTTAATATAAATATTTTACGTTTTCTCCAGCCCTCGGTCCCCGTTCCTCGATCGTCACTTGAATATTCCTAAAAATACATTTTTTTTATGCATGATGACAAATAAATCTCATTTAGCATATAAACAAGTACGTCACATAATTAATTAGCAGCTAAAATCAATTAATTACTCAATTTTTCATAATTTCCTAGATTCGCATGCAGTTGGATTACGTCGTCTTAATTTTGGACCTTACAACATAACAACCATCAATATCTGATTTCTTCAACCTCTTAACTTCAAAACATGTTGAAAGTAAACAATACTTACTTCCTTTTGTAGCCAATAGCAAGAGGAGTACGAATATCACCTCGGATCGAAAATCGGATAACTAAATGTGAGACAATCACAATTCTAAGCTAGGGAGAACTTGGAGCTTTTCTGAATCTCTTTCTCTCGGTTATTGCTGATGGAGATGAAGAAATGAAAGTGTTACACATTATATAGCTCATGCCATGTGTCAACTTAGTGTGCATGCTGGACTTCTCGCGCATATGCGCGCCCTTAACTCGCGCATATGCGCGAGACATATTGTCTCGGCATCAATACCTCGCGCATATGCGCGCTTCATCTCGCGCATGTGCGCCAAAGTCTCTGGAGGTGTCGCGCATATGCGCGCCTTATCTCGCGCATGTGCGCCGATGCTTCTGGAATTGTCGCGCATATGCGCGCATTTCTTCGCGCATGTGCGCCATCTGTTCTGTCCTATTTTGAATATTTCCTCATCTCATCTCACTTAATACTTCCCGTTGCATGTCATGCATACTCATATCTTCCGAGTATCACATCAATGAAGGCTAATAATCTCAAGCCTTACAATATAGATCATTTTTTCCCTTAATATCTTTCAAACGATACTCAAATCCTACAAACAACGAAAACCAAGAGTTTATGAAACGTCTGCTATTCGTTTTCTTAAAACGTGTTAGATTTTTTTTTTTTAAAACCTCCCTAGCATCGCCCGCACCATAAAATATTTTTGACATCATTTTAAAAATAAACATCCAACTGTCATTTAAAAATCCAAAAGAAAATATTTTAAAGCATAAAATCGCCAAACTTTTTACCAACCCAAAAAAACATTATTTGAAAAGTATAGCTCATACTATAACCTCTCAAAAATCACTCATAAATAAATTTTCGTAAAAATATCTTTAACATCACGTAAAATCATAAATCATAACTAGTGCGGAAAACTAGCGTAGGTCCTCGGGTTATGTGCACCTCCAGTCCAGTCAGATCAACTACCAAGACCTACATTTACATTATCATAATCACCTGCATCAATCACACCTAGTGAGTCTAAAGACTCAACACGTCATATCCTTGATAACAAGTAATACGTAATACAGTTAACATATAACAGTGAAAAATACTTATACTTAAAATATCATTTTCATGAAGATGCATAAACTTAAACTTAAACATTTTCGTAAACATTTTCGTGATGCAAATAAACATATTCATATTCATGTCCATATTCGTATTCATACTCATGTTCGTGTTCATGTTCGTGTTTGTTGAATTCAGATCGTTGATTGTGACTTTCATATACGTGTTAGGCGATGGATCCATCTACATGTAACCACAGTACTGGGCGGCGGGGGACACCAGCAACACTCTCACCGGTCAACTGGGCCCTGGCCTTACGTATTATCATATCATCGTATACATATACATATACATATCCGTATCCAAGGAAATACGATCGCCGGGCTCCCACTGGGACCATAACCCTCACGATATCTCCAACATATCATCGTGTTAGTCACAATCCCTTCACATCCTTCAACATGTTATCATCACTTAAAAAAATCATGCATATAACATTTTTCATTTTTAAACCAAGCATGCAACATGTCTTTTAATGTTATTGTTTCATCATGAAAATCCATAGGCATTTAAAATGAACATTTTGACATTTTAATTCATAAACATATAAAATAATCATTTTACCCTGTAAACATTCATAAAAATTAAAAATAATCATATTAGCATATAAAACAGCAAATAGGGCACTGCCATGACGTTAATTAATTTTCCAGTGTATAAAGACCGTTTTACCCCTGGACGTGTCATTTTTCGTTTTTGACGTTTTCTTAATTTTCTTGACTCTAACATGTCCCAAATAATTATTTAAGCCTAAATTAATTTTCTCATATTTTTATTTGGCATAAATCGATGACTTTTAATTTAATCTTTAAATGTGACGTATTAATGCGTTTTAATCCCGAATTAAACCAAACCTTAATATAAAATTCCCAAATTAAAAAATTCGACTTCTAATAATTATTAAACTTAAATATAATTTTTCATAATTTTATTAAGCTTAAATCTAGGTGTTTTCCTATTCGTTTTTAAACTTAGACGTACTTCCTAGTTTTGACTCGTATGGACTCGAAACTTAACCAAACTTTACCAAACTTGAACCAAAGCTTAATAACACCTAACTAACCCATATCCGACCAAATTCCAGCCCATTAAGTCCCTTGAATATGCCTAGAAAGCTACTGAATTTTTCTGCACAAGAGTCCTAGTCCTAATATGATTCGAACCTAGGGTAGCTTCGCCTCTAGCCCTTAACCACCATGTCCAGCCTCTACCCATCCCTCCTATGCAGCCCAAATAAGTCTAGTGGACCCTCCCTAACCGCATCTAGCGGCCGTGACCCTCAAACACTTCTAGTCAAAGAGTCCTTTCCCTTAAGAAGTCTATTTTCATTTTTATTCTTTCTCTATTTTTTTCCGCCTTTAAACATACACCTAGGGACCCTTAAACATGTGGAAAAACATCCCTTCAAGTACCCCTAACATGGCAGCCCCTTTGTGCATCATTATGAAGAGTTTTAAAAAAGAAAAACTCTTGTTTTGTGCATGTATAACCATAAAAACGAAAATATAAAAGTTGTATCATGTTTATCATGCAATCATGTATCAAACACATAATATGGTGTGAAAGATGAGTAAAAGGAGAATATGGCGTGCCTTTGCGTTTTAAACGCACGATTATCCGTTGACGATTGCGAAGAACGGCGACGAACGACTTTGGCTTGAACTCCCTTAAAGCTTTTGAATTTTTCTATCAACCTTGAGGTGTGTGTCGTGTAGAGTATGAGAGATTTTTGGTGAGAATTCAGATTGTAGGCGTGGGGATTATGGTGATAATGGGGAGGGTTTAACATATTTTATAGTTAATTAATCACTAATTAGGCTTAGGCCCATTAAGTAGGAAATTTAGGCCCATTAGTGGTTAATTAGAATTTTAAAAATAGTTTTGTTTAAATAATTTTGTGAGTTTATTAGCCGGGTTGCCCATAAATTCGTATTTTTTTTGAAAATCCAACACTGATAAAAATTACGTCCCGGCGTATAAAATCACCTCAAATTCCCATATTTTTAAAAATAAGAAAAAGCATCCCCTCAATTTAAATAATTAAAAATAATTATTTAATAAAAGCATTTTTCTATTTTCAGCCATCGGTCTCCGTTCCTCGATCGCAACTCGAATAACCTTTAAAAATATATTTTAATGCAACTATGTATAAAAATATAATTTAAACCTACAAATATGCACAACATAATTAATTAATACAATTAAAACATTTATTTAAAAATACAGGGGAATTTATTAATTGCATGCATGTGGTTCGCGTGGACCTTTAAATTTTCGGGGCGTTACAGTTTATTAGGAATCAAACTCTGTTTTAAACTAAGATTTTATATCTTAGAGATAAAGTTCCTAAAATAAATTATGTGGAATAAATCCAAAGAATAAAATTATCTAGCAATAAATCTTATCATCTAATCATTTTAAATTAGTCTAGAAATGCAAAATTCTAATAGTTCTATTTAGATAGAATATATATTAAATAGAATATAGATTAAATAGGAATATAGATTATGTAACGCCCCAGATTCGCGACTGTCCTCACTGTACCAAGACGAGTCTTTCCAGCGTGCTTATGTCCTCACTCACACACACCCTAGGAAACTTCCCAGGAGGTCACCCATCCCAAAATTGCCCCAAATCAAGCACGCTTAACTTTGGAGTTCTTATGTAATGAGCTACCGAAAAAAAGATGCACCTTCGTGATATGAGTAGTACAAATAAAATCTTTTAAGCCCTCTGCAACTGTACAGTCCATTACATTGAACAGTCTCGGAATCCCTCTCATTTCCGTGTGGGTCGGTTCATTCATGTTCCCTCCACCTAGAAGCCTGCTAGGAGCCACTCATTGTCAGTGCAACTGATGGCACCGGCGATCACCCCCCGCCCTCTTCGGCCCCGGGCCTCACATGCCCACCAGCTTCCGCTTGGTTCGTCCCCGAACCACACCGTACTAAGAGAGAACCTGGCTCTGATACCAACTGTGACGCCCCAGATTCGACGATTGTCCTCACTGTATCAAGACGTGTCTTTCCAGCGTGCTTATGTCCTCACTCACACGCACCCTAGGAAACTTCCCAGGAGGTCACCCATCCCAAAATTGCCTCAAGTCAAGCACGCTTAACTTTGGAGTTCTTATGTAATGAGCTACCGAAAAAAAGATGCACCTTCGTGATATGAGTAGTACAAATCAAATCTTTTAAGCCCTCTTCAACTGTACAGTCCATTACATTGAACAGTCTCGGAATCCCTCTCATTCCCGTGTGGGTCGGTTCATTCATGTTCCCTCCACCTAGAAGCCTGCCAGGAGCCGCTCATTGTCCGTGCAACTGATGGCACCGGCGATCACCCCCCGCCCTCTTCGGCTCCGGGCCTCACATGCATACCAGCTTTCGCTTGGTTCGTCCCCGAACCACACCGTACTAAGAGAGAACCTGGCTCTGATACCAACTGAAACGTCTGCCCTTTTTATTGCTTTAAAAGTACTAGAAATTTTTTTTTTAAATTCGGCCCAGTCAATACACATGAAAATATTTTGCTCTTTTTAAATAAAACCTCAATCAACTAGTATTTAAAAATTCAAGTGAAATAGTCATAAAGCAAAATCGTCTACTGTTTTACCAAACCTAAAAAGCAATAATTTGAAAAGTAAAGCCCATACTAAACCTCTCAAAATTCTCTCAAAAGCATGAATAAATAGTCTTAAAAATCTTTATCTTAATTCATAAAACATATTGCGGAAAATGTAGCGCTGGTCCTCGGGTTGTGTGCACCTTCAGTCCAGTAGAATCATCCGTCAAGACCTACATCCAACTCACCTGCATCCATCACACTTAGTGAGTCTAAAGACTCAACATACCATAATCTTGATAACGAATAATAAGTATAAAACCACATGCAACAGTGAAAATACTTTTAAGTAAAAATAACATTTCATGACATGCATATAAAACCTTGATCTTTTTCCTTATCATGACATAAAACCTTTAACATGATCATGAACATTTTCTTTTTCCTTTGTTGAATTCAGATCGTTAATTGTGACTTTCCTGACATGACATGACATGAATTTCGATGGATCCATCTACGTGAAACCTCAGTACTGGGCGGCGGCGGACACCAGCAACACTCTCACCGGTCAACTGGGCCCTGGCTTATCATGATCGAATAGAAATACGATCGTCGGGGTTCCCTCGGAGGCCTTTTCCTATAAATGGGTTCCCTCTGGGGCCTTTTCCCCTCACGTCATTCCCATTCTTACCGTTACCACAAAACCGTTACTATATATTCGCAATGATAGAAACACGATCGTCGGGCTCCCACTGGGACCATAACCCTCACGACATAACCAACATTAACGAATTAGTCACAATAACTTCACATCCTTCAACATTTTTCATTCACATCACTTAAAAAAATCATGAATAATGTTTACATTTTTCCTTTTCGAAACCAAGCATGCAACATGTATTTTAAATGTCTTCTTAAATCATGAAAATTCCTTAGACATTTAAAAATCATAATTAAATCATGAAAAATTCATAAACATATAAAAATGATCATATTTTCATAAAAACAGCATTTCGGGCACTGCCATGACCTTTACTAATTTCCCGGTGTAAAAAGACCGTTTTACCCCTGGACTCGACATTTTACGTTTTCGACTTTTTTCTTGATTTCATGACTCTAACATGTCCCAAATAATTATTTAAGCTTACATGAATTTTTCCATAATTTTATTTAGCCTAATTCGATGACTTTTAATTTAATCTTTAAATGTGACGTATTCATGCGTTTTAATCCCGAATTAAACCAAACTTTCATATAAAATTCCCAAATTAAAAACTTAGACTTATAATAATTATTTAAGCTTAAACGTAATTTTTCATAATTTTATAAAGCATAAAACTAGACTTTTCAATTAACTCGTTAATTAGCGTTTCGTGCGGCGATTAAATTTCGAATAAATCCAAAACTCGTTATTTTGATCCCAAATTTTAAAAATAGCATTTTTAGTATTTATTCTACCCTCCCAAGTCATTAGCCACCCCCGTGGACCCTTGGATCAATTTTTCCTTCTTTAATTTTTGTTTTTGACACTTAATCAAACGCACCGAGCCATCTCCTAATTTACTCGAGCCACGCCCGAGCCACCTCGAGCCAAAACTTAGCCAACCCATCTAGGGACCCTACTGTGCAAGCCCAAGCCCATAAACCATCCCTGGCCCGACCCAAACACTTCTAAAACGTGACCCAACATTCTGCATACATGTGTGTGTGTCACCTTGCACTTCTAGGACTCCTAACAAAACTAGGACCCTTCCAGCTAGTTATCCATCGAGCCCACCTCACCCTAGACATCCCTGGACCATGCCCAGACTCGACCCAAACAAACCCAAGCCCCTGGACGCGAGCAGCAACCCACTGAACATGGACAGCAACCTCTCGCCTACTTGTTGTCATGATCCTCACTCTCACGTTTTTTATGCTAGGCTTCTACCCATCGAGCCACTCCTTGAACAATCCCCTCAAGCACCCTCCTAGGACCCTAAGGACGTAATCTAGTCCAGCCCAGACCCCCTGGCCGAGCCCCCTCTCTCCCAGCAAGCCGCGCAAGCCCTGCGCAGAAGTGTGGCTTGCTCTCGGGTAGGAGTCCTTGTTTACAAGGACTCTCCCCTTGACACAACCAGACCCTAGGCCAGCCCTGAACCCAAGCCAAGGCTAGCCGTCCCCTTCACCAAGGAAACCCGATGCCATAACCATGACAGCAACAATCTGATTTCCAGCCTGTGCATGTTCTGTCGTGAGTTTGGTGTTTAAGGTGAGTGTGTTAGGACTCTAAATCATGCATAAACTTTACTTAAACAAACCTAGACATCATGGCAGCCCCTTAGTATCATGAAACGCGAATCAAAGCATCACTATGTTAGCATAAAATATCATGCAAGGACAAAAAACGTGCAGCAAGTTTCTGTGCTTCAAGCTTCATACAAACCAACTTTAAAAATATAAATATGAATTGATGGATGAGAAAAGCGAGATTAAGATGTGCCTGAGCGTTTTATACGCTCGAAAATCCGTTGACGATGAAGAACGGGACGCGACGATGGCTTGATCTTGCTAGAGCTTTTCGAAAATTCCTCACAAAAATCCTCTCTAATATGATTGTGTGTGCAGCCGTGAAGTGGTGGGGTTGGGGAGAGAGTTTTCAGAATTTTGGAATAGGGGGCCGTGACTTGATTTGCAAGGTAGCCTAGGTTTTGATTTTAAATTACATATTAAATACTAATCTAATCACTAAGTAGGCTTTAGGCCTATTAAGCCATAAAATTTAAGCCCATTAGTTAAATTATGATTTAAATAAAATACTAGCAAAGTTTTTTTTTATTAAATATGTGAATTTATTAGCCGGGTTGCCAAAAAGCTCGTATTTTAGTTGAAAAACCAACACCGATAAAATTTACGTCCCGGCGTATAAAATCACCTCGAAACCCTTTATTTTCAAAAATACTAAAAAGCATCACCCATATTTTAAATAATTAAAAACAATTATTCAATAAAACATTTTCTATTTTTCAGCCCTCGGTCTCCGTTCCTCGATCGTCACTTGAATATTCCTTAAAAATCCATTTTAATGCAATCAAGTAGAAAAATATATTTTAAACATGCAAATATGCACAACATAATTAATTCATTCAATTAAAACATTTAATTAAAATATAAAGAAATTTAATAATTGCATGCACGTGGTTTGCGTGGACTTTAAAATTTTCGGGGCGTTACAGATTAAATAGGAATAAAATATTCCTTTCAATCTCTCCATTTTTCCATTTCTGGACAAAACTTTCAAAAATGATGATCTTGGCAGTAAAGCTCGTAATCAAATAAGCTCCCCCTGTGTTTAAAGTTCAGATGAGCCCCCCTTAGTTTAAAGTTCAGATGAGCCCCCCTGAGTTTAAAGTGCATCTCCCCCTGAATTTGACATGTCGGTTCATGGTGTTGAGAGATCAAATGAAGAAAAATGAAATAGGAGTCCATTATTCATTAATTGAACGACAAAACAGACAAAACATAGGAGCAAAAGAGAAAGAAAAACAACGAAAGGCATAAAACAGAAGAAAGCAGGAAACATAGGGACTCATTTTTCAATATGCGCATCGGGGTCATCGGTGTGAGTTCCTGATGTTCCTGCTGAGGTACCAGTAGCAGCACAGCATCTCCCTCTCCGATTTTTGGATCATCTCCCCCTTTTGGACCAGAATGCACAATGACTTCTAGAAGCAGTTAGTAGTGAGCTATCTGATTTTCGTAATAAGCAATGACGTCCTTGGCCTGTTTAATTTGTTGCAGCCCAAATTCAATTTGGGCGTGGATCTCAGAAGTAGTTAGTAAGATAAACCCTTCAGGAATGAAGGATGGTGAGGGGGCAGTGTTGTCAGCATCTGGGACAACAACAGTAGCAGACCAGGGAAGATCCAATATATGATTCCCTTGAAGTAGGCAGGGGCAATTTTCAATGATTCCCCGATGCTTATCAAGCGTTCATCAGCTTCTTTAACAAACCCTGCGATTCCAGGATACCATATATCAAAGATGGAAATGGAAGCTTCGTGGACTTCAAACCTCTTTCTGCAAATTGCAAAATGGTGTGGAACACCAACTGACCAAAGTTTAATGGTTGACCAGTACCAATCGCGAACAAGGTGATTGCTTGTGGTCTGGTTACTACAGTTGTGTTGGTGGAAGGGTTCCAGTTCCGAACTACAGTCTTGTGAAGCACCGAGTATAAGGACGTAAGATTTGCAGCATCAAGGCGCTTAGGGCGGCAAAATTGAGTGATGAGTCCCCCTGTGAGAACGGAAGTAATGGTGTCAATATCAGGGAGACCATCGTCATTATCTTCTGATGGGGTGTTGTAGAACTCGTTGATTGTGTAAGGCGAGAAATCATAGATGGTGTCACGCAGAAACACACGCCCAAACTTTTCAAATCTCCCATCACCAACATTGGATACTAGGTTGCAGTAAAATTCGAGGGCTGGTCTCATTGCATAAAGTAGGACAAAGTTGACTGTGGCACTCAAGCTTCGGGTGTGTGGGAAGGTAGTTAGGTTGTACTTCCCGTAAGCCTCAAAGTCAATATTAAGATCTTCAATGAAATCTCTATGAGCATAAAGAGACCATTGAGCCACTGCTGATTCAGAGTAAAATTTGGTGGAGAAGGAGGTAGGTAGGTCATATTCGTCAGAGTCAATGTTGGCTTGTGTGTTGTCAACACCGGCCTCAATACCCTTAGCATCTACATTTGACTCAGCTGCCTGTTCAGAGCTATCATCATATCCTTCTAGTTCAGAATCAGACTCAGATGGAGATTTTTCTGATGACTCAAATTGGGCTTCATCAGATTTCTACACTGATTCATGTCTCCTTTTTGTTTCTCGCGGGCTATTAAGAAATTCAGCCAGTGATTGTTAATATTCGGAAGAGAAACCTACCTCTTGTGGTTGAACTGGAGAGTGCTCAGGTTGAGCTACAGAGATAGAGGTGGAAAAGGAAGGTTTTGTGGCAACAGCAGGCCGTGCCCGTGCAACCAGCTCAAAGTCCTCATCGTTGGAGTCATCTCCCAAGGAAAAATCAGGGTCGGGAACATTAGTGAAGTAATAAGAGATTCATGGTTTCTTCGCAGAAGAAAAATCAGGGCTATACCTTGCTTGCCGCTTTGAGTGCCTCAGTACAGTTTGCAGTTGTGGGGGAAATGCCTGCAAATAAGCCTCAATGTTCCGAGGATTGTCGAGATCATAGGGATTTCCCGGCTCACCGGGAGCAATTTCCTCCAGTGGGATGGGATCCGGAGCATCAATCACCATCTCGAATGGATTATCGGCGGGAGACTCTAGTAGTTGTGTTGCCGGTGGTTTTGCCTCAAATTTGTTGTCGGCCATCTGTAAAGAATGCGAGAAGGTTACGAGAGAATTCAAGAGATAAGACGAGGGCAAGGGACGATTTGAAATCAGAGAAAATAAGCAAGAGTAATTAACCCGGATTCAATCGATAACAATGAATATAAGCTCTTACTCCAATGGTAAAAAAGGTTCCAGAAAATCCGCATAGTAACGGTAATTAATAAAAAAAACATAATTTTCGCAAAACCATAACAACCACTCCCAGTGCCAACGGTAACATTTCTGAAATTCACCCGCAACATTAATCACAATTTTACTCCAAAATCCAACGGTAACTTTGATTCCCTTGTGTTACAACATTTCCAAAATGTGATCCAAATAAAACCCACATCGATTATAACTCATGGACACAAGAAGTCACTTACCTTCAAAAAACTGGGTAAACAAGTTTTCATCAACTGTTATATCTTTGATAGTGATAAGTCAGTGCTTATGATGGATTCACGAAACAATTAATCAATATGCATGACCTAATTATGCCTCAGGTATGATGATATATCAAAATGACAAGCAATGTGTAAATTATACTGTGTAGACACTTGGTGTTGGCAACACCACAATGCAACACCGCTGGTTATGAGGCAATCCTTCCATGAAAATGATTTGACTAAGACATTATAGTTCCCATTCTACAGGAACGGTCTTCAAAGGACTCCACTAGGTAGCTTTTTCCATCTCTGTTTTAACTTAAAAGTGGTAGCTCTCACAATAGAAAAACGGCCTTCAATGACTCTTCTAGCTAGTTTTTTCCATTTTATTCTAAACTGATAATTTTTTTTCATCCTTTCTGTTTTTCACCAAAAAGATATTCAAGTTCCTTAAATCTCCTTTTTCGTATTGGACATGTTCAAGAGGTTCTTGAAATTCCACACTCGTTTGATGATTGAGTTTCAAATTGAGTATAAAACACTTACACAGCTCGATTGGAGGATTGTACTCAGTCAGGGTGAAAATTTAGGAGATTACCATCATAGTACACATAACAAAATAAAATAGGATAAATATGATTATGCGGTATTCCTAGTATCCTATAAATGGTCATGCACAAAAGGTGTTGTCAATGGTGTTGGCAACACCAATGGCAACACGAATGTATGATTAATGTACGCACATGCTGAGAGACTTTCGAAGATTGGAAAATCTCTCAAAGTCCAAAGGTATCGTGAATATATCATCCAGCTGGTTTTCAGTCCTAAAAAATTCCAGTCGAATTATGGCTTTTTCAATCAAATCTCGAATAAAGTGGTGTCTTATGTCTATGCTTTTTGTTCGAGATTGTTGAACATTATTTTTAGAAATGTCTATAGCACTGGAGTTGTCACAATATACAATCATGATGTCACTATAAAAACCATAATCTTCAATCATTTGATTCATCCAGACAAGTTGTGAGCAGCAACTAGTAGCTGCAACGTATTCAAATTCAATAGTGGATAGGGACACACAATTTTGTTTCTTACTATACCAAGACACAAGATTATTAGCTAGATAAAAACACCCACCTGATGTGCTCTTCCTATCATCTAGGTCACGGGCCTAGTCAGCGTCAGAAAATCCTACCAAGTTTTTGTTTGTCTCTTGTGTGTACCATAATCCTAATTTTAGTGTACCTGTAATGTATCTTAGTATACGTTTTGTAACGTCCCGAAAATTTAAAGGTCCACGCAAAACCACATGCATGCAATTATTAAATTATCTTGGATTTTAATTAAATGTTTTAATTGCATAAATTAATTATGTTGTGCATAATTGCATGTTTAAAATATATTCTTCTACATGATTGAATTAAAATATATTTTTAAAAGTTATTCGAGTTGCGATCGAGGAACGGAGACCGAGGGCTGAAAAATAGAAAATGTTTTTATTAAATAGTTGTTTTTAATTATTTAAAATAAATTTGATGTTTTTTTCATATTTTTGAAAATAAGGAGTTCTGAGGTGATTTTATACGCCGTGACGTAAATTTTATCGGGGTTGGTTTATCAACAAAAATACGAGCTTTTTGGCAACTCGGCTAATAAATTAACAAACTTATTTAAGAAAAATTATTTTTAAATCTTTTTATACTTCAATTAAGCACTAATGGGCCTAATTACCTTCTTAATGGGCCTAAGCTTGCTTAAGAGATTAATTAGTATAAATTATGCAAAACCCCACCCCAAACCCTCATTAACCCACGGCACTTCAGAATTTCAGCAATAAAATTCTCTCCAAACTCTCCTTTTACTCAAACTTACGGCACACACAAAAATTATAACAAGGAAAGCTTCAAAATTTGTCAAGAAAATTCAAGCCAAGGTCTTGCCCCGTTCTTCGCAATCATCAACGTTTATTCGTGCGTAAATTATGCAAAGGCACGCCATATTCTCCTTTTACTCATCATCACACCATATTATATAATTGTTTATGAATTTGCATGAAAACAAGTCACACAATCTTTTATTGTTGTAACCATGAATATGCATGTTCTAAACTTGTGTTATTTGGCTTCAAAAATATGTTTCTATGTGTTAAGGGGCTGCCATGAATTAGGATATGCCAAAACATGATAAAATATGACCAAACGTGAAAAGTTAATTGAGACAACTAAACTGGAACAACCGTGAAAGAAAAAAAAAGGGGCCGAGAGTTGAAGGTTTGTGTGCATGTATGTGTCTTGTTGCCTTGTTCTTGTGCATGGGGCTTAGGGGCTTGACCCGGTCAGGGTGTTGGGTCCTAAGGGACATGGGTCAGAGTCAGGAAGGGTCCTAGCCTCGCGCGCAGCCAGGGAGGAGTCCCATGGAGAAGGGACTCCTCGCGCGATCTGTGATGATTACAGCAGCCAAGGGGGCTCGCTGCTGGGGCTAGGTGGCTCAGGGTAGGTCCATCAGGGTCCAAGGGTCATGGGCAGGGGTTGGACTAGGGGCTGGGTGTGAGAATCCGGATTTTTTCGAAGCAAAGCACCTCAAAAAACTCGGAAATTAGTTCAAAAAGAAGCCGAGGCAATGCAAAACCTTGAGAATTGAGGGTACGTCGCTCGGAAGAGGAAACCCTCAGCTCACAAGCTAAAACCCTCAGCTCAAGGAAGTTCATTTATTCTTGGGAAGAAAACCCCTAGTTCATGAGCTCGATCTTTCAGCTCAAAGAAGCTCAACTGATAGGATCGATTAACGTATCAAGAGTGTTTAGAAGGAGGGGTTGAATAAACACTCACATTTAAAAGTGATCTTTTCGAATTTTGAGTTCAGTTTGGTGACAAAATGATTCTCGGAATCTTGTTGGTCAATGACAATCAGTTAAACTAAAGTAGTTGCGGAAAATAACTGACTGAAAGATAGTTTCGGAGATTTCAAACACTCCTACGTCACCTCTTCTTCCCCTTGGGAAGGATTCACTAAAAGACTTTGATCACATACAAGAATTGTACTGACCCACTTCAGTTTGGACTTAACACTGCCAAACCTGAAACTCTTAGTTTAACAGAATGTTCTCAGTGCGTAACTGATCTTAGCATTATCGAATTTCAACGATTATTACAACTTGCTAGTGAGCTCAAATTGTAGCCTTAACTGCTACGAATATATCAAATAAGAGTGAACTAAGATTTTGGCAGAGTAACAGCAGGCTTTTGAATAGAATAATCTCGATTTTTTAGCTGTTGTTCTGTCATATTTATAAGCTTCCCTTCCAAAGGTAACTCGAGATGAATTTGAATCTTTGTATCCGTTGATTATTCCTTGGACATTGTTTGCTTCATTTATTGTGATGCGGCGTCTTAATTGCTTTCGCCGAAATGCGTTTTTCTAAGCTGTATTGATTGAAGTGCGGCGTTGCAATCTTCTATGTCTCTTGACGGTTGATTGTTCTTTCCCTAGATATGTTCAGTTGAAAGGTGCTTAGCATACGGCTGAATATATCAACTGATCAGTTTCCATCTGATCAGTCAGTTGATCAGTTTCCAACTGATAAGTCAGTTGATTTCAGTTATTAAGTCCAGTTGCTGAGTTCAGTTTGCTCGATCAGTTGGTTCGTATTTTCAGTTGATTCATATTTTGTCAAACGCCGGAATTTAGTTTCCAACAATTTCTCCCTTTATGGTGTTTGACAAAACTGAGTAAATAATAACTGAACATCTGAGCTCATTGTAGATAAAATAAGATATTGAATTTCTTGAACTGAAAGAGATCTTGATTTAATAACAGCTGAATCTAATAATCTGATTAATTGCTTCTGCTGTTTTCTGCTGTTTTTCAAGATGCTCTTTGATCTTTGATTTCTTCCCCCTTTTTGTCAAACAAGTCCATCTTCACAGATAATTTTCGAACGTGAGTGGAAAGAATTTTGACATCTGCGGAGATACTTGAGACTACAGTTTGTAAACAAGTCTGCAGCAATTCCATTTTATTAGAAACAAAAGTTTCCAATCGCTCAACTCGTTGACTGATTATATCCTGAGTTGTATAGAGACTTTGAGCTAGACCTCTGTTATTTTTCATCTCAAGTACAGCTCGGGTAAGAGACTCCATGTTTGCTTGAATGGCTTTCAGTTTTGCGGAGTCATGTTCAATTGAATAATCCAATTTGACAGTATGAGAGAATTGTGTGGATTGAATTTTCTTGATTTCAGTAATCATCTGCTGCATATTGTGCTGCATATTCTGGATTTCTTCAAGAACAAGATCCATTTCTGTGGATTGAAGAGGAGGTGATGAGAGGATTCCGGTCCTCTTGTGGTTTGATCAAATATAACCAACTCTTGGTTAGTTGCTATTGTTTCAGCAACATTATGAACTGAAGTGATTGTTGCAACAATATCTTGAGACGGAGAAAGTGGATTTTGATTAGCAGATGAGCTGCCTGGAGGAATAATAGATTTTGATGAAGCCAAAATTGGTGCCTCTAGAGGATGATCTTGGGGATCAATTGGCACAACAGTTGGAATAGTTTGTTCAGCAGATGAATCTGGCTGAACTGGTGCTTCTGAAGAGATAGGAAGCTCTGGATTGATTTGATCAACGGGATGATCAACTTTATCAGAAATAGGTTCAATCATTTGGAATTCTTGCACCACTGTTTGAATAATTTCATCAATGTTTGCGAAATTCAACTCGACTTCAGAGTACAGCTGATGTTCCACAGCTGATGATTGTGGCACATCCTGAACTGGTTCTTCAGTTGTAACAATAGTTTGTTCTGAGGATGGCTCTTTCTGCTGAGAGGAGGGGTCTTCTTCTTCTTCTTCAGAGGCTTCCTCAGGAAAAACTAACTCCTGATCCATTTCCCACATTTTTATCTGAGCTTGCAAGCTAGTAAGATCTGTATCTAGCTGAGTGATTACAGCTCGATCATTATAGGCAGTTGGATTGGTGGGAATGTAGTTTGCCTTTAATTTCTCAAGCAGTTGAGATAGCTTCTTAGCTCGAATTTGATCAAAAAAATATGTTTTTCTCTCCAAAGCCTGAACAATTGTAGCAGCTTTGACCATCTTGAGGACAATTGCTTCCAGTTTGATAAATTTGTTCAGCTGGGATTTCTTTTTCAGCTGCATAGCAAAAATTTGAGTTCTGTAGACGGTCCAGTCATCATAGATTTTAAGTTTTGATGCTGCAAAATTATTAACATGTTCCCAAACAAGGTCAATATGAGTTTGAGTTGAATTGGATGGCCTGGGCTCTTCAATCAATTTGCCTTTGCCTTTTTCAGTACTGAGGATGTGTGGAATTTCCAATCCAGTATGAGTAGTATCCATCAGTTCTATAATCTTTATACCTTTGGGTCTGGGAGGTGCTAGAACGGTAGGACGATTGATGTGGATTAGAGGAGCTTTGATTCTAACTGTTTCCTTTGTTGCACCAGCTGAGATTTCTGGTGGAATAATCTTCAGAGGAACTGCTTTGATAGACTGTTGGGCATCTGAAGATATCAATCTTTCAGTAGGAATTGATTCTACTGTGGTTGGTAATTTTGTCCTTTGTGTTCTTGGTTTCTTGGCAATTTTTGGAGAGGGAGTCTTCTCATAATCGGATTCACTAATAATCAGTTTTCTTTTAACTGTCTTCAGTTGAGCCAATGTCTTCTCCTATTTAACTGATTTGGGAGCAGCCTGTTGTGTCCCAATCTCCTTCTTGATCTTCACGAACTGATCACGAGAGATATCTAGTTTAGTCTTGGGTGGCAGAATATTCTTCCCATTGAAAATTTTGAATTTTGATAATCGCTCCGAATCATCAGCCACCAACCCCTTGACTTTCATCAAATAGCTTAGGGGAACTGCAAATCCTTTGGATTGCTTGGTGGAGGAAAACATGTTCTTCAAGATACTAAAAATAAGTTGCTTCCAGTTGAATTTTCTTCCAGCCATAATGATCGTAATAGCTTGAAACTTCTCCAAAGTCAGGGCAGCATACGATTCTGCCTTGGCCAATAGCCCTTTGGCTGCGATATCAGCCAACAACTGAACCTCATGCTTCAGTTCCTTCTTAGGATCGGAAACTTTGATTTTCCGTCCATCAGCAGAGAGTGCAGTTTGTATTTCTTCAATATCTGATGCTTTAACATCAGCAAGGTGTACTAATCCATCAGAGGGTAATGAAAAGATTTCTCCGAAAGAATCTTCAGAAGTCACCGACTGACCATTAATAGTGGCAATGATGTTTCCATCAGAGTTGATATATCCATTTGAGTAGAGGTCTTTGAGTTCTTTTGGGTAAATCTCCTGCGAGTATTGTCCCAAAAACATTCTGAGACTAGCAGATTCAATCTTCAGAAAGACGTTCTTAATTTCAGCTTCGTGAACTGATAAAACTGAATCAAAATCAATGGCCATAGCGTTCAACATGTGAGATGAGATTTGATTCGCCATTGCTAAGAGTAAGGAAACCTGAAATTTTGCGAAATACAAGCTCTGAGTGTATGAGTTTGCTCTGAGAGATGATGTACGCGTAAGAAAGAAAGCTGAATTGAAGCGGGAAATTATTTATATGTATGTGACTGTTTAGATTCTGGACACGTGTCAGTCCGTCAAAATTTTGAATAAAAACGTGTGTTCGTGTGCTATAAGCGTGTGTACAATTTAAACGGTTCAAATGCTTTCACGTTTTGAAAATGAGATTCATCATTAGATAATAGACAGTCACGTCACTTGATTTGGAATATAATATGTTTTAATTAGTTAACTTATATGAGAAGATTAGTGAAATTCCCAACTGAACGATCAGTTGTAAGACTGTGTCCTTTCAGTTGAAAGTTTACTAACATTTGTCTTCTCAGTTAACCTTTTAAAACCATTATTCCCCCTTAATTAGTGCATAAAATAATTAAAGCGAATAAATTTAAAGGTAAAAAAAATTTTCGTTTGCTGAAACGTTGACGACCCTTCAGCTTCTTTGATATTCTGCTATAAATAGAAGTAACACGGTTAGTTTCAGTCATATTGGTGAAAATATTCAAGACGAAAGAATGACAGATGCGAGTAGCTTGAGTGCTTCGCCATTTTCTCTGGAAGCTAGGAAGGCTGTTATAGAAGACGAAGTCTTCTACAAGAGTCTTCCCTACTGGGAAAAGTTACAGGAGCTTGCGTTCCTGTATAATTCTGGAGGGGCTACCACTCCTGAACTGATGGCAGAGTTGAGAGAAGTGCGGGAGCACTTGCACATAGCTGTGTGGGTGGACATCTTTACGGATGGTCATATCTATCAGCTGATGCTTCGAAAGGAACTGGAGATCCTTAATCGCATAGCTTCTTCTCACAGCTTTCTCATGACATCTTCCTCATCTCTATCCGTTTGATTGAGAATGTGGATAGATGATATAGAGGAAAAATATGAAAATGTAATCCAAGCAAATATTTATGGTTGAATAAAACATTTATTTTGGTTTAACTTTGTTTTTCTTTTTCCTGCAAGTAATAAGTTTCATTAGTTATATGAATTGCGATCATAAACAGATGAACTGATGATTGGTTAAGCGTTAAGTAATAAATGTCAAACTGATATCAGTTGATAATGAACAACTGATAGTTAAGAAGTCTCGGTAAATGAGAAAAAAACTTCGGTTGATTTGAGTCTCTTCAGTTTCCTCAACATTTAAGTTTCATCTGTCTATAAATAAGATGATTAGAATGTGATAATAACAGTTCAATATGTCGGATTCAAGTAACTCTGATGCATGCAGTAGTTCGCATATTCAAGTTAATGAGCAAATAAGTCCTTATTTAGAAGAGTTGAAGAAGACAATAGAAGAATATGTCTTGATGAAAGTGATGTCAACATGGTTCAAGATTCATGATTTGCAGAGGGTAAGTAATAGTGGTGCTATTCCTACTCGTGCTCAAGAAGCAACAGCAAGAAAATATATTGATCGTTTTGAAGTTAGGCATGTTACAAATCTGATTGATGACAAATGTCTGTTAGAAGCAATGTTATGGAAGGAATGGCATGTGGTTGAGAAGATTTCTTCAACTAGGTCATTTTCTAGAATCCAAATTTATGAGTTGAATAATTGGATTAGAGAATGACAGGATTCAGTTGGTTCTATGATATCTTCTGTACACTGGGATCGATGATATTCTTAATAAAGTATTATTTTCAATTTGTTATGTTCTTATTTTCTGCAGATAATTCTATTAGTAAAGCAACATTAGTAATAATTTTAAGACAGATCAATTAAACCAAGAATATTGCGAATGTGAGAAAACTTAGTCTCGGGTAATGGTTTGGTGAAAATGTCAGCTGCTTGTTGCTCAGTTGATATATACTCCAGTTTAATGTCCTTCTTCAAAGCATGATCTCTGATGAAGTGATGCCTGACATCTATATGCTTTGTCCTTGAGTGAAGAACTGGATTATAGGTGATGGCAATTGTACTCGTATTGTCACAAAATATGGGCGAATTATTTGTAATTACTCCATAATCTCTCAGTTGTTGCTGGATCCAGATCAGTTGTGCACAGCAACTGCCAGCAGCAAGGTATTCTGCTTCAGTTGTTGAGGTAGCTATAGATGTCTGCTTCTTGCTGAACCAAGAGATCAGCCTGTCTCCTAGAAACTAACAAGATCCACTTGTACTTTTACGATCAAGCTTACATCCAGTATAATCTGCATCTGAATATCCAACTAAATTGAAAGTAGAGTCTTTAGAATACCATAACCCAACATTTTGTGTACCCTTAAGATATTTCAAAATTCTTTTAGCAGCTAAGAAATGTGATTGCTTAGGATTTGCTTGAAATCTAGCACACATACACACAGCAAATACAATATAATGGCGACTGGCAGTTAGGTATAACAATGACCCTATTAAACCTCGATATAATGTCGCCTCAACTGATATTCCCCCTTGATCAGTGTCTAATTTTACTGATGAGCTCATGGGAGTATTTGCAGCTGAACATGATTCCATGCCAAATTTCTTCAGCAGCTCCTTTGTATATTTAGTCTGACTGATGAATATGCCAGTTTCCAGTTGCTTCACTTGTAGTCCAAGAAAAAATGTCAGTTCACCCATCATGCTCATTTAAAACTTATCCTGCATTAGCTTAGCAAATTTCTCGCATAATTTGGGTTTAGTTGACCCAAATATGATATCATCAACATAAATTTGAACTAATAAAATGTGATCATTCTTAGTAAATTTGAACAAGGTCTTATCAACTGATCCAACAGAAAAATCATGATCAGTTAGGAATTTTGAAAGAGTTTCGTACCAAGCTCTGGGAGCTTGTTTAAGACCATATAAGGCTTTGTTCAAATGATATACATTATCAGGAAAGTTGTGTTTTACAAAACCTGGGGGTTGTTCAACATATACTTCCTCTTGTAGCGGGCCATTTAGGAATGCACTTTTGACATCCATTTGATAGACTTTGAAGTTCTTGTATGATGCATAAGCAAGAAACATTCTGATTGCTTCCAGTCTTGCAACTGGAGCATATGTCTCATCATAGTCAATTCCTTCCTCTTGCCTATTTCCTAGTGCTACCAGTCTCGCTTTATTGCGCACAACTGAACCATCCTCGTTCAGTTTATTCCTGTACACCCATTTTGTTCATATAACAGTTTTTGAAACTGGTCTTGGAACTAAGTTCCAGACATTGTTATGAGTGAACTGATTTAGCTCTTCTTGCATTGCATCTACCCAGTTAGGATCAGCAAGAGCTTCATCAGTTTTCTTTGGTTTTAGTTGTGATACAAAAGCTGAATAGATAAATAAATTTAGCATCTGATTGCGAGTTCTTACTGGATCAGATGGATTTCCTATTACCAGCTCAGGTGGATGTGATTTTCTCCATCTGTACTCAGTATTTGTTGTATCAGCAATTTCTTCAGTTGGTAACTGAACATAGTTTTCAGTCTCAGTTGGTGCTTCGTCAACTGGTATTTGAATGTTATCATTATGCTCTATCAACTGATCATTAGGAATGGCTTCTGGTTCAGCTGATTGATCTGACACTTCTGGTTCGGGTGTTTGGAGATTGTTTTGATTAATATGATTGTCTTTTTCATCATCATCCTCCAAACTGATATCTGTAAATCGATCAACTAGCTCAACTTGATTAGTTGGCTTATTAGTTACTTCAGTTTCATCGAAATCAACATGAGCAGATTCTTCAACATTTAGGGTTTTCTTGTTGAAGACTCTATAAGCTATACTAACTGATGAGTATCCAAGAAATATTCCCTCTGTAGATTTAGCATCAAACGCTTTTAAATAATTTTTACCATTATCAAGGATAAAACATTTGCAGCCGAATATTTTGAAATAAGTAATTATATTTTTTCTTTCATGCCAGATCTCATATGGTGTTTTCATATGATTCTTATTAATCATTGATCTGTTCTGAGTATAACACGCAGTGTTTACTGCCTCTGCCCAAAACCTTTGAGAAATACCAGAATCAGCAAGCATTGTTCTAGCAGCTTCTTTAAGGGTCCGATTTCTTTTCTCAGCTACACCATTTTGCTGAGGAGTTCTGGCTGCTGAGAGCTCATGCTTAATTCCAGCATTCTCTAGAAAATTTGAAAGAGTTTGATAGATGAATTTAGTTCCTCGATCTGATCTGATTCGATCAATTCCAACTGATTTTTCATTTAAAAGTCTTTTGAAGAGCTTTATCAGTTGTGAAGCAGTATGGTCTTTAGATTTGAGAAAAATAACCCAAGTAAATCTTGAAAAATCATCTACGACTACCAAGGTGTATTTCATTCCCCCTAAGCTCATGACTGGTATAGGACCAAAGAGATCCATGTGCAACAGTTCTAAGCATCGGGATGAAGATTTACAACCCTTGTTTTTAAAAGAAGATCGTACTTGTTTACCATACTGACATGCTGAGCAAAGTTTTTCTTTTGAAAAGTCTATTTTGGGCAAACCGGTTACAAGTTCATGTTTACTCAGGTAGGCAATGGATTTAAAGTTTAGATGACTTAGTCTCTTGTGCCACAACCAGTTTTTAGATGATTTGGAAGCAGTAAAACAAACTGGTGCATAAGTTTGATCATTCCGATTGACTTTATATGTGTTTCCACAAAGTTTGCCAGTTAGTATGATTTCATCAGAATTTTGACTGAACATGAGTTTTTGTCAAAATGTACTGAGAATCCACTGTCGCATAACTGACTGATGCTGATCAAGTTATACTTCAGGTTTTCTACTAATAGAACATCTTTAAAAGTAAAGTTACCATGGATAAGCTTACCCTTACCCACAGTTTTACCTTTGGAATTGTCCCCAAGAATAATATTTGGACCACTGTATTTGATCAGTTGAGATACCACACTTGCATCTCCTGTCATATGTCGCGAACATCCACTGTCCAAATACCATATTGAGTTCTTGTTTGTATCTGTTACCTGCAGTCACACACATAATATAATTTGGTACCCATATCTATTTGGGTCCTGAACTGATTAATTCTTTAGGAACCCATACTTGGATTAGTCTAACAGACTTTCCAGTAGCTGTATTCCAAATGGTTTTTCTCGGCTTTTGTGTTCTTGTGTAGTGTACGGATGATACAATATGTGTTTTAGCTTTATTCAACTGATTGTTCAGTCTATATCTCTTCTGAACTGGCTTGCAGTTATAGTAATTGGAATAGCCAATCGAATAGTTTTTGTAAAATCTCTTTGATGACTGACTTTGTGAATCAGTTGAGAATTTTCGACTATAACCAATCTCATATCTTCTAGCCTTGTTCATATTCTCAGTAAATTGCTCAATCAGTTTACTGGGCTCACTTTGTTCTTGTACCACTGCTGATTTGACAAAGTGAATGTATTTTCCTTTGTCTATTGTTAGCTTTGGTTGAGTATCATTTGGATACCTTTCTCTTTGAGTGTTGAACCCTAAACCAGTTTTATCAGAAACTGATTTTTGTGAATTCTGCATCTCACTTAGTGCAGTTGATGACTTGTTCCAAGACTGAATGAGCTCAGTCTGTTTTGAGTTTTCAAGCATTAACTTCTGGATTAATGACTGATTTTTATTTCTTTCTGCTTTTAACTCAGCAATCTCCCTTTTTAGACTCAACCCATCAACTGATTCATCAGTTTTGGTTTTATTGTCTGTGGGATCAGTTTGCTTTGCTTCGATTTTTTCAAATGATGATGCAAGTTTTTGATACTCATTTACCATGTCATGTAGTGTTAGAATGAGTTCTTCTCGTGTAAAATCAGTTGAACTGAAATCAAATACATGTTGGCTAGATGACTCTTCTTCTGCATCATTAGCCATCAAACACTTGACTTCCTCATCATCACTGGAGCTGTATGAGCTTTCTGGTTCTGACTCCTTACTGTCAGTTTCTGCCCATTTGGATTTGTTTTCTTCAGCTAAGAGTACTTCATGTTTCTTTCTGAAGGAATTCTTATCTTCCTTGGGTTTTCTTTTGTGTTCATATAATTTCTTTCTTCTATCAGTTGAGCCTTGATTGTCCTTCTTGGGTTTAGGACAATCAGCAATAAAGTGACCTGATTTGCCAAAGTTATAGCAGTCATTTGGTTCATCTTTGGAATTGTTCCTTTGGTATGGCTTCTGGAAGTTCCCTTGATTCTTTCTCATGAACCTTCCAAATTTTTTGATGAACAATGACATAGCATCATTACTCAACTGATCAGCAGATTTTTCGACTGAACTGATTGGTTCAGTTCTGACAGCAGCTAGAGCAGTTGTGGCTGCAGGGGTGGATGGTTCTCCTTCTCTGGTCTGCAGCTCGAACTCATAACCTTTAAATCAGCAAATAAATCATGAAGTTCAATCTGGTTTAGATCTTTGGACTCCCTCATTGCCATGGTTTTGACATCCCATTCCTTGGGAAGAACTCTCATTATCTTTAGTACAATCTCTTTGTTAGTATACACCTTTCCAAGTTCATTTAACTCATTAATGACACTGCTTACTCTTTCATCATACTCGTGCATCGATTCTCCTGCTTTCAGTTTCATGTTATCAAACTTTTGCATAGCAACAGAAAGTTTATTTTCCTTGGTTTGATCATTTCCTTCATACAGCTGGATCAGCTTCTCCCAAATTTCTTTGGCTATTTTACACATCTTTATTTTGCTGAAGGTTACTTTGTCCAGCGTTTTGTACAGAATTTATTTAGCCACATTATCAAGATTCGCTTTTCTTTTATCTTCAGTTGTCCATTCATCTCTGGGCTTTTCTATTCTTTGTGGTGCCCCTTCTGTAATGGCAACTGCTGTATTTGTCTTTAGAATCTTCATGGGTCTATCAGTTATGACATACCACATGTCGTCATCTTGTGCAGCTAAATAAGCCTGCATTCTGATTTTCCAATCATCAAATTCTTCTCTGGAGAACATAGGAATTTTGTTGAATGAAGTCATGCTGACAAGTTTATAGATCAAAAGTATTCAAGAACAAGATTCAACCGCTCTGATACCACTTGATAGGATCGATTAATGTATCAAGAGTGTTTAGAAGGGGGGGTTGAATAAACACTCACAATTAAAACTGATCTTTTCGAATTTTGAGTTCAGTTTGGTGACAAACTGATTCTCGGAATCTTGTTGGTCAATGACAATCAGTTAAACTAAAGTAGTTGCGGAAAATAACTGACTGAAAGATAGAATACAAAACTGAAATAAAGTAGGCAAGAGTTGTTTCTAGATGTTCGGAGATTTCAAACACTCCTACGTCACCCCTTCTTCCCCTTGGGAAGGATTCACTAAAAGACTTTGATCAAATACAAGAATTTTACTGACCCACTTCAGTTTGGACTTAACAATGCCAAAACTAAAACTCTTAGTTTAACAGAATGTTCTCAGTGCGTAACTGATCTTAGCAATATCGAATTTCAACGATTATTACAACTTGCTAGTGAGCTCAAATTGTAGCCTTAACTGCTACGAATATATCAAATAAGAGTAAGCTAAGATTTTGGCAGAGTAACAGCAGGCTTTTGAATAGAATAATCTCGTTTTTTTAGCTGTTTTTCTGTCATATTTATAAGCTTCCCTTCCAAAGGTAACTCGAGATGAATTTTAATCTTTGTATCCGTTGATTATTCCTTGGACATTGTTTGCTTCATTTATTGTGATGCGGCGTCTTAATTGCTTTCGCCGAAATGCGTTTTTCTAAGCTGTATTGATTGAAGTGCGGCGTTGCAATCTTCTATGTCTCTTGACGGTTGATTGTTCTTTCCCGAGATATGTTCAGTTGAAAGGTGCTTAGCATACGGCTGAATATATCAACTGATCAGTTTCCAAATGATCAGTCAGTTGATCAGTTTCCAACTGATAAGTCAGTTGATTTCAGTTATTAAGTCCAGTTGCTGGGTTCAGTTTGCTCGATCAGTTGGTTCGTATTTTCAGTTGATTCATATTTTGTCAAACGCCGGAATTTAGTTTCCAACATCAACCAAGTTTGTCCTAACAAAACCAAAAAGGGAGCTATAAGTTGAGCCAAGAGTTTGGACAAATTAAGTGTGCAAGAAATAACTTTGAGTAAACCCATTAAGGAGCTAAGGGAGGGGCTAAATGACTAAGACATATTGATGATGCAAGAAATGACCCTTTAGAAAACCAAGGTGACATTTAAGGATGCATGAAATTTTGAACTCACCATTATAACTAGTGTTGGACTTGGAGAAACATATGGAATTTTGGTCTACAATTAATCACACCATTATTGGTTTTCTTGATGGCCAAGAATTCGGCCAAGGGGGTGGCAAGGTGGAGAGTTTTTTTGTGCCTATAAATACTACTCAAATGGTTGAGAGAAGGCACACCATCAAACCTCTAAAATTTTGGTCCTCTCTTCCCCTCTCCCTAAACCATTCGGCCGAAGTAAAGGATGAAAAGGAAGGGAAGATTTTGTGCAGTCCAGAGTTTTCTAACCCGTATCGGAGGGCTCCCCGATCGAAGACTGTATTTGTTGGAGTTGCGCCGTAGTGCTGCCAAAATTTCAAGAAAGAACTTTGTATAAAAATCTGCAAATACAGTAAGTGGGCTTTTGTTATATATTCGTTTGTATTTTTAAACTTGAATATATATACTATGACATGCATGATTGCGTGTCTGCATTTTCAAAAATATGAAGTCTGTCTGTTTAAAATTTCGATCGATTATATGTTTCTTCTGATATTCGAAATTCGTTGATTCCGCAGAATCCGTCTGAAACTCTGATATCTGAAACTTTTGATAAGTTCTGTCTGTTAATTCTGAAATCTTTGTTACACTGTTACGATTCAATTTGAAATGGGACGAGAATTGTGATTCTGTTCTGGCCCCCAATGGTGGGTATAAAACCATTTCCGTTTGGCCCCCAATGGTGGGTATAAAACCATTTCTGTCTGCCCCCATCGGTGGGTATAAAACCGTGTTCTGGCCTCACCCCTTAGAGGACTAACATATTGGGGACAATTTGACCATGGAAATGAGAGGAGTAACAGTGTTCTGTCTGTTCTGATATGTTTTGTTCCGAATTGAGTAATCGGTTTCTGAATTGTTCTGAATAATCTGATGAATTCTTTCATTTATTCGAGTTGTGTCTGTCCTGATAAGTTAAGAATATTAAGTTTTGAAAGTCTGTTAAAAGAACGTTTTAAGAAAACTAAGTTCTATATGTATCTTTGGAATCGATCGACCTCCACTTGCTGATTGTTTCCCAAAACACTCACCCCTTACAAATTTCAGATAAAAATGAGGAGCAACCGAATGAGAAAGAGCAAGATGCTTTCTGGGGTTGGTGAACCGGAGATCAAGATCAGAACTCAAGATTTTGCTTTCCTTTCGTTTCCGCTATTTGAAACTCTGATGTATTTTATTCTATTGTCATTGTAAGACAATACTTTATTTATGAAAAAGACTGGTTTGATTTGATACGAGACTTTATTGTTTTCAATTTAATTGTTAAACAATGTCGGATGTCACTGATGCTTCGGACTCGGGGCGTGACATTTAAGTGGTATCAGAGCCACCAGGTTCATAATCCCGCTGGGATTTTGACAGAAAAAATTTGAAGAAGTCAAATTTTGGCAAAAGCCTAGTACATTCTGAAACAAACTCTCATTCTTTCCAAAATTCTTTGAGAAATTTGAAATCTATTTCCTTCAATCGTTCTGCAAATTCTTAGTATCGAAAATCCCACGACAACATTGTTTGTGCCTTTCTATTCTTTATTCAATTCTGGAATTTTACCTCAACGGATGCCTTCGTGCTCGTGCTCAATCCGTCCTTCGCAAGCGTCAACATACCATTGAAAACCAAACACGAGAGATTGCAACCCTAAAGGATCAACTCGCTATAGAAAAACAAGAGAACAAGAACTCGTAAAGATTAAGAACCTACTTCAAACTAATATACAACGTCTCACCTATCGCCTTGATAGATCAAAGAGCCAGCTCGCCCTAACACTATGTAATTCATCTCACGTGATACGACCCCTAATCGAAAGTTGATAATAAAGATTGAAACTGAGAAGGATCTTGCTCACCGCTCTCTTTATCAACATGAAGACCTTTCTAGCAAGCAAGAACGTTACATCTCCAAGCTTCATGGTGATATGGATAGAATGCAAGAACAACATAACTATATGCACCTTGTCATGGAAAACATGGAAGAAGAAGAAGAAGAAGAAGCATCTATGGAAGTAGTGGAAAAAGAACAGTGATGATGAAGAGATGATAAGGTAGGCTGAACTAGTATTATGGTTAAAAGATATGAAAAGAAATAAGTGTAACATTTATTTGAGAATGTACAGAGATAAGTTGAATTATATTTTTGGGAACATACCTATCAGAGATAATTTGGCTTATATTTTTGGGAATACAAATACTCTGATATAAGTTATCTGTACATTTGAGAATTTACTTATCGAAGATAAGTTTCCGACATAATAATAAATTATTTATGAAAATATGAGATAAGAATTATATAAGTTTTGATATTCGGATATAAAAGTTGATTTTAGGTCAATAATTACATTTGGGATATTAAGCGATAAATTTAAATATGTAAGATTTTGGAATAATTAATAAAGGTAAGAAACAATAACTTAAGTTAAGAAATTAAGGTCATTACCTTAGGTAAATAAAAAGAGTTATGAGATATTGGTGGACATCGAGGGAAATGTAGCATGCATAATAGGTTCTGACTCTTCTTATAATAATAAAAAAAAAGAAAAATAGGGGAAAGATTTGTGGAGAAAGATATCCAACGAAACTTGTTTGTATTAAAGCATGTTAGGCTCATAGTTTTGATTAAAGACAGATTTAGTAAAAGAGGAATTGTTTGAGGAATTAGTTTCTTCCGTACAAGATTGAAAGAAATTTTAACTAGGTTATTGGGACTTAAGTCAATAGGCTGATAAGGAGTTATGTTCTAAGATTCTATATTGATTTTAAGTTTTGAGATATTAATCGTGATAATTTTAAGATAAAATAAAATAAGTATGGATACGCTTATATTCAGTGCCGATTTTATTTAGTGTATATGGTAAATTTCAACGTCATTCTAAGAAATTGGTTGGTTGGACAAGAATCATGCAATGGTAAATGGTCGGGGTAAGAATGCCAAACTCCAATCCAAGAATAAATCATAATTTATGGCAAGGATAAGGAACAGAAATCCTTCCTTTCTGTTTCTCAGATCTAGAAAGGCATGGGGTATGGTGAAGAAGTCTAACTAGCAATAATGAGAGAAGCAAAAGAAGGAATTAAGCTCAAGATATAAAATATTCCTGTGGTAGCGAGCTTCAGAAAGGTTATTTTGAATTATCTTAGACAGTGAAGTAGAATTCGAAAGTAACTTGATAGCTCGTGCTACACTAAAATCTAAGGAACCCTAGCAACTGGCTTCAGTTGAACTCAAGAAGCTAAAAGATCATTTCCAAGATTTGTTAGTCAAAAACAAATCAGACTAAGTGCCTCTCCTTGGGGAGCTTCAGTCTTATTGACACAAAAGAATGGTGAAAGCACAAGATAGTGTGTCGATCTACAAAGAACTCAATAGGATCAAGAACAAATGTCATCTTTCAAGAATAGATGACCTTTTCTATCAGTTAAAAGGAGTCAAGATATTTTCAAATCTCTATCTAAGGTCAGACAACCACAATTGAAGGCCAGAGCTGAGAATATTCC
Source organism: Primulina tabacum (assembly GCF_025594145.1). NCBI lineage: Eukaryota > Viridiplantae > Streptophyta > Magnoliopsida > Lamiales > Gesneriaceae > Primulina > Primulina tabacum. The sequence continues at coordinate 24,723,254 of NC_134562.1, read as the reverse complement.
TAAAACAGCCTTAAAAAAAAGGACATGGACACTATGAGTTCATAATAATTCCTTTTGTTATGACCAATGCTCCAACAACTTTCATAGAACTCATGAACAGAGTGTTCAAGAAAATTCCTCGACAAGTTTGTGGTAGCATTTATTGATGACATTCTTGAATATTCAACAAGTGAGGAAGACCGCAAGGAATATCTTCGTCTTGTTCGACAAATGCTCAGAGAAAAAATAACTATATACTAAATTTAAGAAATGTGAATTATGATTAAAAAAAAATGTCACATTCTTCGGTCATATAATCTCTGAAATGGGCATATCAATGGATCACCAATAAGGTGCAGGCAATCATAGAATGGCCTTGATCGAATACTGGAATAGAAATTTGAAGTTTTTGGGATTAGTTGGCTATTAAGAAAATGTGTTGAAGGATTTTCTTCCGCTCACCAAGCTCACTCAGAAGAACTCTAAATTCAATTAGAGTGAAGAATGCGAGAAGAGTTTTTAGATCTTGTAAAAGAAACTCGTTTCTACGCTAGTATTAGTACTTCCCAAAAAAGGCAAGAATTTCACAATTTGCAATGATGCATCAAAAGAGGATTGTGATGTGTTCTCATTCAAGAGGGCAAGTAATTGCCTATGCAACGATGAAATTAAAATCATGTGAGCAAAATTATCCAACACATGATAGTGAATTAGCCACAATTATATTTGAGTGCCAAAGATCCAGAGAATCAATTTCTTTGGTGACAATTGTGTTAAATTTATCGATCATCAAAGCCTCAAATACTGTTCACACAAAAGGAATTAAACATGAGGCAAAGACGGTGGATCGAACTATTGAAGATATTTTAGGGCGTGTGTAAATAAACACCCCTTTGATTGAATTTGCCGATAACAATAATTATCATGGAAGTATTGAAATCAGAGAGAAAGCTATCATGGTACTTGAATTGTTGATAAAGTAGCTATTATCAAGGAAAAACGCAAGGCAACTCATGATCGACAAAAGAGCTGGGCTAATTTGAAGTGAAAACCGTTGGAGTTGAACCGCTACTAATCAAAGGAAATGGGAACGAGGAAATGAAATATGAAGAAGTCCCTTTTCGAGTAATGGACACCAAATACCAAGTGCTGAGACACTAAACAATTCCATATGTCAAGATACAATGGTCAAATCATATGGGAAGAGAAGCAACTTGGGAATTTGAAGAACGTATGCGCACTCGGCACCCTCATCTCTTTAAAGATTTATCTAACTCAAGTTTCGAGGACCAAACTTCCAATAAGGAGGGTGGGATGTGAGAACCCGGATTTTTTCGAAGCAAAGCACCTCAAAAAGCTCGGAAAGTAGCTCAAATAGAAGCCGAGGCAATGCAAAACCTTGAGAATTGAGGGTACGTCGCTCGGAAGAGGAAACCCTCAGCTCACAAGCTAAAACCCTCAGCTCAAGGAAGTTCATTTATTCTTGGGGAGAAAACCCCTAGCTCATGAGCTCGATCTTTCAGCTCAAAGAAGCTCAACCAAGTTTGTCCTAACAAAACCAAAAAGGGAGCTATAAGTTGAGCCAAGAGTTTGGACAAATTAAGTGTGCAAGAAATAACCTTTGAGTAAACCCATTAAGGAGCTAAGGGAGGAGCTAAAAGACTAAGACATATTGATGATGCAAGAAATGACCCTTTAGAAAACCAAGGTGACATTTAAGGATGCATGAAATTTTGAACCCACCATTATAACTAGTCTTGGACTTGGAGAAACATATGAAATTTTGGTCTACAATTAATCACACCATTATTGGTTTTCTTGATGGCCAAGAATTCGGCCAAGGGGGTGGCAAGGTGGAGAGTTTTTTTGTGCCTATAAATACTACTCAAATGGTTGAGAGAAGGCACACCATCAAACCTCTAAAATTTTGGTCCTCTCTTCCCCTCTCCCTAAACCATTCTGCCGAAGTAAAGGAAGAAAAGGAAGGGAAGATTTTGTGCAGTCCAGAGTTTTCTAACCCGTACCGGAGGGCTCCCCGATCGAAGACAGTATTTGTTGGAGTTGCGCCGTAGTGCTGCCAAAATTTAAAGAAAGAACTTTGTATAAAAATCTGCAAATACAGTAAGTGGGCTTTTGTTATATATTCGTTTGTATTTTTAAACTTGAATAAATATACTATGACATGCATGATTGCGTGTCTGTATTTTCAAAAATATGAAGTCTGTCTGTTTAAAATTTCGATCGATTATATGTTTCTTCTGATATTCGAAATTCGTTGATTCCGCAGAATCCGTCTGAAACTCTGATATCTGAAACTTCTAATAAGTTCTGTCTGATAATTCTGAAATCTTTGTTACAATGTTACGATTCAATTTGAAATGGGACGAGAATTGTGATTCTGTTCTGGCCCCCAATGGTGGGTATAAAACCATTTCCGTTTGGCCCCCAATGATGGGTATAAAACCATTTCTGTCTGGCCCCCATCGGTGGGTATAAAACCGTGTTCTAGCCTCACCCCTTAGAGGACTAACATATTGGGGACAATTTGACTATTGAAATGAGATGAGTAACAGTGTTCTGTCTGTTCTGATATGTTCTGTTCTGAATTGAGTAATCGTTTTCTGAATTGTTCTGAAGCATCTGATGAATTCTGTCATTTATTCGAGTTGTGTCTGTCCTGATAAGTTAAGAATATTAAGTTTTGAAAGTCTGTTAAAAGAACGTTTTAAGAAAACTAAGTTCTATATGTATCTTTGGAATCGATCGACCCCCACTTGCTGAGTGTTTTCCAAAATACTCACCCCTTACAAAGTTCAGAGAAAAATGAGGAGCAACTGAATGAGGAAGAGCAAGATGCTTTCTGGGGTTGGTGAACCGGAAATCAAGATCAAAACTCAAGATTTTACTTTCCTTTCGTCCGCTATTTGAAACTCTGATGTATTTTATTCTATTGTCATTGTAAGACAATACTTTATTTATGAAAAAGACTGGTCTGAATTGATACGAGGCTTTATTGTTTTCATTTTAATTGTTAAACAATGCCGGATGTCACCGATGCTTCGGACTCGGGGCGTGACACTTGGGGGCTGGGTCACTGCTAGCTCGAAGAAAAAGTAGGAACCGTGAGGAGAAACAAGTCACGCAGTTGGTGTTCTTTGATTCAGGTGCTTCGGGCTTGGGGTTCTAGGGGCTAGGCTGGACTGGGTCGAGTCTGGGCACGGTCCAGGGTTGGTGAGGGTCCTAGGTGATCGTTGGTTAGGTGGATAGAGGAGTCCTAGTTGGCTAGGAGTCTTGGTAAGGTGGTAAGTGTTACGCACAAAACATGCAGATTTTGGGTTCAGTTTCAGGAAGGTTTTTGAGCAGGCCATGGATTGTTTTACGGGCTGGGCTTGGTCAGTAGGGTCCCTAAGTGGGTTGGCTAGGTTTTGGCTCAAGGTGGCTCGGGCGTGGCTTGAGTAAATTAGGAGATGGCTCGGTGTGTTTGATAAGGTGTCGATTTCGAATTTAATTAGACTAAAATTGAATCCATAGGTGCACGTCAGTGGCTCATGATTTGGAAGAGTAAAATAAATATTAAAAATGTTATGTTTAAAGTTTGGGATAAAAATAACGAGTTTTTGATTTATCCAGGATTTAATAGCCGCACGAAATGTTAATTAACGAATTAATTAAAAAGCCTAGTTTTTAGCTTTATAAATTAGGAAAAATTATATTTAAGCTTGAATAATTATTAGAAGTCTAAGTTTTGAATTTGGGAATTTTATATTAAAGTTTGGTTTAATTCGGGATTAAAACGCATTAATACGTCACATTTAAAGATTAATTTAAAAGTTCTCGATTTATGCCAAATAAAAATATGGAAAAATTCATGTAAGCTTAAATATTTATTTGGGACATGTTAGAGTCAATGAATTCAAGAAAAAGTCAAAATCGAGGAGTTTTACGTTTAGGGGTAAAACGGTCTTTTTACACCTAAAATTAGTAAACGTCATGGCAGTGCCCTGAATGTTGTTTTATGTGATAATATGATTATTTCCTATAGTTATGGATGTTTATGGAATTTATTTATGTTAAAATGATATTTTAAATGTTTATGAGATTTCATATGTTAAAGTGATATTTGAAATGTTTAGAGAATTTTATATGTTTATGATTTAATATGTCAAAATGTTATTTAAATGTTTTGAGGTTAAAATGTCATTTAAAATGTTTATGAAATGTTCATGATTAAATTATGATTTTTAAATGTCTATGGGATTTTTATGATTTAAGGAAGACATTTAAAATACATGTTCCATGCTTGGTTTCAAAACAAAATTATATGCAATGCATGATTTTTATAAAGTGATGAGAATAAGAAACGATTGAAGGAAGTGAAGTAATTGTGACTATTACGTGGTTACATTGGAGATATCGTGAGGGTTATGGTCACAGTGGGAGCCCGACGATCGTACTTCTATTGTTACCATTGAGGATATGAGGATATGAAATTTGAGGTAAGAATGGGAATATCGTGAGGGGAGAAGGCCCCAGAGGGAGCCCACTTATGGGAAAAGGCCCCAGAGGGAGCCCCGACGATCATATTTCTATTTGAAAGAGGATAGGCCAAGGCTCAGTTGACGGGTGAGAGTGTCGCTGATGTCCCCGCCGCCCGTTACTGTGGTTACATGTAGATGGATCCATCGACTTTTGAGGTTTGAGGAAAGTCACAATTAACGATCTGAATTCAAGAAAAGAAAAGGAAAAATGTTTATGATCATTAAAAAAGGTTTTATGTTATGTCATGTTGAGGAAAAAAAAAGGAAAATGTTAAGGTTTATGTGATGCATGTCATGGAAATGTTTATACTTAAAGTTGATGCATCATTATGAAAATGTTTCTATTTAAGATTCATGCATCATCAAAAAGGTTTACGAAAATGTTCATGTTTAAAGTTTATGCTCTTAATGAAAACGATATTTTAAGTACAAGTATTTTTCACTGTTATATGTTGACTGTATTACGTATTACTTGTTATCAAGGATATAACGTATTGAGTCTTTAGACTCACTAGGTGTGATTGATGTAGGTGATTATGATGATTATGTTTATGGAGGTCTTGATTGTTGATCTGACTGGATTGAAGGTGAACATAACCCGAGGACCGACGCTAGTTTTCCGCACTAGTTATGATTTATGATTTCAAGTTATGTTAAAAATATTTTACGACTCTTTATTCATGTTTTCAGAGGTTTTTGAGAGATTATAGTATGGGCTGTATTTCTCAATTATAAAGTTGGTTGTTTTATTTTAAAATGATGTCCAAAATATTTTATGTAATTTTTGGTGGTTCGGCCGAGGCTAGGGTGGTTTTAAAAAAAAATTTCTAGTACTTTTAAAGCAATAAAAAGGACAGACGTTTCAGTTGGTATCAGTGCAATGGTCCTGTAAAGGGTTGTGCCACCATCTGCGCCGCGAAGTTCAGTCGTCAAGCCTCAAAGTTGTAAGTTTACATGCTTTATATGATTTATATGTTGTTACATGCATGACTACATGAATTATATGTTCACGTCACATGTTTAATAGCTTTATAGTAATATATGTTTTATATGCTTTAAAATTTTCATATGTGTTACGATATGAAATAAGAAATTATTTTATTTCAACGCATGTTGGCTTCGTGGTGGAATTGGACTATGTTGATTTTTGGATTTTAGTATTGACGTTCAATTTTTGGGCCATAAGAAATAGTGAATATTATGAGTGCTTTGGGGATACGTAGATTTTTCTAAAAAAATATTTAATGAAAGGTAAGATTTGCTATAGGAATTGATTTTTTGGGTAAATGGGTGTAAATTTTTGAAATTATGCTATGGGAAACCTATAGAAGGAAATTAAGAATGCCAAAAACTTATGGGTTAATCGTAAGGATTTCGAAATTAAGGATCAATTAAGATAATTTTTGAGAAAATTAAGAATTTATTTTGCAATTGCTAAGGAATTTGGGAACTAGTATAACAATAAATGAGAATTGAATTGGTTAAATGATAAGAGTTTTCGATGATTTAGACTTTTAAGAATACTTGGAACCTTGGGATATCTTGGTTATAGTGTTATAAGGAATGTTGATCATGGGTTTTTAAGGATGAATCAATACTAAGCTTGAAAAATCTAAGCGTTAGCGTATGCGTTTGGGATTTAAGATTGAAATTTGATAGGTTGATGAATATTTTGGGTATAAAATAAGGAAGTAATATACGATAAGTATGGTCGTCCATCTTTTGATATTGGAAATTTTAAGAAAAATTGAAATTCGAGGTTATAATAGTAACAACACTAAGTCATTTGGGTCTTTTTAAGCTGCGATTTGAAAATAAGGATTTAGAAGGAAAATTTGATTGGGATCAAGGAGACAGACGTAAGGACATTCTGGAACTTAAGTTTGATCAGAGTAGCACAGCAGAAGCGTGGATTTCTGGGATACTAGAACTAAGTAGAAACTTTGGGTTATTAAGGATAAGCGAATTTCGAGGCAAAATTCAATTTAAGGGGAGAAGATTGTAACGTCCCGAAAATTTAAAGGTCCACGCAAACCACATGCATGCAATTATTAAATTATCTTGGATTTTAATTAAATGTTTTAATTGCATAAATTATTTATGTTGTGCATATTTGCATGTTTAAAATATATTCTTCTACATGATTGAATTAAAATATATTTTTAAAGACTATTCGAGTTGCGATCGAGGAACGGAGACCGATGGCTGAAAAATAGAAAATGTTTTTACTAAATAGTTGTTTTTAATTATTTAAAATAAAGTTGATGTTTTTTTTCATATTTTTGAAAATAAGGGGTTCTGAGGTGATTTTATACGCCGGGACGTAAATTTTATCGGTGTTAGTTTTTCAACAAAAATACGAGCTTTTTGGCAACCCGGCTAATAAATTCACAAACTTAATTAAGAAAAATTATTTTAAATCCTTTTATACTTCAATTAAGCACTAATTGGCCTAATTACCTTCTTAATGGGCCTAAGCTTGCTTAAGGGATTAATTAGAGTATAAATTATGCAAAACCCCACCCCAAACCCTCATTAACCCACGGCACTTCAGAATTTCAGCAATCAAATTCTCCCCAAACTCTCCTTTTACTCAAACTCACGGCATACACAAAAATTATAACAAGGAAAGCTTCAAAATTTGTCAAGAAAATTCAAGCCAAGATCTTGCCCCGTTCTTCGCAATCGTCAACGTTTATTCGTGCGTAAATTACGCAAAGGCACGCCATATTCTCCTTTTACTCATCATCACACCATATTATGTAATTGTTTATGAATTTGCATGAAAATAAGTCACACAATCTTTTATTGTTGTAACCATGAATATGCATGTTCTAAACTTGTGTTATTTGGCTCCAAAAATATGTTTCTATGTGTTAAGGCGCTGCCATGAATTAGGATATGCCAAAACATGATAAAATATGACCAAACGTGACAAGTTAATTGAGACAACTAAACTGGAACAACCGTGAAAGAAAAAGAAAAAAAAAAGGGCCGAGAGTTGAAGGTTTGTGTGCATGTATGTGTCTTGTTGCCTTGTTCTTGTGCATGGGGCTTAGGGGCTCTACCCGGTCAGGGTGTTGGGTCCTAAGGGACGTGGGTCAGGGTCAGGAAGGGTCCTAGCATGGCTAGGACCCCTCGCGCGCAGCCAGGGAGGAGTCCCATGGAAAAGGGACTCCTCGCACGGTCTGTGATGATGACAGCAGCCAAGGGGGCTCGCTGCTGGGGCTAGGTGGCTCATGGTAGGTCCATCAGGTTCGAAGGATCATGGGCAGGGGTTGGACTAGGGGCTGGGGCGGCTGGGTCGAAGAAAAAGTAGGAACCATGAGGAGAAGCAAGTCACGCAGCTGGTGTTCTTTGATTCAGGTGCTTCGGGCTTGGGGTTCCAGGGGCTGAGCTGGTCTGGGTCGAGTCTGGGCGTGGTCCAGGGTTGGTGAGGGTCCTAGGTGATCGTTGGTTAGGTGGATAGAGAAGTCCTAGTTGGCTAGGAGTCTTAGTAAGGTGATAAGTGTCACGCACAAAACATGCATATTTTGGGTTCAGTTTCAAGAAGGTTTTTGAGCGGGCCATGGATTTTTTTACGGACTGGGCTTGGTCAGTAGGGTCCCTAGGTGGGTTGGATAGGTTTTGGCTCAAGGTGGCTTGGGCGTGGCTTGAGTAAATTAGGAGATGGCTCGGTGTATTCGATAAGGTGTCGATTTCGAATTTAATTAGACTAAAATTGAATCCATAGGTCCACGGGGGTGGCTCATGATTTGGAAGGGTAGAATAAATATTAAAAATGTTATGTTTAAAGTTTGGGATCAAAATAACGAGTTTTGGATTTATCCGGCATTTAATCGCCGCACGAAATGTTAATTAACGAATTAATTAAAAAGCCTAGTTTTAAGCTTTATAAATTAGGAAAAATTTTATTTAAGCTTGAATAATTATTAAAAGTCTAAGTTTTGAATTTGGGAATTTTATATTAATGTTTGGTTTAATTCGGGATTAAAACGCATTAATACGTCACATTTAAAGATTAATTTAAAAGTTCTCGATTTAAGCCAAATAAAAATATGAGAAAATTCATGTAAGCTTAAATATTTATTTAGGACATGTTAGATAGAGTCAATGAATTCAAGAAAAGGTCAAAATCGAGGAGTTTTACGTCTAGGGATAAAACGGTCTTTTTACACCTAAAATTAGTAAATGTAATGGCAGTGCCATGAATGCTGTTTTATGTGATAATATGATTATTTCCTATAGTTATGGATGTTTATGGAATTTTTTATGTTAAAATGATATTTTAAATGTTTATGAGATTTTATATGTTAAAGTGATATTTGAAATGTTTAGGGAATTTTATATGTTTATGATTTAATATGTCAAAATGTTATTTAAATGTTTTGAGGTTAAAATGTCATTTAAAATGTTTATGAAATGTTCATGATTAAATTATGATTTTTAAATGTCTATGGGATTTTTATGATTTAAGGAAGACATTTAAAATACATGTTCCATGCTTGGTTTCAAAACAAAATTATATGCAATGCATGATTTTTATAAAGTGATGAGAATAAGAAACGATTGAAGGAAGTGAAGTAATTGTGACTATTACGTGGTTACATTGGAGATATCGTGAGGGTTATGGTCACAGTGGGAGCCCGACGATCGTACTTCTATTGTTACCATTGAGGATATGAGGATATGAAATTTGAGGTAAGAATGGGAATATCGTGAGGGGAGAAGGCCCCAGAGGGAGCCCACTTATGGGAAAAGGCCCCAGAGGGAGCCCCGACGATCATATTTCTATTTGAAAGAGGATAGGCCAAGGCTCAGTTGACGGGTGAGAGTGTCGCTGATGTCCCCGCCGCCCGGTACTGTGGTTACATGTAGATGGATCTATCGACTTTTGAGGTTTGTGAAAATTCCCAATTAACGATCTGAATTCAACAAAAGAAAAGGAAAAGGAAAAGGAAAAATGTTTATGATCATGAAAAGGGTTTTATGTTATGTCATGTTGATGAAAAAAAAAGGAAAATGTTAAGGTTTATGTGATGCATGTCATGAAAATATTTATACTTAAAGTTGATGCATCATTATGAAAATGTTTTTATTTAAGGTTCATGCATCATCAAAAATGTTTGTGAAAATGTTTATGTTTAAAGTTTATGCTCTTCATGAAAATGATATTTTAAGTACAACTATATTTCACTGTTATATGTTGACTGTATTATGTATTTCTTGTTATCAAGGATATGACGTGTTGAGTCTTTGGACTCACTAAGTGTGATTGATGTAGGTGATTATGATGATTATGTTTATGGAGGTCTTTATTGTTGATCTGACTGGAATGAAGGTGCACATAACCCGAGAACCGACGCTAGATTTTTGCACTAGTTATGATTTATGATTTCAAGTTCTGTTAAAAATATTTTACGACTCTTTATTCATGTTTTGAGAGGATTTTGAGAGATTCTAGTATGGGCGGTATTTCCCAATTATAAAGTTGGTTGTTTTATTTTAAAATGATGTCCAAAATATTTTATGTACTTTTTGGTGGTTCGGCCGATGCTAGGGAGGTTTAAAAAAAAATTCTAGTACTTTTAAAGCAATAAAAAGGGCAGACGTTTCACGTTTCACAGCTTTTAGGTGTGATATTTTTGGATTTGCTAGGTACGTACCACATAAACACACATTGAACATGATATCGGGGCGAGTAGCAGTTAAGTACAAAAGGCTACCAATGATACTGCGATACATGGTGTTGTCAACACCCTCGGCAACAACATCCCTAGACAGTTTTTCTCTTGATCCCATGGGAGTTTTCATATGCTTAGTGTAACGTACCGCACTTTTTTCTACTTAAAATTTGCGGAAAAAAAAATTTTTTGGACTACAAAATAACTCTCAAATTCGATTTAAAATAGACTGTACGTCTCCAAAAGTGTTTGCAACAAAAGATCTAAAAATAAAGTTCACCAAAAGCATCTGATTAAAATGTCATAACCAGTAACATAAATCATAGTATTTTGATCATTTCAAAAAGCTTAAAACATGGCGGTCATCGGGTTTAGCCTCCCGCTCAGTCCAAGCCAGCTCCTTGGTCCCCACCCCTAGTCTCCTCCAAGTCATCCTCACCTGCATCGATCAAGTCTAGTGAGTCTAAAGACTCAACACATATAAACTGGAAGTAACGAGTAATACGTAATAAAATCACATGCAACTTTAAAATAGAGCGTACATACATGAACTTGAACTTGCACTAAAACTTGAACTTGCATACGTACATACATAGACGTGCCATAAACAAAAAACTTTTCTTAAACGTGCTTGCGTACTTGTACATACATGAACATACATAAACTTCATCATTTTGCGTAGAGGCATGTTTCAAAGCGAGTGACCCATAACATAAATCGTCTGATCATACTAAACCACAGTACTTGGCTGACAGGGAAAAATCCACTGCCACATACATTAGATCCCCGTTCATGCTTTAAAGGGTGGATTGGTCCTCGTTCATGCTTTAACGCTTTCCAATCATGATCTAAATCCGTTCATGATTTAACGGGGTGGATTGGTCCCTGTTCATGCTTTACCGCTTTCAAATCCCATACATAATTGGTCACAAGACATTTAGCATACCTAAAAAACTTAAAAGTATTTTCTTTGCATGTCAAACATACTTACTTGGCGTTGAGAGATTCGTTGGATCTCGCTTGGGGCCACTGCTGTACATACTAACATGAATTCAACGCTTAAATTGCATAACTTAGACGTAGGTATTCGTACTCACCACTGAATCAAGTAAATGGCTTATGACATTCTAGATTACTCGGGGCTTGACCTCGTTTAATTGTAGTACTAAACCATGACATATAGTCCCAATTCGATCCCTAAAATATTTCCCAAAGACTTGAGTACACGGACCCTGTGCACCCCTCCGGGTCCGGTTCCGTGTAGGTACTGTAAAAGCATACTCGAAAAGAAGTGAGGACACGGACCCTTGCCTAGGTCCTGTAGGGGTCCGTGTAGACTCTGTAAAAAGAAACTTCGGAAGAAACATGGGCACGGACCCCGTGCCAGGGTCCGTCGAAGGGTCCGTGTAGGCTCGGTGAAAGTAAACCAACGGGAAATCATGTATTCAAGGCTTATTCCTCCTAACTCTATCATCCCGACCATAAATTGACACCTCGAGACCCGTCCTAGAGTGCTAGAACACTCATTCAAACTCCAACAAACTCTCCAAAACAACGACGTCCAACTTACAACGCAATACAACTCATGAACACGAAATTTGACACCAAAATCAATTTCTACGATTTCTAACTAAACCAAGTGCCTAATATCACGAAACGAAATACCAACATACATATCAACATCATTCTCGATATACCTAAACGCAGCAATGATCACCCGTCGATGCCCAACAAAGCCTGCAACAAGGAAATCTCAAGAACACATTAATAACATAATTTTTCAGAAAATGCAGTTTGAGCAATCCCACAAAAATGATCATAACTCACTCAATTTTTATCCAAATATTTCGAATTTTATATCAAATCAAAGGTATCAAAAAGTTCTAAAATTTTCATGTGGAAAGTTTTCTCAAAATCACGACCAAAAATCACAGTTTTCAAAAGAACAGTAAATTTCAAAATTTTAGATCTAAAAACGTTTCAAAATCGATCCAACATGTTTCTGCCCAAAACTCGCACATCATACATGGATTTTTACGCATAAAACAATGCAACACATACTATGACATGATCGACGCAGGAAAAATAGTATATACGTGCCTTTTGATATTTAAAACTCACGATACGACGATACCGAAGCGGAGACTGTGCGAGGCTTGATCCGGAACGATTAGTGGCTTGTTTTCCTTGGAATAAAACTCACGAAAATTGCTAGAGAAGATGAAGAGAAGGGGTGGCTCTTTTTATCTCAAGAACCCTAGGTTTTTGTCTCTCAAAAATCTGAAAATAAAATGTGTAGGTGTGTGTTGCGTGTTTTGGTGTGTGTAAAAACGTGTAAGTGTATGTGAGTGTGTGAAACGTGTGTGTGTGTTTTAATTAGGAGAAATTAGTGCTAATTTAACTAATAAAAATACTAATAAAAAGGTTAACCCACACTAATGTAACCAAACTCCCCAATTAAAATAACTACACAATAATTTTATGAAATTCCCCTTTCTAACAAAATAAATTGCATAAAGCCAACTTTAAAAGTTTTAAAATTCTAAACTCTCTAAATAAATCAATTAGACTCGAAAAATGCTAAAAACATAATAATTTATTTAAAATGCCCCAAACTCAACTTAAAATAAAATACCACATTTTAAAATTGCCAAAAATCGTCACCGGTCTCTATTCCTCGGTCTCGCATCGAATAATCGCCTGAAACATGAAACTCGAGAAAACATTTTAGCGTGCATCACATAAACATTAAAATATTGTTAATAATGCAATTAAATAAATCATGCATCACAAAAAAAATCATTTTAAATTTAAATATTTGATTTAACAGTTAAATAAATGCACAGATTTTACGTGTACTGATTTTGGGCTCTACAGTTCCTCCCCCACTTATATAAATTTCGTCCTCGAAATTAAACCTTACCAAACAACTCTGGGTAGCGAGTCCTCATATCCGCTTCTGTCTCCCAAGTGGCCTCTTCCACCGATTGGTTTAGCCACCGGACTTTGACCAACTTGGTCACTTTGTTTCGAAGTCTCCGCTCCTGTCTGTCTAGGATTTGAGTGGGTCTTTCCTCATATGACAGGTCTGGAGTCAACTGCAACGGCTCGTAGCTTAAAACATGCGAAGGATTAGCTAGATACTTCCACAACATCGAGACGTTGTGTTCCACGGCCAGATTCGATGGAAGGGCAACACGATAAGCTAGTGCCCCAACTCTGTCAAGAATCTCAAATGGTCCAATAAACCTCGGACTCAGCTTGCCTCTTTCCCAAATCTCATAACTCCCTTCATGGGTGCTATCTTCACGAAAACGTGGTCTCCCACGGCAAACTCTAGATTCTTTCTCCTCTTATCAGCATAGCTCTTCTGATGACTCTGAGCGGTCTTCATTCTGTCTCGAATCTTGACCACCACATCTACAGTCTGCTGAACTATCTCTGGACCAAGTTCTGCTTTCTCACCAACCTCATCCCAATGAATTGGTGATCTGCACTTCCTTCCATACAATGCCTCGTAGGGAGCCATACCTATAGATGATGGGAAACTGTTGTTGTAGGTAAACTCCACTAGAGGTAGCTTCGATTCCCAAGTACCCTGGAAATCGATCATACAGGCTTGCAATAGATCCTCCAAAATTTGAATCACTCACTCAGAGTGGCCATCTGTCTGCGGGTGAAAAGCCGTACAGAATAGCAACTTCGTCCCCATGGTTGTATGTAGGCTCTTCTAGAAGGACGATGTAAACCTCGGGTCCCTGTCGGACACAATGGAAACTGGGATTCCATGCAACCGAACTATCTCCCTGATATAAAGCTCCGCATATTGAGTCATGGAGAAAGTCATCTTCACTGGCAAGAAATGCGCTGACTTAGTGAGTCGATCCACTATGACCCAAATGGCATTGGATCCTCTAACTGATCTCGCCAAGCCAACAACGAAGTCAATGGTGTTATTCTCCCATTTCCACTCAGGGATAGATAGTGGCTTACGCATCCCTGCTGGCCTCTGATGTTCTGCCTTCACTTGCTGACAAGTGAAGCATTCAGACACAAACCGACGGATGTCTCTCTTCATACCTGGCCACCAATACAAACTCTGCAAGTTTTTGTATATCTTGGTGCCTCCTGGGTGAATGGAATACGGTGATGCATGTGTCTCCGTCAGAATATCCTCTCTGATGGAATCAACACTAGGTACCCACATTCTACCTCTATATCTCACAATACCATCGGACACTGTGTAGAGTACACTGCCATTGGCTTCATCTTTCAGCTTCCATTTCTGCAACTGCTCATCTGAAGGCTGTCCCCTACAGATTCGGTCTAGCAAATCGGATTTCACTGTCAGATTAGACTGTCTGAGAGCTCTGCCCTTGGGATAAACCTCTAGCCCAAATCTCTGAATCTCTGTCTAAAGAGATCTCTGTACTGACAACTGTGCGATGACTGCAATCTTTCTGCTCAAGGCATCTGCCACGACGTTAGCTTTCCCTGGATGGTAGCTAATCTCGCAATCATAGTCTTTCACCAATTCTAACCACCGTCTTTGCCTCATGTTCAGCTCTTTCTACGTGAAGAAATACTTGAGACTCTTGTGATCAATAAATATCTGGCATTTCTCGCCGTACAAGTAGTGTCTCCAAATCTTCAATGCAAAAACAACGGCGGCTAATTCTAAATCATGAGTCGGATAATTCTTCTCGTGCACCTTCAACTGCCTGGAAGCATAAACTATCACCCGACCATGCTGCATCAACACTGCGCCTAAACCGAGCTTAGATGTATCGGTGTATAACACATAATCTCCTTGCTCGGATGGCATGGCTAACACTGGCGCTAAAATAAGAGCTTGTTTCAAAGTATCGAAACTCTTCTGGAACTCGCCATTCCACTCGAACTTAACATTCTTCTTGGTCAGTGAAGTGAGCGGCACTGCTATCGACGAAAACCCCTGAATAAACTTACGGTAGTAACCGGCTAAGCCCAGAAAGCTGCGGATCTCTGATGCATTCTTTGGCTCAACCCATTCCTTAACAGTTGCCACTTTAGCTGGGTCCACCTCAATTCCACTGCTAGACACTATGTGACCCAAAAACGCTATCTTCTCCAACCAGAATTCACACTTACTAAACTTCGCAAATAACTTACGACTCAGCAGGGTCTGCAAAACCGTCCTCAAATGCTAGTTGTGCTCCTCATGGCTCTTAGAGTAGATAAGAATATCGTCAATGAATACTATGACGAATTGATCTAGGTAGGGCTGAAATACTCGATTCATCAAGTCCATAAAAATCGCTGGAGCGTTCGTCAGTCCAAACGGCATCACTAACAACTCGTAATGCCCATATCTGGTTCTGAAGGTTGTCTTATGAACATCTGCATCTTTCACCTTCAGCTGATGATACCCCGATCGAAGATCTATCTTAGAGAACACTGTGGCTCCCTGCAACTGATCGAACAAGTCCTTGATTCTTGAAAGTGGGTATTTGTTCTTGATCGTTATCTTGTTCAGTTCTCGGTAATTGATACACAGCCTCATGCTCCCGTCTTTCTTCTTTACGAAGAGTACTGGTGCGCCCCATGGTGAGAAACTAGGGCGGATGAATTCTTTGTCTAGAAGCTCCTGAATCTGCTGCTTGAGCTCTAACATTTCAGCTGGAGCTAAATGGTACGGTGCTTTAGAGATTGGCACTGTGCCTGGCATAAGATCAATGGCGAACTCCACCTCTCTCTCTGGTGGAAGGCCCGTGACGTCATCGAGAAAGACGTCAGGAAACTCTCTGACCACTGGTACATCAGATATAGACGGAGTTGGTACGTCAGGTGCAGAAACAACACTGGCCAAGAAAGCCTGACACCCCTTGTGAATGAGTCTCCGCGCCTGCATGCAAGAGATCATGCGAGGAAAACTCCTCCATCTAGCTGACTCGAATAGAAATTGCTCCATACCCAAAGGCCTTACTAACACTGACCTTTTCTGGAAATCGATAAAAACTCTGTTCTTCATCAGCCAGTCCATTCCCAGAATGATATCGAACTCTGGCCTCGGCAACACAACCAGATCGGCGTATACTAGGTGGCCCTGCAGTTCAAGATCAATGTCTCTGACCACACTAGTAGCTGACAACTCTTTCCCTTATGGGACTGTTACTGAATAATTCACGTCGAGTCCAATAGACTTGACGTCTAGATGACTAGCGAACGATTCTGAGATAAAGGAGTGAGTGGCTCATGAGTCTATCAGGGCCTTCGTGGATACTCTATTTATGAAAATATTTCCTGAGGTACGTTAGCACAACACAAAACTTATATCCCCAAAATTTTACATTAACCTCAAGCATCGTAGAAATTAATATCTCAAGTGACTCAAAAATATTACTAGCACCTTAATAATCCCAAATAAAATTTCAACATGCGAGGCGAAATAATACCGAGCTTAGGTAGAAAATTTTACCGGTCAGTAATGTCGTGTCTGGGTTCGCCTCTTGAGCATGCATGGCGAACACTCTTACCTGGGTCGACTGCCTCTACTGTGGGCACTCCTTTAGCATGTGTCACTGGCTCCACATTTGAAACATTTACATGACCCGTACAAACACTATCCCGGGTGCTGGCGATTGCACTTCGGGCATACCAGGTACTCTCCCGGCCTCTGGGGTGCCTTCTGCTGTGGCATACGACCCTTGCCCTTAGGCGGTCCCTGATAAGGCTTCTTCCCTAGCTGACCCTGGAACGGCCTCTTAAACTGAGGTCGCTGCTGCTGCTGCTGTGGAGCCTGATAGGGCCTCTTGCCCTGTCGGTCAGCCTCAATATCCCTCTGATCCTGCTCTGCCGCCAAAGCTCTTCACACGGCAACTATGTAGGTAGTAGGATCGGAAACTTGGACGTCACGGCGCAAGACCGGCCGCAGCCCATCCATAAAATGCCTCAACTTACTCTGGGCATCATTAGCTATCAGGGGCACAAAGTGACACCCTCTCTCAAACTTCCGGACAAACTCTGCAACACTACTGTCTCCCTGTCGCAGGGTCATAAATTCTCTGGTCAGTCTGGATCGTACTTCTTCAGTGAAGTACTTGGAGTAGAATATCTTCTTAAAGTCATCCCAAGAAAGGGCCTGCAAATTCGCTGCTACGGACGCGCTCTCCCACCACAGTCTGGCATCCCCAGTCAATAGAAATGTGGCACGCCTGACCCTATCTGCATCTTGCAACTCCATACAGGCAAAAATCACCTCGATGGATTTAATCCATCCCTCGGCTAACATCGGGTCAGTGGTCCCCGAGAACTCTTTTGGCCTCATCCGTTTGAACCTCCGTATATTGCTTCTGGTCTGGGCCTTGCTTCTGTACTTGCCGCAGCCTTGTTCCCTGCAAACTGTGTGAAGAACTGCGTCATACCTGCAAGCATCTGTGCCTGCATATCTGGCGGTGGAGGAGGAGGAGCGTCTCTCCCCTCCTCTCGGGCCTATCTATCTTCATCCCTAGCTTCCCGGTTAATTATGCGTCTAGGAGGCATACTGGTTCAACAATTACCCAACACGTAAACCCCATATGCATGAACATGATACCAATAGTATAAGATGCACGTAAATCGAACTTAAAACATGGACATGCTGAAATCATGACTTTATGCTTAGTAAATGGAAAAAAAATTCAAAAACTTAAAACTTACAGACTTGAGGTGTGATTTCGTGAGCTTCTTGCGACTGGCAGTAGGCATAACCCTTTACAAGAACACCGCTCTGATACCAACTATAACGTACCGTACTTTTTAATACTTAAAATTTGCGGAAAAATAAAAATTTTCTGGATTATAAAATAACTCTCAGCTATAACGTACCGTACTTTTTAATACTTAAAATTTGCGGAAAAATAAAAATTTTCTGGATTATAAAATAACTCTCAGCTTCGATTTAAAATAGACTGTACGTCTCCAAAAGTGTTTGCAACAAAAGATCTAAAAATAAAGTTCACCAAAAGCATCTGATTAAAATCTCATAACTAGTAACATAAATAAAAGTATTTTGAAAATTTCAAAAAGCTTAAAACATGGCGGTCCTCGGGTTTAGCCTCCCGCTCAGTCCAAGCCAGCTTCTTGGTCCCCACCCCTAGTCTCCTCCAAGTCATCCTCACCTGCATCGATCAAGTCTAGTGAGTCTAAAGACTCAACATGTATAAACTTGAAGTAACGAGTAATACGTAATAAAACCACATGCAACTTTAAAATAGAGCGTACATACATGAACTTGAACTTGCACTAAAACTTGAACTTGCATACGTACATACATAGACGTGCCATAAACAAAAAACTTTTCTTAAACGTGCTTGCGTACTTGTACATACATGAACATACATAAACTTCATCATTTTGCGTAGAGGCATGTTTCAAAGCGAGTGACCAACAATATAAATCGTCTGATCAACTAAACCACAGTACTGGGCTGACAGGGAAAAATCCACTGCAACATACATTAGATCCCCGTTCATGCTTTAAAGGGTGGATTGGTCCTCGTTCATGCTTTAACGCTTTCCAATCATGATCTAAACCCGTTCATGATTTAACGGGGTGGATTGGTACCTGGTCATGCTTTACCGCTTTCAAATCCCATACATAATTGGTCACAAGATATTTAGCATACCTAAAAAACTTAAAAGTATTTTCTTTGCATGTCAAACATACTTACTTGGCGTTGAGAGATTCGTTGGATCTCGCTTGGGGCCACTGCTGCACATACTAACATGAATTCAACGCTTAAATTGCATAACTTAGACGTGGGTATTCGTACTCACCACTGAATCAAGTAAATGGCTTAAGACATTCTAGATTACTCGGGGCTTGACCTCGTTTAATTGTAGTACTAAACCATGACATATAGTCCCAATTCGATCGCTAAAATATTTCCCAAAGACTTGAGTACACGGACCCCGTGCACCCCTCCGGGTTCGGGTCCGTGTAGGTACTGTAAAACCATACTCGAAAAGAAGTGAGGACACGGACCCTTGCCTAGGTCCTGTAGGGGTCCGTGTAGACTCTGTAAAAAGAAACTTCGGAAGAAACATGGGCACGGACCCCGTGCCAGGGTCCGTCGAAGGGTCCGTGTAGGCTCGGTGAAAGTAAACTAACGGGAAATCATGTATTCAAGGCTTATCCCTCCTAACTCTATCATCCTGACCATAAATTGACACCTCAAGACCCGTCCTAGAGTGCTAGAACACTCATTCAAACTCCAAAAAACGCTCCAAAACAACGACGTCCAACTTACAACGCAATACAACACTTGAACACGAAATTTGACACCAAAATCAATTCCTACGATTTCTAACTAAACCAAGTGCCTAATGACACGAAACGAAATACCAACATACATCCCAACATCATTCTCGATATACCTAAACGCAGCAATGATCACCCGTCGATGCCCAACAAAGCCTGCAACTAAGAAATCTCAAGAACACATTAATAACATAATTTTTCAGAAAATGCAGTCTGAGCAGTCCCTCGAAAATGATCATAACTCACTCAATTGTTATCCAAATATTTTGAATTTTATATCAAATCGAAGTTATCAAAAAGTTCTACAATTTTCATGTTGAAAGTTTTCTAAAAATCATGATCGAAAAATCGCAGTTTTTAAATGAACAGTAAATTTCGAAACTTTAGATCTAAAAACGTTTCAAAATCGATCCAACATGTTCCTGCCCAAACCTCGCACATCATACATGGATTTTTACGCATAAAACAACGCAACACATACTATGACATGATCGACGTAGGAAAAATAGTATATACGTGGCTTTTGATATTTAAAACTCACGATACGACGATACCGAAGCGGAGACGGTGCGAAGCTTAATCCGGAACGATTAGTGGCTCGTTTTCCTTGGAAGAAAACTCACGAAAATTGCTAGAGAAGATGAAGAGAAGGGGCGGCTCTTTTTTCTCAAGAACCCTAGGTTTTTATCTCTCAAAAATCTGAAAATAAAATGTGTAGGTATGTGTTGTGTGTTTTGGTGTGTGTAAAAATATGTAAGTGTGTGTGAGTGTGTGAAACATGTGTGTGTGTTTTAATTAGGAGAAATTAGTGCTAATTTAACTAATAAAAATACAAATAAAATAGTTAACCCACACTAATGTAACCAAACTCCCCAATTAAAATAACTACACACTAATTTTATGAAATTCCCCTTTCTAACAAAATAAATTGCACAAAGCCAACTTTAAAAGTTTTAAAATTCTAAACTCTCTAAATAAATCAATTAGACTCGAAAAATGCTAAAAACATAATAATTTATTTAAAATGCCCCAAACTCAACTTAAAATAAAATATCACATTTTAAAATTTCCAAAAATCGTCACCGGTCTCTATTTCTTGGTCCTACATCGAATAATCGCCTGAAACATGAAACTCGAGAAAATATTTTAGCGTGCATCACATACACATTAAAATAATGTAAATAATGCAATTAAATAAATCATGCATCACAAAAAAAATCATTTTAAATTTAAATATTTGATTTAACAGTTAAATAAATGCACATGTTTTACGTGTACTGATTTTGGGCTCTACACTTAGAGCTATCGGTTGAGAATTTTTTAATCAGATTCTTTACATACTTGGATTGACACTGCAATTGTTTAACTTTCAATCGTAGGAAAAAATTTAGCTCTCCTACCATAATCATTTCAAATTGTGATGACATATATTCAACAAAGTTATCAACAAGCTTATGTGATGAAGCACCAAAGATAATGTCATCCACATAGATTTGACAAATCAGAATATCATTCTTCAATGTTTGAATAAAAAGGGTTTTATCAACCTCGCCTCGTTGAAAGCCCAAGTTGATAAAGTAATCAGCCAACCTATCATACCATGCTCGTGGAGCCTGTTTCAGTCTATATAGAGCCTTCTTCAGCTTGTAGACATGGTCCATGTGATGAGCATCTTCAAATCCTTTAGGTTGACTAACATATGATTCTTCATTCAAAATTCCATTCAAAAAGGCACTCTTTACATCCATTTGATATAATTTGATACGCATATGGCATGCAACAACAAGCAACAATTGGACTAACTCAATTCGAGCTACAAGAGCGAAGGTTTCATCAAAATCCACCCCCTAAACCTGCGTATACCCTTGAACTACGAACCAAGCCTTGTTTCGAACAATGTTACCATATTCATATGTTTTATTTTTAAAAATCCATTTTGTTCCAATAACATTGGTATTTAAGAGTCGAGGCACTAAATCCCATACATCATTGCGCACAAATTGTTCAAGTTCTTTATGCATTGCATTGACACATAATCCATCTTTTAGTGCATCAGTAATGTTCTTGGGTTCAATTTGAGACACGAAACAAGAATGACTAACCTGTGAAAATGTAGAACTCATACAGAGCAATCCAATCATTTTGCGGTAGTTCACTTTTTCTTTCTTCCTTGTCTGAACGTCATCATGTACCTCACCAATGATCTGTGATGATGGATGATTTTTTGAATCTTACTGGGTATGTCCTTCCCTTCATTATTAACTCCATCATCATTGTTTTCATCCTCTAGTGTATCTATTGGTGTTGTGTTGGGTGTTGTCTCGCTGGTCTCAACACCAGACCCAACACCGCTTCTGCTCAGTGACTCACTTACATCTAGTAGTCCTTCAATATTATCCTCCTTGAGTTTTCCTGTTTGATCATCAAAATCATCAAACACAACATTAATTGATTCAATAGTTGTCCTAGTTCTCAAGTTAAACACACGATAAGCCCGACTATTCATTGAATATCCGAGAAATAGGCACTTATCACTTTTGGAATCAAATTTAGCAAGATGATCACGATCATTTAAAACATAGCAAATGCAGCCGAAGATATGAAAGTATTTTAGATTTGGTTTCTTCCCCATGATGATTTCATACGAAGTCATGGTAGATCCACTCGTTAAAAATACCCGATTGGAAATATGACATGTTGTATTCAAGGCTTCGGTCCAAAAATATTTTGACACATTCTTTGAACTTAGCATAACCCGAGCCATTTCTTGAAGGGTTCGATTCTTCCTTTCAGCTATTCCATTTTGGTGAGAGGTTTTTGGAGCTGAAAATTCATGAGTGATTCCTTTCTTTTCACACAAGGAAGTAAAATGTGAATTTTCGAACTCTTTACTATGATCAGTCCTTACTTTAACAACCCTTACATCGTGCAAATTTGTTATTCTAGCTTGCAACTTTTTAAAGACATCAAAAGTGTCAGATTTTTCTCTAAGAAAACTTACTCAAGTGAAACGGGAAAAATCATCATCACATAAAAATGAGTATTTCTTACCACCCAAGCTTTCAACCTTTTCAAGATCATCATTGACTTTCATAGTTCGAGGTCTTTCCTAGTCAACAAGATTTCAAGACGAGACAAACTACTTTTTAATTCAGTGTTTTCTTTTGAGAGTATAGAATTTGTCTCATTTCTTTTGAGCCAGTCATCATAAAGTTCGTCATACATCATCTGGACAGTTTTTACAATAAGCTCTTCTTGGTCAGATTCCTGGAGATCGTCAAGTTCGGGGTTTCCAAGAGATTTTGCATTTAGACATAGTGTCTTGAAATGTTGTTGCGGCCTGGTGTTGCAACACAAGTGGCAACACCAAGTGGATTGACTTGTAGTTGACGTGTATTCTTCAAAATGGCAGACAAAAAGGTAAACTCGACTCCTCTACTGGATTCAAGTTCTTCATCAGAATCTTCATCACTCAAGGAAACTGTCATGCTTTTATTTCTGCGAAGTTGATTAGCACACTCATTTGCATAATGCCCATATCCGGAACACTCCCTACATTGTACGGAATCCAATTTTTTAGTTTCTGGTCAAGCCATCACTTCATTCCTTGGCTTAAAATTCCCTTGGGTAGGAGTTGACATTTTATTCCTCTCAAAAGGGACAAAAGAGGGTTTCGATGTTGACACACTTTTCATCTTGTCTCTCATTCTCTTCAATTAATCACCGAACTTCTTAGTAATTAAGGAGATTGACTCCTCACCGAGATCATATTCATTCGCCTCTTGAATGAGATTATTGATAGTCATTAGTAGCTTGTAATGAAACAGATTTTCCTTTATCTCGATTCTAAATATTCAGGTTCATCTCAAAAGTTCTTAGATTGTTCATCAATTCTTCCAGATTTAGAGTAGATGTGTCTTTTGATTCGTCAATGGCACAGATCTTAATGTTAAAGCGCTCAGGAAGATATCTTAGTACTTTACTCACAAGCCTTTAATTAGACATGAGATCACCAAGGCTAAAAGCTTCATTGACAATATCTCGGAGTCTTCGATCATAGTCAACAATCGTCTCATTTTCCTCCATCCTCATACTCTCAAATTTTGAGGTTAGCATTCTTAGTTTGGTTCTGCGAACACTTTCAGATCCTTCGCAGTGCTTTTGGAGAATGTCTCATGCTTATTTAGCAGATATGCAGTTTGTGATGAAGCTGAAAATGTTGACATCAACCGAAGTAAAGATGGCATTGAGTGCCTTAGAGTTGAAGTTCGAGGTATGAACTTCATCATTTGTCCAAGCATTCTCAGGCTTGACTCGGCTGTCACCATCAGCATCAACAATTCTAGGGGGTGACCAACCATCTAGAAACCGTTGCCAAGCTCTTTCCTCGATGGATTTTATGAACATCCTCATCTTGACCTTCCAAAACGCATAATTCGATCCATCCAAAATCGGCGATCTAAAGGCAACACTAAAATTCAATGGATCCATCAAGCTATTAGTATAATTCCTGTAAAAACAACAGAAATCAGAATCAATCACTTAGTGTATCAATTGTTGGCTCTGATAACACCAGAAGGGACATTTGCATATAAATGTATAGGAAATAAGTAAAATGTGTGTATCAGAATTTATTGTTGTGCTCGGGTGTTGTCAACACCAGCACACAACATGCAACAGAAATTAATTATTACCAGACAAATATAACTTTAATAAATAAACAACAGATTTAAATTATGCACAAGTACAAATACTTGTGTGATGCCTCATGATAAAAAGTTCACTAAAAAAATATGTAAATCGTTTACACAAAACAATACTAGTGAAAATACCAAAACTAAATTCCTTAACACTCCAAGGAATTAAAATATGCATCAACAGCACAAATCAAATCTAGATGCATAAACGAAAACATGTATTGCTTAAAACAAACGAAATCACTCTTCGATCAACTCTCTGCGTCAGTGTTGTTCTTCGAGTGTTGGCAACATCAATCAGAAACACAAAATGTATGTGAATCAATCACACAAAATCTTCACACGAAAATCTCCAATACTAAACTTGTGCAAGTTCAGCAAATCCTTCAGCAGCTGCGTAGTGATTTTTCTTAGGAAAACTTTGTCACACTATTATATCTTAGAGATAAGTTCCTAAATTAAATTATGTGGAATAAATCCCAAGATTAAAATTATCTAGGAGTAAATCTTATCATCTAATCATTTTAAATTAGCCTAGAAATGCAAAATTCTAATATTTCTATTTATATAGAATATAGATTAAATAGAATATAGATTAAATATGAATAAAATATTCCTTTCAGTATATTTTTAAATTTATATATATTGTTTCGGTATATGTCGAAATTTTCTAAATTTCATATCGTATCATGCAGAAAATTGCGATATTATTATCATATCGTACTGAAATCATTGGTATACCGAAAACTTCGATAAATTGTATTTTCGAAACAGTAAAATTGACATATCGAAATTTCAGTATTTTTTCCAACAATAGTCTTGGCCACGTTCGTTTCCGCTCCGAAGAAGGAGGTGCTTTCAAAAGTCTGAGTTCCAGGAATAATGCAAAAAATTGAGTGCAAATAACATTTTCTTTATCCATATATGGGAAGCTGTTTTACATTATCCGAGCTTCTTCAATAAATGACGCCCATAACTAAAATAGCCCTCGATTAATTTCTACCATAAAGTATACTCTAAAATAAAATTAATGACGAAAATAATGTTAATAATAATGAAATCGAGTCACTATCATAAAATTTTTTTAAATAAAAATAAAGCAAAGAAAAGAAGAGAGATACAAAGTGTGAAATGAAAGGTGTATATGTGTTGTCATACCTTTTCTCAATCAAACACACCCTTTATTATCCAATGATCCAAACTATCGATGGTCCATGTCTGTGGTTCACCCTACAAACACAACTGTCACAACTCAAATAAATTTAACGTGTTTCTGACTATCTCAATATAATGTATTTTCATTTTTTTTAACTATTTCTTTTTTGTTTTTAAATCAAAATTTAATGGAACCATTTGGGTTTAAATTGGGAAAAAACTTGTTGCTCAATTTAAATGTAATTATTTTTGTTAAGAGTCTGCGACCTGAATTCTATTGCGTCTCTTTAACTATAAAATAGCGTGTCTATGTTATAAACACATGAAATAGGTAATTATTTTTGTTAAGAGGTCTTTTTTTTTGAATAAGTATGTTGTTAGACGATAAACAGATCTATATCCATGAAACGAATCAACTATATTCATATTAACAATAAAAAATAATATTTTTTCAGAACAAAAACTCTTGTGAGACGGTCTCACGGATCAATTTCGTAAGACAGATCTCTTATTTGGGTCATCCATGAAAAAAGTATTACTTTTTATGCTAAGAATATTACTTTTTATTGTGGATATCGATAGGGTTAACCGGTCATACATATAAAGATTCGTGAGACCGTCTCATAAGAGACCTACTCTTTTTTCAGAGATGATCTAAAAGAATATTTATCTCACAAAATTGACCAATATAAGCATCTGACGAGAGTTTTTGTTTTTTTAACCGATCTTTAGTTTCTCGTGTAAAGTTGTGTCTCCTTTTTTTACTTTATTTTTTTCATATTTTTTTTTCTAAATATGTAATATTTTTTATTTTTAAAAAGGTTGAGTGAGTGTATGATCTTAATTGATATACATGCGTGTGGGTTGATATCCTCCTGTGTTGTTCACTTCTCCTCTTTGCTACAACTTGGTTTCCTGGTCCAACACCACTTGCCAGAAATTCAATGCTTCAATTATTATTTTACGTATTCAAAATTATATTAGGAAAAAAAAATTGATTGGATATATTTACTGGAAATTATTCACCTGAAAAAGACTGCATGCATTTATGTATTTACCACTGAATAATTAATGTTCGGCATTCCGTCAAGTATTCATATAACTTGTGATAGAAGAATTTGTTTTGTAAATAAATATCAAGTATTTCAGAAAATTAGCTCGAGAGGAGAGGTGCACTAATTGCACTGTATTTAATAAGTTGGTCCTTATTTTAACTTTTAATATTCATTTATCGATGGAAAAAAAGAAAAAAAATGGAAAACAAAAACCAATTTAATGCATTAAATTTGCAATTTGAAAACTTACCGAAATAAAAATGAACAAGTTATATGACCAAAATTTTAATTTACTCCCACTGAGTATCATGCATTTATCGTCAATTATAAGATTAATTAGCCAAAAAAAAAAAAGAGTAAGAAAAACTTATGAGTAAGAAAATTTTAACCAATATCTTATCCCAGATTGAAGGAACCCAGACACGATAGTCCAAATTTGAGAGTACAGACAATAACAATGTAATATATATACATTCAAATTCATGGTTCCAAACAACCAAAGTGGGGACAATTTATCTAATTATTATGTAATTTTGTGGTTGTGTGTATATGAACCACTCATATTATTTTAATTATATATATAATAGAAAATAAAAAATATTATCAATATACAACATTTCAAAATCCATGGGGGCTCCATCTCTTTTAATTTGTTGCACAGAGAAAGGTAGCCACACAAAATCTTCTGCCAATCTTTTTCCCTCAAACTTGGTCCCTACATCAACTTGGGATCCTATCTTACAATTCAATGTTCAATTCGAAGTGAATTGTTAAACAAATTGAACAATGTAACAGTTTTACGAAAAATCAAATAAATTATAATAATATTATGTAAAAATTAAACAAATCGAAGAGAAATATAGTTGTTGGATTTATATTTTAATTAGGCTCAAAATTGGTCAAATTCAAATCTAAAAATTCACTGCAAATATTTCCACCGCTTTATTCTCAATATTCCAGCGTCATTCATGTTTTCCAGTCAAGATTGTAGCATCAGAGTCATTTTCATTCAATTTTCAAAACATTTTTATTATATGTTCATGTATTTATAAATTCCTACTTATTTGTAGATATACAATCATGTTGGGATTTTATTTCATCAAATTTCATTCTCTTTTCTTTAGTCTTGGTGTTATATTTACATAGGAGGTTAGAACGAAATATCAAGTTAGGAATTCATTCTCGTTTGAATTTTAGAAGTTAGATTTTTCATTATTTTCGCACAACTTGGTGCTTGAAGCACCTCGCATGCCTACATCATAGAAATATTGTGCAAACAATTTTTAGCACGCCCAGTGGAGCACAAATATGCTGCCAAGAAGGAGAAAAAAGTTAATCAAGGGGATGTGGAGTCTCTGCCAAACCAAGAAGAGATTTAAGTCTCACCAATAGAACAAACTGCTGCTAAACAACCAATCAAGAAGTTTTATTTGCATCCACGTCGTATTCCAGAGGTATATTCTAACATTTCAAACCATTTGGTAGAGAAGAGTTGACAACAATGAAAATTAAAGAAAGATCTCAAGCATTGTCTAAATCTATACATGATTGCTTGAAGATAGTCCTGGATAAACCAAATCTGTCACGGTCCGAAACCGAGGTTAGTCGACACCGGCGTTGTTTTACAACCACACAATTGAAAACAATAAGCCTCGTAGTACAGTTTAAACTAGTAACTAGTTTATTACTCATAATCAATCATAAAATTGTCTTTACAACCTATATTCTTAAAACGATAAAAATACTCGGAAACTTTTGCAAATTGAATTAAAATTAACTAAAAAAAAGTAAAATAAACTTTTTGATTCATCTTATTATTAGCCCCGAAACTGACCTTATTCATATTCCTCGATTTTCTCTTCTGACTTATCTAGAATGGGTAAAGTAAGGGGTGAGTGATATGATCGTTACTCAGTAAACGGGAGCCGTTCGAGCATATATATAACAAATACACATGAATTTCGAAAATCACATATCATATCATGCATAACATGTCATCATCATAACCATAAGCATAATTTTGGCCAAGACACAGAGATTACTCTACTTTCTATGGTTTACTAATATCAATCCCTAATTTATACTCTTCTAAGGGGGCGAGGCCGTATAACGGTCATAATCCCACCGTGAAAGGGCCATAAACATAGTGTCATATTGGAATTCTCACTCATATCCAGTTGAATCCTTATAATGCCAAAATATAAAACATACGATAATCGTATCTATAAGGGGTAAAAACAGAATAACGGTGCATCGATCGAAACTTTCAAAAACGAAATAATTCATATACAACACATTTTAAAACAAGCTCACTTACCTTATATCTGGAAGAAAATGTGAATAATTCGAAAATCATAGAAGAATCATGCAACAGGCACTTCCAAAATGGCAGCAACACTTCGACCAAAAAATTAGTCACCTTGAAAAACCATTTACGACCTATTGAACCGTTAGATTAAGCTCAAACTTGTACATATGTTCACAAGAATATAAAATAAATTATGAATGGTAAAGATCGGGTTTGGAGGTCTTTTTAAACTGTTCATAGACTAAAAAAAAAAACCATAGGTATCCTGCTCCCACCTAGAATATGAGCAATTTTCTTGCAAATCCTATTAACGAAAATTAATCATTGGATTTGGAAGAATTTGAATATGTTATTCAAAACATATGAAAGCATATTATGAACGGTGAAAATCGGATTCTGAGCACTCGAGCGAGAGAAATAATTTTTCGAACTTAAACAGAATTTTAACGGCTGCAGCAGAATTTGGAGAACAAAATTTCGAAAATTTTAGGGAGAGTTTTGAGAGAATTTAGAAAATTTTGAGTGTATGAATGGTGTGAAATTTCGAATGGTATAGTTTGGTATTTATAGGAGTGATGTGAAAATCTTACCATAATTCGATTGACATCCTTCAATAATTTGGAAATTCTTCTTCCATAAATTTCGAAACACTCCTTCCATAAATATTGATATGCTTTTTTTTTTTAGAAAAATTGCCATGTATGTAATATTTTCTTCCAAATTTGATGGATATCTTAGTCTTAATTTGAGATAAATACATGATTTGAACTGAATTCTGAATTTCATGTATTTATTGGCTTGAAATTTCAATGCCATGTATTATTTAATATTTTTGAATTTATTATAACTCGAAAATAAATTCTTATACATGTCTAAAAATAACGACGTGTCCAAAAAGTTGGATTTTCACATCCCTCCCTCCTTATTGGAAGTTTCGTTCTCGAAACTTGAGTTGGTTTGACTTTCAAAAGGTAGGGATATATTGTTTGCACAGTTTATTTTCAAACTCCCAAATAGCTTCACAGTCTTTGTGATTGTACCATTGCACCTTGACGTACGTATATCTTAGTATTTGGTCATTGGTATCCACAATCTGAATAGAGATCACTTCATATTTCTCATCTTCTCCCATGTTTCCTTCGATCATGAGTTGTTCCACTTCCAACACATGGCTTGGGTCCTGTATTTCCTTAGTTGGGACACCGTGGAATAAATTATGGATTTTAGACATATCTGGTGGCAATGCTAGCCTGTAAGCCAAAGTTCTCACTCTCTTTAAAATTTTGAATGGTCCTACGTACCAAGGATTCAATTTTCCAACTTTAATGAATCTAATGACTCCTTTAATTGGTGAGACCCTTATATAAGATTTTTCACCAACTTTGAATTCCATTGGCCTCCTTTTAAGATCGAAATAACTCTTTTGCAGGTCTTGTGAAGCCTTGGGTATATCTTTGATAATGACCACTTTTTCCATTGTCGCTTGGAATAGTTCTGGCCCAATTATGGTTGTCTCCTCTATTTCGTCCATGTACAGTGGTGATTAACACTTCCATCCGTAAATGGCTTCATATAGAGTCATTTCAATAATGTTGTGATAACTGTTATTGTAAGAAAACTCTATCAGGGGTAAATGTTTACTTCAATTACTACTGAAGTTTACGACACATGCCATTCTCTCTGTTTGGCCATCAGTTTGAGGGCGATAAGCTATACTAAGAGTAACTTTTGTTTTCATGGATTTTTGAAAGCTCTACCCCAAACATTACATAAATCTTGGATCTCTATCTGACAATATGATTGCAGGCACTTCATGTGGCCACATAATGTTATCCATGTATAGAGTAGCCACTTGTCAATATTATAATTTCTTCGGACAGGTGGAAAGTAGCTTAGATTTTGTGATTCTATCAACG
Organism: Primulina tabacum; assembly: GCF_025594145.1. Taxonomy (NCBI): domain Eukaryota; kingdom Viridiplantae; phylum Streptophyta; class Magnoliopsida; order Lamiales; family Gesneriaceae; genus Primulina; species Primulina tabacum. The sequence goes on along the minus strand of NC_134562.1, from coordinate 24,692,643 downwards.
ATTACACATATCTCCTCATGATTCTTTCTTGACTTTGGCAAACCTAATACGAAATCTATCGAAATTTGTTCTCATTTCCATTCTGTAACTATAATGGTTGCAGTAATCCTTCCAGTCGTTGATGATCGACTTTCACTTGTTGGCATACTTGTCACTTGGATATAAATTTGACGACATCTTTTTCATTCTTCTTCACCAGAAACTTTCTTTCAAATCTCTATATGTAACGTTCCGAAAATTTGAAGATCCACGTAAACCACATTTATACAAGTTATTAAATTTTTTTTTTTATTAAATTGTTTTAAAGCATTAAATGTATGTTTATTTCATGAATCTGTGTTTTAATTCATGATTTATTTAAAGTTTCATGCATTAGGATTTTAAGTTGCATTTTGCGCTCGAACGAGAAAAAGAGACCGGGGATATTTAGGAAAAATATTTTTATTGAATAATTATTTAATATGAGTTGTTTTTACGTATGATTTTTGAAAATGGGCCTTGATTTGGTATTTTTACCCGTTGGGTTATATTTTTAGCCGGTACGCAAATTTTATCGATTCATGAGACTTTTTAAGGCTTCGGGCAATATTTTCAAAAGCGTACCTAAATGAAATATTTTTCGATAGTGCTATTGGGCTTGATGAATTTATTTTAGTGCTTAATGGGCCCAAAACCCTTTTAACCCTTTAATTTTTAATTAAGGGCCATTAGTATATTATTTTATGGCTTAAACTTAATTAACAAACCCTAAACCTATTTGATGCATGGTGGCCACCCCATTCTTTTCTCCAGCAGCATTCTCACGTTAGAACAGCAGAAACCAGCAGCCATTCTCGATTTCTCCATGGTTCTTCAAGAAAACTCCTCCCCCGCCTCTCCGGTTCGCGTCCGTCGCAAAGTTCTTCGAGTTTTCGATCACATTTTTGCCAAGGCACGCTATGTATCTCCTTTCTCATAATTTACACCATGTATATGCGTGGTTATTTATGTTTATGCATGAAAATTCGTTGGTCCCTCCTATAGCATTGTTTTTGTAAAGGTTTTGACACGTATATGAATATAACTTGTATGCAACTCACGGTTTTATGCATTTGTGGGAAAGGCTGCTGGTTTTTGGTCACTAAGGGGCTGTACTCATTGTTAGGGAGGAGTCATGGAGCTAGTGGAGAGGGCTGGTCGCGGTAGGTTGGAGGCCGATAGGTGCATGTCAAGGGGTGGCTCGATTTCGTTAGGGTTTGGGTGAGAGGCAGAGCCGATTGTGCAAGTGTCATTTCTAGCCATGAACCAGACCCTGGTGGGTCGAATTCATGGTCCAAGATGGCTTGAACACGGCTGGATCTGATCTCGAAGCCAACCTATCGAAGGGTAGACATGGGCGCGACTTTAGTGTGTTCGGCATCCTTCAGGTGCACGGGTGTTGGGGCGAGCGTGGGGCTGCAAGTCATTGTTATTTGAGTCAAGTAGGGTCTGGTCTTGGTCCCAGTTGGTCCGGTTAGGGTCTGGTCGGGACGGATATCAAGCTAGGGTCGAGAATAGTAGCTAGGGTTTTAGAGTTGTTGGTGCTGGAAAATTCAGTAGGTTGCAACAAGGTTTGGGGGATCTTGGGTGTCTCGAATGAGAGGGTTTTAGGTCTGATTTTATGATGTTAGGTTATGTTTTAAGTTTGGAAAAATTTGGTTAAGTTTCGGGTTGATTCGGGACCCCTGTCCAAGTTTTAAAACGAATCCTATAAGTTTTGAAACGGGCTCGAGTTTATGTCTACGAAATTTTTATAATATGTTTTGGTATGTTTTAAGGACTTCGAAAAGCTTCGGGTTGAAATGTTGAGGTCCAGGGGTAAAACGGTCATTTTGGGTTCCAAGGGCTAGATGGTCATTTTGCAACCGAGTCGAGATGCACACATACACACACACACACAATTCACGACAAGGAATACAGCGGCCGAAGTGTATGGAGGAAGGAACAACGGCTATTTTCTTTTGCAAGCCAAGTGAATTTCGATTTTTTTCTCTTTCGTTCTTCGACTTTCTTTCTCGTTTTTCCTTCAAACAATGATCACTCGACTCCCTTGCATCCCAATGTGGGTTTTTTTGTGAGGTTTTGACAAAAAAAAGGGTATAAAAAAATAGAAATCGTCTTCTGTTCGTCACCGACTTTCACCGCTTTAGTATTTGTATTTCGAGCGTTTTAAACGTAAAGACACGTTTCTAAACCTTCTTTTTGCACCATTTAAATCATATTATGTGTTTTTAATCATGTTTGCATGAAAAATATGAAACCCTCTTTTTATTATCATTTTTATGGCATATATATGATAAAACATGAGTTTTCATGCTTTTAAATTCATGGTATTGATGCACAAAAGGCTGTCATGGTAAGGCTATAATATGGGATGTTTTTCAGTACGTTTAAGGGTCCATAGAGGCATGGATAAGAGCTGGACAAGATGGGGGAATATGCTGAACGAAAATTCGGGTTTCAAAATAAGCTAGGGCACGGTTTAGGTTCCTAGAAGGGCACGGCTGTAGGATTCTGTTGGGACATGTACAAGGGTCCTAAGAGGGTCTAGTCATGGTCCTAGATGGGTTTGAGGGAAAGCTGGTGCAAGGAGGAAGGTTGTAGGTTTGAAGCTTAGTCGCGCTAGCCTTGTAGAGCACGAGTTTATGGTTGCTAGTGCATGGGCTGTAGAGGCTGTTCCAGCAGCTTGTTAACGGTTTGGTTTAGGTCCTACGAGGGTTGATCAGGGTCTGGTTCACTTGGTTAGGGTCTAGGGTCGAAGGAATTTATGGTTCGATGAGGTTAGTGTTTTCGAAATATGTGCAGAAAATTTCAGAAGGTTCCTAAGCTTGATCAAGGGTCTTAAATGACTTGAATTAAGTTGTATAAGGTATGGTTAGGTGTTAATAGACAATGGTTCAAGTTTGGTTAAGTTTTGAGTCGTTACAGGTTAAAACCGGCACAGTACAGTTAAGTTTTAAAACGAATTGGAAAATTGGTTGAGGAGCTAAATTTTACGCCTAAGAAATTTTTATGGGTGTATTTTAAGGTGTCATGTTAATTTTAGGGATATAAATATTATTTTTAAAATTTGGGAATAAAATTTTATGTTTTGAAATTTTTCGGGTTAAAAACGCTTCATGGTTTAGTCATTAAGTTATTAAATCGAAAGGCTCGGGTTTACGTCTAAGAAAAAATATAATAAGTCAAATTTAAGCTTATATGATACTATGGATAGGCTCAAGTCAATAAAGGTATAAGAAAGTCAAAATCGAGAATTTTGGAGTCCAGGGATAAAATGGTCATTTTGCATCCCGGGTAGTACGAAAGGCTTGGCAGTGTCTCGAAGAATCATAATACATGCTAAATGATATTTTAAAATTTTTATGATGAAAATATGGAATTTTATGATTTATGCTAAAGTTGTACGATTTTTCCTGTTAAAATGCAATTTTACGAAATTGGAAAGGACACTATATTTTATGAATAAAAAAGAAATAAAATATTTTAAAAGATGTGAATTGACTGTGACAAACATGTGATATGATTGGGAGTATCGAGAGGGAGAAGAACTCAAAGGGAGCCTGTCTATGGGAGAAGGTCCCAGAGGAGCCAGCATGTGGGAAAAGGCCCTAGAGGGAGCCCATTTACTGGAGAAGACCCCAGAGAGAGCCCGATGATCGTATTTCTATTCACGGCGGTGTCTATTGCCGGTCTCCATGCGCAATGGTGAGCTAAGACTGATCAGTCGACCACATGCTATGATTATAGCTAGTCACTTTCAAGGATCAAACTTCACCCAAATTGATATATGATGATGGAAAGCTTTATGATTTAATGATTTATGATATGATATATGATTAAGAGCTTTTACGCCGTCTTATTTTATTAAAAGATTATTTTAAAGCTGCATGTGCATGTATATGTATTATTTGTTACATATGGTTAGAACGTGATGAATCATTAGACTCACTAGGTTTGGATGGTTGTAGGTGAGTATAATATTGAGGGAGGCGTTGACGCTTGAGTCAATCGAATCCGGCAGTACACTCCAGAGGGACATTTATTTTCCGCATTAGCTTGATAGTTAATGTTTTGAAACAAAGATTTTTAGAATGATTTATTTAGATATTTTTATATATTATTTTGAAGTTTATTTTTGATCATGTTAATGGTTGATGTAGGATTTTTGTTAATTGACGATTTAGGGATTTTATGAACTTGGGATTTTAAATGTTAAATTAATTTTTGGATTTTGGAAATGTTGAGTATTTAAACTTGCAAGTTTAGAATTTTACAAAAATAAAAAATAGTAGGATTTTGAAGTTAAAAGTAGTGGACGTTTCATTCTTTTAGCTCATTGAGTTCATCTAGAGCTATTCGGTACAGTGCATTGAATATTGGTGCATCGCGAGGTACCAAATTTATCTCGAACTCTACCTCACTAGTCCTAGACCATTCCAATAAGTCATTCTAGAAAACGACCAAAAATTCTTGTATTACTGGAATATATTCCAACTTCAGTCCAACTCCTTCCTTCACTTCATTTGTGGGGCCCTTAACTCCTAATCGTTATTACAATGCAATTTGATTAGAGTTCAGTAATTACTATGGAAAACGAGTAAAAGTTTTCTTTACAATGAGCCTAAAATGTGTCAAATATAATTATGATAATAAAAATAGTATATAATAAAGTCTCATCTAAACATATCAAATAAGAAAATATTCTCACGCATAATCAAAATCAACTACATACAACCAACTCATATCCCCGGGACATGTCCCGGTAAATAAATACGTATATACAGTGGGATAGACAATCAACCTCAACTCAGATGTGACTCCCTTCAGAAGTACCCTCTCCGGTCTCCTGATAACCTGGAGTACCTACCACACACAAAGACAATAATAACCCCCCTTGGGGGTGAGCAAATATTCTGTATAGAACAACCATAATATATACATTGTTGGAACATTTCAACTTCGAAATCTTGATTTTGATGATAACAAAACTTGCTAACTATGTTACTAATAATCTACTTTAGTGTGCAGCAGCTAGGATCACTCACGAGCTGTTTACATCGCAAGCTGAAGACCTAACTGATCGCACAAACTGAATCAGTCTAACTGTTACGTCAATTGATTAGTCCAGCTGATTTTCCAGTTGATATGTGGTTCAGCAGGAGAACCTTAGAAGCCTGACCAGCCGAAGGAGTGTTCAACTGATGAAGAAACCCAGCTGATCAGTTGAACTGAACAAGAGTGAAATCAGTTCAACTAACGAGTCAACTGATTTCACCAGCCCAGCTGAAGATCAGTTCAGCTGACCAGTTCGAAGCATCAGTCAGAATCTTTCAGTTATGGATGAAGTCAAACTCTTTCAGTGGAATGCAGCTGTACGTGAAGGTACAAAGCCATTGTCTAATCAAATGACAATAATGGACGTTTCATCAGAGCATTAAAGACAAAACGTTTCAGAAGGGCAGTCAAAAAGTCGATACACAAAGTCCAAGAAACGAATTTAAGATGCAACGGATACAATAAATGAGTCTCACTGTACGTTCAGTTTTCCCGCCTACATAAAGAGAAAATCAGTGAAGACTCAAACATACAACAAGAAGAAGAGTGAGCAAAAAGAAGCTTTTAAGCATATATGAGAGAAAAGAAAGGGCACGCTCATTGCACATCAGTTTTCAGAAGCTATCAGCCCAGAGAAACTCTTCATAGTTATATCAGCTTAGATTAGAAGCTTATTTCCCTCAGTGTGTGAGAACATCCTTGTTCAGTTCTCACACACAAACACTCTCAACCACTGAAATACAGTCTTGCAAAAAGACGTTAAACTTGTGTATGTATTCTTCGACACAAAGACTTTAAAAAAGTATTGGCTGGAAGGTTCTGCCTTCAGTCATAGCTAGGAGTTCAGTTTAGGCAGTAGTGTAAGTCCTAGTTGAGTGGGTTTGTATAAGTGTTTGTATAAATCAACGTCTTCTAGTGTATCCTACCCTAGGCGGTAGAAGGGGTGACGTAGGAGCAGTTGAAGTCTTCGAACATCCATAAATAAATCTTGTGTATTTAACTGATTAAGTATTTAACTGATTAACTATTGTTTTTAAACTATTTGGATCAGTTAAAGTATGCATCAGTTCAGTTGTCACCATAACTGAACTGATCAATGCAAAAACTAATCTACTCTTTTTCGGTTATTTAGTTTACATAAGTTAAAACATTTTCTAATATAACAGTTTTCTTCAAGAAGGATTACTTCGAGTTTCTTCCGCTTGATTTTTTTTAACCAAACTCGATTTAATTCATCGGTGTTAATATTTTTAGAACACGAGCTATTGCAGCTCATTGGAGAATATTTTGTTTGAAGCATCCGAAAGATGCTCAACAAACAATCCTTCATACATGTATCTAGAAAGTGATATATGATATGCAATGTTTGAATGTCGTGGAGATATCATGTCAAATTCCCATCCACTAAGACATGTATCAGAACCAATCAAATCGCTATCAAATCAATGCTCAAACTAGCACACCGGCCTCAATCAAGTATAAGGGATTATCATATGATAACGTCGGCAAAGCGCCATCAAATCCCAAATCTCAATCAATCAATCATAGGGGCCACGAATGATTATGCTTTTAAGGGCCACATAATGCCAAACATAGCACCGTGCTCACAAATCCCAGAATCAAATCCAATGATATAAAGGTATTCATGGATCATAGCTCAACGTTCATGTCATGTATCGATGTATGAATAAAATGATGTGTGCTAACAAAATATTTATTTTATACATCGATATGACAATCATGAATGTTATGTATACCACATCAACTCAACAAATAAGGCATATAGACACATATTCTCAGTCAAATCAATCAAACATATATCATATAACATAGATACCTGTCTTATATTACTCGGTCGCAACATACCTCAATTCTTCGTCTCCATTTCACTGTAACTCTATCCGATATTAGGATTTCAATACAGATAATCAATCTACATCATCAATATATTCATTTAAATCAATGAATTCATTTAAAATCAAAAATTCAAGTTTCAAAAATCTTTTGAAACTTTGAAAATTCATATCAAATTGAAATCACAATTTCGACTTTGAAAATTAGTTTCTTGTCGGTTATTCTATCGCATATATTGAAATCAAGTTCAAATACATGCTATTCCAGTGATTCAATAAATAAAAGTTCTGAATCGAGAAGAAAATTACCTCAAAAGAGCGATCTCAACACGAGGATTCCAAATATATAATTTGTTTCGAGTTTCGACAACGTTTTGAGGTAGATTCGAACGATAAAACTTGAAGTTCAATGTTTCTTCTTCAAACGTTCAGAGGAAATGAAAGAAACGTTTACAGCAAATTCATGCTTATCAACATTAAATATTATGTGTGTGCATTGGGGCGCGAAAGAAGCAGTGCACTAGCACGCCTAGTTATGTCCGGATAGTTTAAGTTTTGAATTAGCAAACGTGTCTTGGATTTCATTTTCCACTAACCTCACTTAATTTGGCTATTGGACGCGAGAGTTATGCTCATTCTCCCAAAATATGTCAGTGCAAGAACTTCAATGCACACGATACATTTCGTGATGATTTTACCCCTATTTCCAAATAGATTTGGACAAAACTCAAAAAATGAAAGTTTTAGTACTATGTATTAGCTTTCTAATGAGACTAGTTTCATTTCATTTGAACTAGTACTCATATAATCATGCTAAAAACCGTAACATGTGTCACTTCTCTATTGCGGTTCAACATACTTTTCAAACACATATCAATTATTACTACATATTTCATTATCACAACATATTTTCTCAATTTCTTTGTCAATTATATACTTCATACACTTAATAATATGACAATTTCATGAATTATCGAGAATTAAAATATGATTTATGATAATACGATACGAGGTCCTTACATCATTCACCATTGCTAGGTAAAATTATTTGTTGGATTTTATGGCTTTCCAACTTTGGGAAGTATAAATAATGTATAGGTGTATTAACTACTTCCCTAGAACCGTACTTGAGAGTTTCCTATGTAAAAGCCCTAGAACTTCTTGCTTGAAAATTTGCGGAAAATTAAAAATTTTTTTTTAAAAGAACTTAAATGGCCTCATTCATAAAATCACTGGTGAATCAAGTTCAATATTTCAAAATATTGAAGCGGAAGAAAATAAAGTTTGCCAAAAAATCACAATTTAAAAATATCCAACGACTGATAAAATGTTTATGGAATAAAATAACAATTGCTGCTCTGAGGTCCTCGGGTGCCACTACTGCCGACCCAAGCTGGCTCACTGGTCCCCGCCCTCGGCCCTGGCCTCATCAGTACCTACAACAATCAAGTCTAGTGAGCCTAAAGACTCAGCATGCATATATCGCAGGTAACGAGTAAAAATCTGAATTAAAATATGCATGAGATAACATATCCTGTCCTGAGGCATGCTGAAAATAATCTGTACTGAGCAATTATAATGCGTGCATAACTGAACTGATAATCACAGTAAAAAAAATGTTTGCTCCTTGGAGCCTGTACTGAAATAACTGGTAAAATTTTCTGTTGAGATTATGTTTTACGCCTGTGGCCACTGCACTAAGCTGAACTGATCGGTAACTGGCTACCGGGGAGTCTGAAACTGAACTGAGCTGGCCGGTCACTGGCGACCGGGTGGTACCGAACTGATCGGTCACTGGCGACCGTATAAAATAACACTCCCACATAGTGAATGAACCACAAGCCATATCGCATAAATCTAAAAAATAATCATTTTCTATTTAATGCACGTAAAATAATTAACTGGCATAATGAAAATGTCCCGTAATTTTACCAACTGGATTGGATTGGATCGTCCCCAGGCTCGCTGCAACCTAACTGTGCCATGAAAAATATGCAATAGCTTAAACTTGACCAACTATGCAATTTACGTTCAAAAGATGCGACTCTGATGCCTAACGACTTCGCATTTAATCATGACTCCGAGCCAACCTGAACCGACACCGAACCGACGTATAGTCATTATTAAAATACGCTGAAAAATCATAAAATAATGCTCCTAAAATGATAGGGTCGAAATCTAGGTGGAATGGAGGCCAAAACACGAAACGCTCTTTCGAGAGTCAATTTGGCACATCTCACCGTAAATTCTCGTACGACCTCAAAAATGATCCAAATGACAAACGGTCAAAACATGACCTTCCTAACTCAATGAGGCACTGTCCAGTCCAAGGCCATGGGCTAAAGGCCAACCAAGAACTCGAACGAGCCACCGAACCGACACAGCAACTTGCTGAAATTTTCCAGCAGCTGCAACCTTGCTTGCATCGCGTCGTTTGCGAGACTTTTGGCCATTGGGGGTTGAACCACCGACCAAATCCTCTCCACAACGTCCCAAGGAATGATTCGAACCATGGCTAAGGGCTTTTGGCCAGCTAGTTCGCACCATTCCAGCAACAACCGAAAACTCATACCGAGAATGCTTTTGTATGCGTGTGTAGTGTGTTGCTTCGATTGATGTCTCGTGTCGTTCCAGTGGCCATTTGATTGACCATGGCACGATCTAGACATCTAGGGGCATGGTATGAACCGTGGCTAAGGGCCATAGGCCAACCAAGATCCACATCAAACCACACAATTCGAAAAACATGTTGCTGTCAAAAGAAGGGAAACCGAGAGGGGAGGGGCTGTTCTTGTTGTTTATTTAAAAAAACCGATGAGCCATGGACCAAGCCACCAAAAGGGTGACTTAGTCACGTCTTAGACATGCTAGGGGAGTGATCCAACCATGGCTAAGAGCCCTTAGGGCAGCCAAGATCAGATCCAACCCCTTGACATAAAAACTGAAATTTTCGAACACATGAGAAGCAATGGGAAAGTTGCTGTCATTTTGAATTTCCAGCGAGCATGGGGTTAAACCAATGGACAAACGTGGTCCTAATGCATCCTATTACATGTATATAGGTCGCCTTGGGAGCCTGGAATCGAACCAATCACCTGAAACAACAAAACTCAGAAAAACATGAAGTTTGTCATGAAAGGGCCGAAATCTGCATGCATTATTTTCTGAAAATTCTATGATGTATTTCGGTTTTTGCATGATAAAACATGATCATGTACTGAAAAATAATTGATAATATGACTTGATTGAGGTTTTAAAGAAATCTAGACATGCCTGGTTTCGTTTCGAAAGAAAACAAACGAAACGACGACGACGCGGCACGGAGGAGATGGAGCGCTTCTTTCCTTTCCTCTTCTACTCAATTTTTCTCCCTTCGCTTAGCTATGAGTCCCACGGTTTTCCTCTCTCAAAAACACTCTGAATTTCGTGACTAAGGGAGGGGATATGATGGTTAGGGGAGTGAGGGAGATGGGTGCAAAATATAGGGAAAGAATCAAGACCAAGTCTCCATTTATTTTTGAATTTTGAATTGAGGTTTGCTATCAATTCTACTTGGAGGGATTATGGTGGTGCAATGACCGATTCTACATGCTCATCTAGACTAGGATAATGTTCTAACATTAATTAATTACATGGTGCTCCCAAAAATCCTAGATTTATCCTACTAATTACCTGCAAAGAAATGGTCAAAGTTGATGAGTTGGCAATTGAATCCTCTAGTAACCAAGGGGTGGCCGAAATATACTAATAAAATGAATGTGGAGTGTTGTTTAATTACTAGATTAATAACTCTAAAAAGCCTCACTAATCCCTTAATTAATTTATTGAATAAATCCTTAATTAAGTAACTCAAATGAGCTTATTTTCTACTCACCTCAAGTTGCATAAATAAATCCCCAAATCTCGTTATTAACTTAAATTAACTTACTTGCTAGCTAAATTAACTTCTGGAAATATTTCTCAAATCCTAAATTCTATCTCAAAACTCCAACTCCAGTCCGGCCTCACTGAAATAACTGAAATGATAAAAATCAAACCACTGCAATGAAATAATAAAATAATTAACTTCAAAGAAATGCATTAAAATAATCATGCAATGAAGTCAATTTAATTTTAAAAATCTAGAATTATGCATGGCTTATACGTCTACTGATTTACGGGTTCTACAATCCTTCCCCCCTTAAAATAAATTTCGTCCTCGAAATTAGAACTTACCGAATAAGTCGGGGTATCGATCTCTCATCTCCGGCTCAGACTCCCACGTAGCTTCCTTCTCAGAATGGTTGAGACATTTGACTTTGACTCGCTTAACCAACTTGTTCCGAAGTTTCTTCTCCTGTCGGTCTAGGATCTGCACTGGTCTCTCCTCATAAGACAAGTTCGGAGTAAGCTGCAACGGCTCGAAATTCAGCACATGCGAAGAATTTTCCATATACTTCCTCAGCATGAAGACGTGAAAGACATTGTGTACTCCGACCAGATTCGGCGGAAGAGCCACACGATAAGCTAGCGTCCCAACTCTGTCAAGGATCTCAAACGGTCCAATGAATCTCGGACTGAGCTTCCCTTTCTTGCCAAACCTCATGACACCCTTCATAGGTGCCACTTTCACAAAGACATGATCGTCCACTGCAAACTCTAAATCTCTCCTCCGCTGATCGGCATAACTCTTCTGTCGGCTCTGAGCAGTCCTCATCCTATCACGGATCTTGACTACTACCTCTGCTGCCTGCTGGACAATCTTTGGACCCAACTCTGCTCTCTCTCCTACCTCATCCCAATGAACATGAGATCTACACTTGCGGCCATACAGTGCTTCATACGGAGCCATACCTATAGACGACTGGAAATTGTTGTTATAGGTGAACTCAACCAGTGGCAAGTTCGTCTCCCAACTCCCTGAGAAATCGATGACGCAAGCGCGAAGAAGATCCTCCAAAATCTGAATAACTCGCTCCGACTGCCCATCTGTCTGCGGATGGAAAGCTGTGCTAAACAGAAACTTCGTACCCAAAGTCGAATGCAAACTCTTCCAAAATGAGGAAGTGAATCTGGGATCTCTGTCGGATACGATAGAAACTGGAATACCATGGAGTCGGACTATCTCTCGGATATACAGCTCTGCATACTGAACCATGGTGAAAGTCGTCTTAATAGGCAAGAAGTGCGCTGATTTGGTAAGACGATCGACAATCACCCAAATAGCATTCGATCCCCTGGCTGACTTCGGCAATCCGGACACAAAATCCATGGTAATGTTCTCCCACTTCCACTCAGGAATAGGAAGAGGCTTGAGCAAACCTGCTGGTCTCTGATGCTCGGCCTTCACTAACTGACAGGTCAGACACTCGGACACAAACCGTCTGATGTCCTTCTTCATACCGAGCCACCAATACAATAGCTGCAGATCTTTGTACATCTTCGTACTCCCAGGGTGAATGGAGTACGGGGACGTATGGGCCTCTGATAAGATGTCTGCTCGGATAGAATCACTGCTAGGAACCCATATCCTATCTCGGTATCTCACAATACCGTCACTGACTGTATACAAGACACTGCCCTTGGCTTCATCTCTCTTCTTCCACTGTGCCAATTGCTCATCTGCTGACTGACCAATGCGAATACGGTCCATAAGGGAAGACTGAATGGTCAAGGTAGATAGACGAGGAACTCTACCTCGAGGATAAGTCTCGAGATCAAACCTCTGTATCTCAATCTGAAGAGGTTTCTGCATCGTCAAATGAGCCATCACTGCGACTTTCCTGCTCAAAGCATCCGCAACTACATTAGCTTTACCCGGGTGGTAGCTAATGTCACAATCGTAGTCTTTCACAAGCTCTAACCAACGCCTCTGACGCATGTTCAGCTCCTTCTGCGTAAAGAAATACTTGAGGCTCTTATGGTCGGTAAAGATCTGACACTTCTCTCCATACAGATAGTGCCTCCAAATCTTCAAGGCAAAAACTACGGCCGCTAACTCCAGATCATGGGTAGGGTAGTTCTTCTCGTGGATTTTCAGCTGTCGAGAAGCATACGCTATCACTCTCCCATGCTGCATCAGAACTGCACCTAAACCGAGCTTCGAAGCATCTGTATAAAGGACAAACTCGCCGGACCCTGACGGCACGGCCAAAACTGGTGCTGAGATAAGAGCTTGCTTCAAGGTATCGAAGCTCTTCTGACACTCCTCGCTCCAAACAAATTTCACATTTTTCTTGGTCAGTGCTGTGAGTGGAACGGCAATGGAGGAGAATCCCTGAATGAACTTCCTGTAATATCCTGCCAACCCAAGAAAACTGCGGATCTCGGATGCATTCTGAGGCACAATCCAATCTCTGACTGCTGCAACTTTTGCGGAGTCTACCTCAATACCACTGCTGGAGACAATATGGCCCAAGAACGCCACCTTCTCTAACCAGAATTCGCATTTACTGAACTTTGCGAATAATTTGTGCTTCTGCAATGTCTGCAACACTGTGGTCAGATGCCTGCTGTGCTCCTCCCGACTCTTGGAGTAGACGAGAATGTCATCTATGAACACTATCACAAACTGGTCGAGGTATGGCTGAAATACGCGATTCATGAGATCCATGATGATCGCTGGCGCATTCGTCAGTCCGAATGGCATCACAAGGAACTCGTAGTGGCCATAACGAGTCCTAAAAGCAGTCTTCGAGACATCAGCATCTCTCACCCTCAACTGGTGATAACCGGAACGCAGATCTATCTTGGAGAAAATCGAAGCTCCCTGCAACTGGTCAAACAGATCCTCAATCCTCGGCAGTGGATATTTATTTTTCACTGTAACCCTGTTCAACTCCCGATAGTCAATACAAAGTCTCATAGAGCCATCCTTCTTCTTCACAAACAAGACTGGCGCGCCCCAAGGTGAGAAGCTAGGGCGAATGAACTCCTTGTCCAGAAGTTCCTGTATCTGCTTCTTAAGCTCTGCCATCTCTGTCGGTGCTAGTCGGTACGGCGCTTTGGATATCGGAGCCATACCTGGCATAAGCTCAATGGAAAACTCCACCTCTCTCTCGGGTGGCATACCAGAGACGTCTTCGGGAAAAACGTCTAAGAAATCTCTGACAATCGGAACATCTGAGGCTGACTGGCTGGGTTCCTCGGGGACAGATAAAAAGGTCGCTAGAAATGCCCGACACCCTCTATGCATGAGTTTCCTAGCCTGAACATACGGAATAATGCGCGGTAAAGGAAAGTACCTGTCCGGCTCAAATAAGAACTGCTCCATTCCAGGCGGTCGGACAAGAACAGATCTCCGCTGGAAGTCTATCAACACTCTGTTCCTCAATAGCCAGTCCATCCCTAGGATGATGTCAAATTCTAGCATCGGTAGCACGATCAGATCCGCATAAACAAGATTACCGTGCAGCTCAAGGTCTATATCTCGGATAACATTGGTGGCTGCCATCTCCTCGCCTGACGGCAACACTACTGAAAAGGCTGTATCTATCCCAATGGTCTGGATCTTGAGAAAGTTTGCAAAGACCTCCGAAATAAACGAGTGAGTGGCCCCTGAATCTATCAAGGCCTTGGTAGCGGAACCAGATATAAAAATTCTCCCTGAAAGATCGAACTCTAAGTTGAATCCCACTACAAGATCTAAACTTATAGACATGCAAAGGTCAAGGTTCTTCTAGCTTAATTCCCCCGAAATAAATCTGAGTAGAGCATGCAATCCTATAACAGTTCTAAGTTCAAAATCTAAATCCCGATTCTCAAAACACGGAAGTTCAAATAATAACTTAAAGTTTAAAGGTACCTGTCAACAACATAGTCTCCGGGTTGGTTTCCGCGGCATGGAGAGCAAAAACTCTGCCTTGGGTAGGCAGATTCCTCTGAGGACACTGCAGCAACATGTGGTCTGGACTGCCACACTTAAAACACTTTCCTGAGCCAGCCATACATGCTCCAGGATGGCGACGTGAACACCTGGGACAGACTGGGTGCTCCTGAGTCCTCGGGGCTGGGCGTCCCCGCTGCTGCTGCTGCTGCTGGCCTCGGTTCCTGGGCGGTCCATGAAAAGGCCTCTTATTCTGCTGCTGATGCTGATGAGGAGGAGGGCGGTGCGGTGCCTAGACTGAGCGCTTGCCCTGGCGATCCCTCTCGATATCCCACAGATCCTGCTCTGCGGCTAAGGCCTTGGAGACGGCAATCTCATAAGTAGCAGGGTCAGATACCCTAACATCCCGGCGCAAGATCGGCCGTAAACCCACCAGGAAGTGCATCAGCTTGGCTCTGGCATCATTCGCGATCAGGGGCACAAAGTGACAGCCCCTCTCGAACTTACGGATAAACTCCATAACCGTCATATCCCCCTGTCTCAGACTCATGAACTCGGTGGTCAGCCTGGTGCGAACCTCCTCAGCAAAATACTTTGTGTAGAAAACCTCCGTGAAGCGTGTCCAAGACAGTGTAGCCAAGGTCAGGGCTACTGACGCTCCTTCCCACCATAAGCGGGCATCTCCACTGAACAGATAGGTGGCACAACGGACTCTGTCTGCATCTCCCAGCTCCATGAACTCGAAGATAACCTCGAGGTATTTGATCCATCCCTCGGCAACCTTGGGGTCAGATGTCCCAGAGAATTCCTTCGGGCGCATCTTCATGAATCGCTCATAAACAGCCTCGGGCCCTGTCGGCCTGGCTGCGGCTGCGGCTACGGCTGCAGGCATTGTTCCCCGCAAACTGTGCGAAGAACTGTGCCATCCCAGCTAACATCTGGGCACTCATGTCCAGTGGGGGTGGTGGAAGAGGTGGTAGGTCTCCCTCCGGTCTACGCTCCTCCCTGTCCTCTCGGCGAGGCTCCTCCTCTCTGTTGCGCTCTAAAATGCGTCTAGGGGGCATACTGTTCCAACATAACCCATACAGTAACTAACATGCATAATTCCATAATTTATTTTAAATGAACACTGAAGTACTGAAAATCTGGAAGCATGCTGACAAAATAATTCATGCTTTAACTAAAATGCTGAACAAAAGGCTGAACTGAAAAACTTACAGACCGAAGACGTGGCTTCGTGAGCTTCTCGCGGTCAGTAGTAGTGAAACCCTATACAGAACCACCGCTCTGATACCAATTGTAAAAGCCCTAGAACTTCTTGCTTGAAAATTTGCGGAAAATTAAAAATTTTCTTTTTTAAAAGAACTTAAATGGCCTCATTCATAAAATCACTGGTGAATCAAGTTCAATATTTCAAAATATTGAAGCGGAAGAAAATAAAGTTTGCCAAAAATCACAATTTAAAATATCCAACGACTGATAAATGTTTGCGGAATAAAATAACAACTGCTGCTCTGAGGTCCTCGGGTGCCACTACTGCCGACCCAAGCTGGATCACTGGTCCCCGCCCTCGGCCCTGGCCTCATCAGTACCTACAACAATCAAGTCTAGTGAGCCTAAAGACTCAGCATGCATATATGGCAGGTAACGAGTAAAAATCTGAATTAAAATATGCATGAGATAACATATCCTGTCCTGAGGCATGCTGAAAATAATCTGTACTGAGCAATTATAATACGTGCATAACTGAAATGATAATCACAGTAAAAAAAATGTTTGCTCCTTGGAGCCTGTACTGAAATAACTGGTAAAATTTTCTGTTGAGATTATGTTTTACGCATGTGGCCACTGCACTAAGCTGAACTGATCGGTAACTGGCTACCGGGGAGTCTGAAACTGAACTGAGCTGGCCGGTCACTGGCGACCGGGTGGTACCATACTGAACTGATCGGTCACTGGCGACCGTATAAAATAACACTCCCACATAGTGAATGAACCACAAGCCATATCGCATAAATCTAAAAAATAATCATTTTATATTTAATGCACGTAAAATAATTAACTGGCATAATGAAAATGTCCCGTAATTTTACCAACTGGATTGGATTGGATCGTCCCCAGGCTCGCTGCAACTGTGCCATGAAAAATATGCAATAGCTTAAACTTGACCAACTATGCAATTTACGTTCAAAAGCTGCGACTCTGATGCCTAACGACTTCGCATTTAATCATGACTCCGAGCCAACCTGAACCGACACCGAACCGACGTATATTCATGATTAAAATACGCTGAAAAATCATAAAATAATGCTCCTAAAATGATAGGGTCGAAATCTAGGTGGAATGGAGGCCAAAACACGAAACGCTCTTTCGAGAGTCAATTTGGCACATCGCACCGTAAATTCTCGTACGACCTCAAAAATGATCCAAATGACAAACGGTCAAAAACATGACCTTCCTAACTCAATGAGGCACTGTCCAGTCCAAGGCCATGGGCTAAAAGCCAACCAAGAACTCGAACGAGCCACCGAACCGACACAGCAACTTGCTGAAATTTTCCAGCAGCTGCAACCTTGCTTGCATCGCGTCGTTTGCGAGACTTTTGGCCATTGGGGCTTGAACCACCGACCAAATCCTCTCCAAAATGTCCCAAGGAATGATTCGAACCATGGCTAAGGGATTTTGGCCAGCCATAGTTCGCACCATTCCAGCAACAACCGAAAACTCATACCGAGAATGCTTTTGTATGCGTGTGTAGTGTGTTGCTTCGATTGATGTCTCGTGTCGTTCCAGTTGCCATTTGATTGACCATGGCACGATCTAGAAATCTTGGGGCATGGTATGAACTGTGGCTAAGGGCCATAGGCCAACCAAGATCCACATCAAACCACACAATTCGAAAAACATGTTGCTGTCAAAAGAAGGGAAACCGAGAGGGGAGGGGCTGTTCTTGTTGTTTATTTAAAAAAACCGATGAGCCATGGACCAAGCCACCAAAAGGGCGACTTAGTCACGTCTTAGACATGCTAGGGGAGTGATTCAACCATGGCTAAGAGCCCTTAGGGCAGCCAAGATCAGATCCAACCCCTTGACATAAAAACTGAAATTTTCGAACACATGAGAAGCAATGGGAAAGTTGATGTCATTCTGAATTTCCAGCGAGCATGGGGTTAAACCAATGGACAAACTTGGTCCTAATTCATCCTATTACATGTATATAGGTCGCCTTGGGAGCCTGGAATCGAACCAATCACCTAAAACAACAAAACTCAGAAAAACGTGAAGCTTGTCATGAAAGGGCCGAAATCTGCATGCATTATTTTCTGAAAATTCTATGATGTATTTCGGTTTTTGCATGATAAAACATGATCATGTACTGAAAAATAATTGATAATATGACTTGATTGAGGTTTGAAAGAAATCTAGACAAGCCTGGTTTCGTTTCGAAAGAAAACGAACGAAACGACGACGACGCGGCACGGAGGAGATGGAGCGCTTCTTTCCTTTCCTCTTCTACTCGATTTTTCTCCCTTCGCTTAGCTATGAGTCCCAAGGTTTTCCTCTCTCAAAAACACTCTGAATTTCGTGACTAAGGGAGGGGATATGATGGTTAGGGGAGTGAGAGAGATGGGTGCAAAATATAGGGAAAGAATCAAGACCAAGTCTCCATTTTTTTTTGAATTTTGAATTGTGGTTTGCTATCAATTCTACTTGGAGGGATTATGGTGGTGCAATGACCAATTCTACATGCTCATCTAGACTAGGATAATGTTCTAACATTAATTAATTACATGGTGCTCCCAAAAATCCTAGATTTATCCTACTAATTACCTGCAAAGAAATGGTCAAAGTTGATGAGTTGGCAATTGAATCCTCTAGTAACCAAGGGGTGGCCGAAATCTACTAATAAAATGAATGTGGAGTGTTGTTTAATTACTAGATTAATAACTCTAAAAAGCCTCACTAATCCCTTAATTAATTTATTGAATAAATCCTTAATTAAGTAACTCAAATGAGCTTATTTTCTACTCACCTCAAGTTGCATAAATAAATTCCCAAATCTCTTTATTAACTTAAACTAACTTACTTGCTAGCTAAATTAACTTCTGGAAATATTTCTCAAATCCTAAATTCTATCTCAAAACTCCAACTCTAGTCCGGCCTCACTGAAATAACTGAAATGATAAAAATCAAACCACTGCAATGAAATAATAAAATAATTAACCTCAAAGAAATGCATTAAAATAATCATGCAATGAAGTCAATTTAATTTTAAAAATCTAGAATTATGCATGGCTTATACGTCTACTGATTTACGGGTTCTACAATAACCTCCTGGGAAGTTTCCCAGGGTGCGTGTGAGTGAGGACATAAGCACGCTGGAAAGACTCGTCTTGGTACAGTCAAGACACTCGTCGAATCTGGGGTGTTACAGTGGTATCAGAGCCGACCTCTCTTAGTACGGTGTGGTTCGGGGACGAACCAAGCGGAAGATGGTGGGCATGTGAGGCCCGGGGCCGAAGAGGGCGGGGAAGAGGGCGGGGGGTGATCGCCGGTGCCATCAGTTGCACGGACAATGAGCGGCTCCTGGCAGGCTTCTAGGTGGAGGGAACATGAATGAACCGACCCACACGGGAATGAGAGGGATTCCGAGACTGTTCAATGTAATGGACTATACAGTTGAAGAGGGCCTTAAAAGATTTGATTTGTAATACTCATATCACGAAGGTGCATCTTCTTTTCGGTAGCTCATCACATAAGAACTCCGAAGTTAAGCGTGCTTGACTTGGGGCAATTTTGGGATGGGTGACCTCCTTGGAAGTTTCCCAGGGTGCGCGTGTGAGTGAGGACATAAGCACGCTGGAAAGACTCGTCTTGGTACAGTGAGGACAGTCGTCGAATCTGGGGTGTTACATCCTACCTCATACGGCTCATCAATTCTTTTGGTGTATATCTAATGGATGAGATTTCGCATCGATTTATCCCATTTTTGGTGTTAACCAAAGAGGTTCATTACATGAGTTTTAAACGATTCTGTTTCTAGGCATTTCCATAGTTCATCATTTCTTTTTGGTTTGGGGTTTAGAGTTTGACGTTCTTACTGCAACAATCTATTATTTCATGGCTATTAGATAACCAATCCATCCCTAAGATGTCGTCGAAATCTACCAAATTTAATTGAATCAAGTCGGCACTAAATATATGCGAATTGATACTGATTTTATTATATCTTGAAATTATCCCGATTACTATCTCATAAATTAAAACTCATATAGAATATTGAAACTTAATTCAATATCGATCTATAGCTTATTGAATTAAATCCCGAAAATTATAATCTAGTCGTTATCCTCAAATAATTATTCTTTTACTAAATTTTATATTCATCAAGATCATGAGCCTAGGGCGTTCTAACATAAAGGAGTTCATTGACACTTATTCTCCTTGAATCATTCTTAGTATTATAAAAAAAATCAAACTTATTGTGTTACACTTTCCTTGATATATACCAATATCGCATAACTTATTTAATTTACATAAGATCATAGCCTAATTTTTATCCCAAAATAATATAAATTTCTTTATCTTAAGATATTATTTCTTGCATTAATTTTAAACAAGATAGTTCAAGATCCTACATATTTAAAGTTAGCGTTTAGCATTCTTAATAACCAAAACTTATTGCCTACACAATTAACTATGGACACAAAATCAACTTCTATATTTGAATACCCAAAACTAATTATATAATTCCTATATAAGATTTTCTTATACTAGTTTTCCATAATTAACTTATCTTCCCCGAGTCAAATATTTAATCTTAAGTCGAAAGCTAATGTCATCATATCTCTGATATGTAAATTCTCAACAATATAGAAAAATACTAATTATCTCCGTAATAGAATTCCATAAAAATTTGACAAACAGTACAACAAACGCATTTGAACGAGACTTTTCGAGAAATTTCCCAAAATAGAATGATAGGATATTGACTTATGGATAGTAGGAATACGTTGAAAGGATTCCAGAACAGTTGACAAAATTAAATTTTGAGTTTTCAACGAAAAGTTATGAGTTCTATGAAAATTTCTTGAAACAGCAAAAGCACGATTTCGGAGATCTAAATGAAGGAATTTCGCGTTTTCATACCATGCCTCACAACAAGTTGTGAATATTACTCGTTGAGCCGTTCCGAATGGGACTACATCAGCATTTTTCCATAAACTAACAATTTTTTTCCCAACTTGATTATGAACCTGGTGGCTCTGATACCACTTAAATGTCACGCCCCGAGACCAATGTTAGTCGACACCGGCATTATTTTACAACAAAAAATTGAAAACTACAAGCCTCGTAGCACAGTATAAACAAAAAACCAGTTTATTACTCATAATCAATCATAAAATTGTCCTTTACAACGTAGATTGTTAAAACGATAAAAATATGCGGAAGCGTTTACAACTAGAATTAAAATTTAACTAAGAGAAAACTAAAATAAACTTCTTGATTCATCTTATTATCAGCCCCAAAACTGACCTTATTCATTTTCCTCAATTTTCTCTTCTAACTTATCTGGGAGGGTAAAGTAAACGGTGAGTAATATGGTCGTCACTAAGTAAGTGAGGGTCGTTCGAGAACATACATAACAAATACACAAGAATTTTTAAAACCACATATAATATCATGCATAACATGATTCTCATAACATGTCATCATCATAACCATAAGCATAATTTTGGCCAAGACACTGAAATTCCTCTATTTTACATGGTTTACTGATATCAGTCCCTAATTTTTTTTATTCAAAGGGGGCGAGGCCGTATAACGGTCACAATCCCACCGTGAAAGGGCCATAAACATAAAATTAGTCACCTTGCAGAAATATTTAGACTTATTGAACCGTTAGATCGAGCTCAAATTTATACATTATGTTCACAAGAACGTAAAATAAATTATGAATGGTAGAGATCTGGTTTGGAAGTCATTTTAACCTGTTCATGGACAAAAACCGTAGCTATCCTGCTCCCACCTCGAATATGAGCAATTTTCTCGCGAATCTTATTAACGAAAAACTAACCGTTGGATTTGGCTGAATTTGGATATGTTATTCAAAACATATGAAAGCATATTATGAATGGTGAAGATCGGATTCCGAGCACTCGAGCGAGAGAAATAATTTTTCGAACTTCGACAGAAAAGCATGGACAATTATTGCACCCAACAATCTCCCTCCCAATAATTGCATTCCTTGCAATCAATGGGAATCGAACCCATGACATTGGCTCTGATACCAATTGTAGGATTTAGCGCTTGCCGCTTTACCAAAAGCTATAGCTAGTAGTAATGGTGCAACTCAAATCTTTTGGTGCAACTCAAATCTTTTAAACCGCACAGCAGCTCAAGCACCACGGTTCGATCGCTCCACCAAGCAGGGACAATTATTGCACCCAACAATCTCCCTCCCAATAATTGCACTCCTCGCAATCAATGGGAATCGAACCCGTGACCTTGGCTCTGATACCAATTATAGGACCGAGTGCTTACCGCTTTACCAAAAGTTATAGCTAGTAGTAATGGTGCAATTCAAATTTTTTAAACCGCACAACAGCTCAAGCACCACGGTTTGACTGCTCTACCATGCAGGGACAATTATTGCACCCAACAATCTCCCTACCAATAATTTCACTTCTTGCAATCAATGAGAATCGAACCCGTGACCTTGGCTCTGATACCAATTGTAGGATCGAGCGCTTGCCGCTTTACCAAAAGCTATAGCTAATAGTAATGGTGCAACTCAAATCTTTTAAACTGCACAGCAGCTCAAGCACCACGGTTTGATTGCTCCACCAAGCAGGGACAATTATTGCACCGAACATTCCATAATTTGGAGATGTTTCTTCTATAAATTTCGAAACACTCCTTCCATAAATATTGATATGCTTCGTTGTAGAGAAAAATTGCCTTGTATGTAATATTTTCTTCCAAATTTGATGGATATCCCAGCCTAATTTGATATTTAACACATGATTTGCACTGGATTTTGAATTTCATGTATTTATTAGTTTGGAATTTCAAATATCATGTACTCTTTCTTATTTTTGAATTTATTATAATTCGAAAATAAATTCTTATACATGTCTATAAATAATGACGTGCCCAAAAATTTGGGTTTTCACAAAATCAATGAACCCATGTAGAGAATAACACAAGTGAAAAACAAGGGAGCCAAGGAAGCAATCAATTCAATGAACTTGACCAGGGAGTTGTGAATTCAAGGGCTGGCGATCCTCGCTGCCTAGAGTTCACACTCCCAAATCAACCAGATATGAGGTATACACCACCACACAGGAGAGAGGAGACCTTAGGAGGAGAGTCGAACCATATCCACGTAATCAAGTGTACATCGTGACAAACTCTCTGTACCAACCAGGAGCTTATGATGACATGAAACACATGGATTATCAAGGAGTGGACGGGGGTTTCTCAAGAGGTAATGCTGGTTTTAATGCAGCTTTTCAAGCTCAAGGGCACAATATTATCATCGTCCTATCCTAACCCGGAATATCCCAATGGTAGACCCAAAAATAGTATGAGAAACTATTCAAAAGTTCTATGTGCCGACCTTCAGACAAATAGGCATCCCAGAGTTCTACAAGCCTTATCAAGACTACATAGATGTGAATAACCCTTATCCTAGGGGTTATAGAGTTCATGGCTCCAGTCTATTCTCTGGGGAGGACAACCAATCTAACATAGAGCACATAGCCAGATTTATTGTCCAATGTGGGGAGTCGACCAACTTGGAGAACTTCAACGACTTAATATTGATGTTATTCCCAAATTCTCTTATAGGAACCACATTTTCTTGGTATGCCCCACTCCCTAGGAATTCAGTGACGAATTTTCAAGATATGGAAAAATAGTTTCACACTAAGTTCTACAGAACCGAGCCAGAGGTATGTATTGCCGACTTATCCAGAATCACTCAAAATAAAAGAGAATATGTAGAATTGTTATCGGTAAGTACAAAAATATGAAGAATAGGTACAAGATGTTCTTACCTGAGATCGAATTCATGAAAATGGCACAAAAAAATTTGGATTTCGAATCGAGGTTGAAATTCCAAGACATGTAGTTCAGGTATTTATTTGAGTTAGCTGCGAAGGTTGTTGAATCTGAAGAATTGTTGAGGCAAGAGCCATAAAAAAAAACTATGTGGTCCTATTTAAAAGAAGTGGAAGATGTTGTGTTGGCTGAAATTCGATCAAATGGTTCATGTATTGTCCTTTTTCTCAACAAAAAACTGGCAGAACCAGAGAAGAAAATAATACCCGCCAACTCTCCAAAGATATGCATTACACTTTTGATGTATAGAAAGTTGATGAGGTTTTTATTTTCTGCTAAAAGAGAAATTTATCACTTTCTCATCAGATCACAAAGTGTTACCCAAAAAAGAGCTAAAGGGACAGGAATATTGTAAGTACCACAACTCATATAATCATGATACTAAGTCTTGTTGTGCTTATAATAATATTTTGCAGGATATAATTAACGAGGGAGTTTTGAAGTTTCATGAAAAACAAGAGTTCAAAAGAGTGAATGATGATCCATTTCCCCCATCAGCTTTTATCAATGTGAACATGACATATTTGAGGATCTTCTTGATGAAAAAGAGGCCGAACCCTAGCAGTGACACATACAAAGATTAAGAAATGTTGGATCCCAAGTGGCAAAATATTTGAAGCTATTGGAAAATATAGTGTTTGTGGGGACTCGGGTGCTAACTCATTTTCTTAACTCATCATTGGGATTAAATGGATCAATTAAATAAGCTAGGTTGATTTTTTTTTTTAAAGTCGAGCACCTCATAAACAAGTGTCCAAAATACTACAACAAGTTATGCTCCATTTTTTTCAATTTACAAGATCAAGTGCAATATATACAACAAGATCAAAGATACAAAACTTGTTCAAAATAAAGTCATAACAAACTAGTGTTTATCAACCACATTTCAAGTGTTGAACAACCAGTTTTACATCTAAGCCCGGATCACCACTCTAATCTCGATCTTTCATGCTTTTCTCGACCCTGATCATGTCCCACCTATTACCATACACACATACAAACACAACAACAGCCGGATGATTCCGGTGATAAATATATTTCCCAGTATAAAAAACGTATACATGCCTTTCATACAAGCATATACAAAATCATAAAACATTTGTCAAACAACATGTATCATAGTATAAGAAAACATAAATTGATATAAAGCTTTTAATCCAACTCTTTAACTCTTAATCTTTAACTCGACTCTTATCTAGGGATCCCGGTTTGAATAAAAACGTAACAAGTCTCCCACCTACTCTCCCATTCGAGGTGGTGGTACGTCCTTATTCCCAGACTTCGGCAAACTATATCGAGTGTCTACAATAGGAGTCGATCTTTCTCCTAAGCGCATCGATATAAACCAAACGTCCAGTAAATTGGCACCTTTACCAAAGACTCATCCAAGATGACTATCTCATAATACATGCTTTTCTATAACTCAATAGACTAAGCATATTAATTTCAAGAATTTCGAACACATCAAAACAATAACAATTTAGTATGTGGTTTTGGGAACTCAAGTCATATCTTACTCGAGTTATCTATCCCGGTTTAACATTGATTTATACCTTTCTTTCCTCGGTTTTTGGTTTGATGCAACCAATCTCAATCTTGCTTTGTTCGTTTTTCTACCGGTTTCGAAGTTGAATTCTCGAGTTCGAAGCCTTCAATACCAAATCTGGAATGACAGTTTCGAGAGCACAATATCAACATACAGCTCAAAGCAAGACATGGTATGATCAATCTCAATCTAATTACGTTTCGACGGCATAATGGCGCAATTTCGAGATACTCGGCAAGTCAAACAACAATAGATGAATATCAACCACTCATAACCATCAACAAATACAAATTACAATTCCAAAATCTGTAAAACCCCATACAAACATAGGCTGGAAAAATGATAACGATTGCATACACTGTCCGTTCTTCGATCCGGTTTCGATTATATATTTATCATAAACTCAAGAACATATAACATCAATCAAATTATGATTTCTCCAACACCTAAATTTCGAATCATGCAGGAAATTAATAAAACTTACATCCCTTCGAAGCTCTTGACGAGAGAAGCACGGAACTATGATCGGATCGAAAATCGGATGACCAAATCTTGCATAATCAAAATTCTAAGATATGAATAAGCTTGAGGATTTCTAACCATGGAGGTCTCGATTCTTGCTGCTCAATTTCTGAAGTGGATGGAGGGTTGTTTACATGTTAATATGCATGGCAAGACATGTGTCACATTTTTCATTCAGCACTTCACGCGCATATGCGCGTCCAATGTTCGTACATATGCGCGAGACTTCCTGTCTCGGCGCTTGGAATTACACCTGCTCGCGCATATGCGCGCCTCGTCTCACGCATATGCGCGAGACTTTCTGTCCCAGCGTTTGGCTTCGTCTCCGTGCATGTGCGCGAAGTCTTCTGGCCTCCACACGTATCCCATGCATTTCCCATGTCTTCCTCGGAGCTTGTCCTTCCATGATCACATCAATTCGTCAATTAAATAATCTCGGATTACAATGATATAATATCGGGCCTTACACTTCTCCCCCTCTGAGACATGATTTCGTCCTCAAAATCGCAGGCAGTCAAATTACATAAGATAAGAAGATATAAATGAAGCTAAATAAGAAACTCACATCATTGAAACAACTCTGGAAATTTCTGTCTGATGTATGATTCAGTCTCCCAGGTAGCTTCTTCCATGCCATGACGACTCCACTGAACTTTCACTAGCGGAATAGTCTTCGTTTTGAGCTGCTTTTCTTTACGATCGAGAATCTGAAGGTTTTCAAAATAACTCAAAGTTTCATCGAGTTCGGCCTCATCAGGCTGAAGAACATGAGAAGCATCAGGAAGATATTTCCGTAGCATAGACACATGAAAAACATCATGTATTCCAGATAGAGAAGGAGGAAGAGCGAGTCGATAGGCACGATTACCTATCTTCTCAAGAATCTCATATGGACCGATATAACGTGGAGACAACTTCCCTCGCTTGCCAAATCTGACAACGCCTCTGAAAGGAGAAATCTTCAGAAATACTTTGTCTCCTTGCTCAAATTCTAAAGGCCGACGTCGAATGTTTGCATATTTGGCCTGCTTATCCTGAGCTGTCTTCATTCTTTGATGTATCAGCTTCACTTTTTCAGTCATATCTCGAATCATGTCAGGTCCAAATTCAGGTACCTCGGAGATATCATCCCAATAGAGAAGTCATCTGCACTTCTTGCCGTACAAAGCTTCAAACGGAGCCATTTCTATACTTGTCTGATAACTGTTGTTGTATGAGAATTCACAAAGTGATAAGGAATCTTGCCAACTAGTGCCAAAGTCTAGCACTACTGCTCTAAGCATATCCTCCAATGTTTGGATAGTCCTTTCCGATTGTCCGTTTGTCTGAGGATGATATGCAGTACTCAGGTATAATTTCGTACCTAGAGCTTGTTGCAAACTGTGCCAAAAGTGCGAAGTAAATCGAGGGTCACGATCTGATACAA
The DNA here is from genome assembly GCF_025594145.1 of Primulina tabacum. Classification (NCBI taxonomy): domain Eukaryota; kingdom Viridiplantae; phylum Streptophyta; class Magnoliopsida; order Lamiales; family Gesneriaceae; genus Primulina; species Primulina tabacum. Next base: position 24,665,290 of record NC_134562.1, on the reverse strand, counting down.
TGGACTTTGGAACTCCATGCAATCTAACCACTTCCCTGACATAAATTTCTGCCATCTGATCGTGTCTGTATATCACTCGGTAAGGAATAAAACACGCTGATTTGGTTAATCTGTCAATAACGACCCAAATCGCATCACAACCTCGGGAGGATCGTGGTAGCTTCGTCACAAAATCCATGGAAATGTGATCCCATTTCCATTCTGGAATAGATAAACTATGCAGTAGACCTCCTGGTTTCTTCCTTTCTGCTTTCACCTGTTGGCAATTCAAGCATTTGGACACAAAATCTGCGATATCTGATTTCATCTATTTCCACTAAAACTATTTCTTCAGATCATTGTACATTTTTCTGCCACCAGGATGAATAGTAAAACAACTACAGTGTGCTTTTGTCAAAATCTGTTGTCTCAAGTTTGAAACATCTGGCACAACAAGACGATTATTCACATATAACACATTATCACGAACATGATATTCTGATTGATGCCGTGATTTGACCATCGTAATCGAATTCTGAATATACATATCGACTTTCTGTGTTTCTTTGATTCTTAAAATCAGCTCTGGTTCAACTTGAATTGTACAAAGTCTCAGAGGTTTACAATCTGTCTCAAATGCTAATCCAGAAAGACAGCAATCTTCAATCAAACTCGAGACACCAATCGTCGATAGTGATAAAGAACATATCTTTCGACTCAGTGCATCAGCTGCTGCATTTGATTTCCCCGGGTAATATTTGATTTCACAATCAAAATCTTTCAGTAAATCAAGCCATCTCTGTTGCCTCATATTCAGTTCTGACTGTGAAAATAGATATTTCAAACTCTTATGATCAGAATAAATTTCAAATTTATCACCATATAGTTAGTGTCGCCAGATTTTCAATGCAAATACGATGGCAGCCAATTCAAGATCATGAATCGGGTAGCGAGTCTCATGTGGTTTTAATTGTCTCGAGGCATAAGCAATAACATGTCCTCGCTGCATCAAAACACAACCTAGTCCCCTGTGAGAAGCATCACAATAAACAACAAAATCACCAATACCTGACGGGATAGTAAATACCGGAGCACTTGTTAATCTCTTTTTCAACTCCAGAAAACTAGGTTCACACGCCTCTGACCAAACAAAAGGGGCATTCTTCTTGGTCAGCTGAGTAATTGGCTTAGCAATACTGGAGAAATCTTTAATAAATCGACGATAAGAGCACGCTAAATCCATTAAACTGCGTATCTCTGGCACTGATGTCGGTCTAGGCCAATTGATCACAACCTCAACTTTGCTAGGATCAATAGAAATACCATCTCCAGATATAATGTGCCCCATAAATACAATTTGTTTCAGCCAAAATTCACATTTTGATAACTTTGCATATAGTTTCTTAGCTCTTAGAGTCTTTAATACAATTTTCAGATGCTCAACATGATCAATCAGATTCTTCGAATAAATCAGAGTATCGTCAATAAAGATAATCACAAAATCATCAAGATATTTCTGAAATATACGGTTCATCAAACCCATAAATACAGCTGGAGCATTCGTTAAACCAAACGGCATGACTATAAACTCATAGTGGCCATACCGGGTTCTGAAAGCTGTTTTCGATATATCAGAATCTCTAACTCTCAACTGATGATATCCAGATCTCAAATCGATCTTGGAATAAACAGAAGAACCCTGCAACTGATCAAATAGTTCATCAATACAAGGCAAAGGATATTTATTCTTTATCTTAGCCTTGTTCAATTGCCGATAATCAATGCAGAGTCTCATTGAACCGTCTTTCTTTCTGACAAACAGTACTGGAGCGCCCCAAGGAGAAACACTCGGTCTAATGTAACCCTTGGCTAGTAAATCCTCTAGCTGATCTTTCAATTCTTTCAGTTCAACTGGTGCCATTCTGTATGGAGCTTTATAAATAGGTACTGTACCTGGTATCAATTCAATGCTGAAGTCTATTTCTCGGACTGGAGGCAAACCCGGAATCTCATCTGGGAAGACATCAGCAAACTCACATGCCACTGGAAAATCTGCCAATGAATGGCTTGACTTCATTACATCTACTGAATACACAAGGAATCCCTCTGCTCCCTTCTGCAATAATCGAGTCATAGACAAAGCAGCTACTAAAGGAATTCGAGCTCTGGAACCTTTAACGTAAAATTTCCATTCATCAGCCATCTCGGTCTGAATCTTACAATTTTCTGGAAAAAATCTACGGTAACTCTGTACTTAGTTAGCATATCAATACCAATAATATAGTCAAAATTAGAAAACTCGAGTACAATACAATCTAACTGTGTCTCATTACCTCATACTGCAGCATACAATGTCTAACAGAATTCACTGATATAAGATATCTCCCCAAAGGTGAAGAGACAGATACTACAGTAGATAATGGCTCAACAGGCAAATCATGTATCAATGCAAATTACTCAGAGATAAAAGTATGGGATGCACCAGTATCTATCAATACATAAGTAGGGTAACCACAAAGAGAACAGTTACCTGCAATCACATCATCAGGTGCTTCCTGGGCCTGTTCCTCGGTCAATGCAAACACTCTGGCCTACTGTCTCGGAGGCTGGCTAACAGTCTGGCTTCCTCCTGGCCTCGGCTGTGATTGGGCAGGTGGTGGCTGGAAAGAGTGAACAAAAGATGATCGTCTATCAGCCTGAGCCACTGATCCAGATGATCCTTCTCCCTGGGATCGTTGAGAACCTCGCTGTGGACAGACTTTGGCAAAGTGTCCCGGTTGTCGACAGATGTTGCAGCTACCAAACACTCCTTGGAATTGCTCTATTAGATGTCTTCCTCGACATGTTCTGCAATAGACCCCTATATAATTGGAACTCTGGCCAGAACCGGTCTGTCATGAGGCACTGGAGCTAGAAGAACTACTTCCAGACTTCTTAAACTGTTTCCCTCGGGCTTTCAGAGTATCCTTCTTCCCACTGCTGCTACCGCCACTATCAAATCTGGGAGGTGGTTGGTGGAACTGGGCTGGAGGTTGTTGCTGTTTCTGTGTCTGAGCGACATACGAAGTTCCTCGCTGCTTGATCAAGCCCGCTTCAGCTCCTTTTGCTTTGTTCAAGGCATCAGCAAAATTGGTCGCCCAGTATTTACCAGTGTAAAAATATCAGGATTCAGCCCATTGATAAATTGGTCTGCCACGGCTTTATCATTATCAGCAACACGAGGAGCAAAACGTAGCAAGGTAGAAAATTTGGCCACGTATTCTTCAATATTCAGATGACCCTGTTTCAGGTTAGCAAACTCTGCACCCTTGTCATTTTTGTACGATACTGGGAAAAATCGTTGATAAAATTCAGCTTTAAAGATATTCCTAGTAATCACCGTACCTCGATGCTCCAAAGCTCTCTTGGTTGTGAGCCACCAGCTTTTTGCAACTTCATGTAACTGGTGCCCAATCAGTCTGACTCTACGCTCATCTGTATAGTCAAGTGAATCAAACAACATCAAGCCAGCTCTCGCAGTCGATAGACGTCTCAGTGCCTTTCAAAGTCGGCGGTTTGAATGACTGAAATCTCTTTAACAGAGAATCCATGGGTGTCGCTATAACATCCATTGGATTATTTGAAGTACTACCCTGTTCTGCGGCTCTTTAAGGAGGCATATCTGATTATCAAAATGGTTAGTAATCAAATCTAGCAAATCTGTCTCAGTCCTCATCTGATCATCATACTTCTGATCAAGAATCGGTTCTGATTCATTCTCCAATAATACACGTTTCCAATCAAATCAGATAATCAGGTAAACATGTAGTTTCTAAATCAGTAAAACATGTTGTCATACTAGCATATAACGTTTGTAAATCAACATTATAATAATTCACATGCTAGTACCACAGAAGCAAGAAAGAAAACTCAATGTACCCCGCTCACTCGCTTCTATTTCAGTCTAAGGAACATACAGCTCTGATACCACCTGTTGTGGGGACCCGGGCGCTAACTCATTTTCTTAACTCATCATTGGGATTAAATGGATCAACTAAATAAGCTAGGTCGATTTTTTTTTTTAAAGTCGAGCACCTCATAAACAAGTGTCCAAAATACTACAACAAGTTATGCTCCATTTTATTCAATTTACAAGATCAAGTGCAATATATACAACAAGATCAAAGATACAAAACTTGTTCAAAATAAAGTCATAAAAAAACTAGTGTTTATCAACCACATTTCAAGTGTTGAACAACCAGTTTACATCTAAGCCCGGATCACCACTCTAATCTCGATCTTTCATGCTCTTCTCGACCCTGATCCTGTCTCACCTGTTGCCATGAACACATACAAACACAACAACAGTCGGATAACTCCGGTGAGAAATATATTTTCTAGTATAAACAACGTATACATGCCTTTTATACAAGCATATACAAAATCATAAAACATTTGTCAAACAACATGTATCATAGTCTAAGAAAACATAAATTGATATAAAGCTTATTATCCAACTCTTTAACTCTTAATCTTTGACTCGACTCTTATCTAGGTATCCCAGTTTGAATAAGAACGTAACAAGTCTCCCACCTACTCTCCCATTCTAGGTGGTGGTACGTCCCTATTCCCAGACTTCGGCACACTATATCGAGTGTCTATAATATGAGTCGATCTTTCTTCTAAGAGCATCGATATAAACCAAACGTCCAGTGACTTGACACCTCTACCAAAGACTCATCCAAGATGTCTATCTCATAATACATACTTTTCTATAACTCAATAGACTAAGCATATTAATTTCAAGAATTTCGAACACATCAAAGCAATAACAATTTAGTATGTGGTTTTGGAAACTCAAGTCATAACTTACTCTTGTTATCTATCCCGGTTTAACATTGATTTATACCTTTCTTTCCTCGGTTTTGGTTTGACGCAACCAATCTCAATCTTGATTTTTTCGTTCTTCTACCGGTTTCGAAGTAGAATTCTCGAGTTCGAAGCCTTCAATACTAAATCTGGAATGACATTTTCGAGAGGCACAATATCAACATACAGCTCAAAACAAGACATGGTATGATCAATCTCAATCTAATTACGTTTCGACGGCATAACGGCGCAATTTCGAGATACCCGGCAACTCAAACAACAATAGATGAATATCAACCACTCATAACCATCAACAAATACAAATTACAATTCCAAAATCTGTACAACCCCATTCAAACATAGGCTGGAAAAATGATAACAATTGCATACAATGTCCGTTCTTCGATCCGGTTTTGATTATATGTTTATCATAATCTCAAGAACATATAACATCAATCAAATTATGATTTCTCCAACACCTAAATTTTGAATCATGTAGGAAAGTAATAAAACTTACATCCCTTTGAAGCTCTTGACGAGAGAAGCACGGAACTATGATCGGATCGAAAATCGGATGACCGAATCTTGCATAATAAAAATTCTAAGATATGAAGAAGCTTGAGGATTTCTAAGCATGGAGGTCTCGATTCTTGCTGCTCAATTTCTGAAGTGGTTGGAGGGTTGTTTACATTGATAATATGCATGTCAAGACATGTGTCACATTTTTCATTCAGCACTTCTCGCGCATATGCGCGTCCAATGTTCGCGCAGATGCGCGAGACTTCCTGTCTCGGCGCTTGGAATTACACCTGCTCGCGCATATGCGTGCCTCGTCTCGCGCATATGCGCGAGACTTTCTGTCTCGGCATTTGACTGCTCGCGCATATGCGCGCCTCGTCTCTGCGCATGTGCGCGAGGTCTTCTGGCCTCCACACGTATTGTCACGCCCCAGGATGGGGGTTGGTTGACACCGGCGTTGCTCTCAAATTCACATTCGAAAACAACAAGCCTCAGAAGTACAGAATTCAGAAACCAGTCTTTTATTCGTAATACTGAATATTCAATGTCTGATACAACTCAATTAATAATGTTTTACAGCGAAAATGTAAAACCAGAAATACAATGTCGGAACAGATGCAGCGGAATTTAAAATATGAATCAGAACCGAGAACAACAATCTTCATCACCAGCCCCAAAATTGAATCTGCTCTTCTTCTTCTAACTTTTCTTCCTCGTTCTTATCTGAGATGGTGTAATGCCCGAGATTTTGTTGATATGTCTGAATTTATATATATAGTATGAATAAGAAATGCAAAAACAGACGGGGAGAAACGACATGCAAACCTTGGGTTTATTTGCAAAGTGCCACCGCCCCCGCACTCCATTTTCTACCGCACCCGCGGTGTATGGACAGTAGGGTATGAAAGTTGCTACTGGAGATTGAGCGCACCCGCGGTGCTAGACAGACCGCACCCGCGGTGTTGTACCAGTAGGGTCAGCGCACCCGCGTTAAAAGACAGGCGCACCCGCGGTCCAAGCTTCGGGGAAAGTTGATGCATATCAATACATGGAGCGCACCCGCGGCGCAAAAGTGAGCGCACCCGCGGTGCGACGTGCAGTATGAAGATTAAGCCACTTGCCTCCTACCTAAGGAACGTGTATATATATATATATACCTACATGAAAATCCATGAGAATGAAGGAAAGAAAGAGCCGAGGGAAGTGCAAGAAAGAATTGAAATATTCTTACGCCTTTTGCGAGAAATTCGTCCGTCTGTTTTTGAATCCGACTTCAGTACTGTGTTCCTATCGACACAGGCTACAACTGGACGTAAGTTTCGTTACGTTTAGACATGATTTCAATTTATGATATTGTCAGAATTGAATATGAATCAGATATGATGTTTCTGCTACAGTAGACATTGTATAACTGAAGTCAGATTAAAGAATAGACTGTTTATGAAATTGTTATGAATTTCAGAGTTGATTTAGTTGAGATTCTATATCAAAGGTGTGTTATTATTCAGATTATGAGTTGTACTGATACTGGTTATGAATTCTGGTATTATATTTGTGATGTTGAGATAGACGGGGTTATCGTGACTGTATTGTTATGACGTCGAAACATCAGTAGATTGATATTGATCAGATTCAGTAATGATTTCGATTGTATCGTGATATCATTGATATGAATTAGATTGTACCTTGTTCAGATATGGATCAGATTATATACCGATTTGAGTATTGATCAGAACAGGTCTTGAATTGAGTTATATACTAATATGGTATTTATATGATTGTCATTATCAGATTTGGATATGGACAGATTGGAATACAAGACTTCGTCTTCATCAGACCGAGAAGAGAAAGGTATAAATCGATGTTAATTGGGAGATCGACTTGAGTTAGATTTAACTCGAGTTTCCCTAAACCACATACTTGCATGGTATTGTTTCTGTTGTACCTTTATGCTTTCTTTAAATGATTGTGCTTATTCGATTGAATTAGAAGTAGAGAGCAGATAGCTATTAAGTGAGAGTCACTGACAGAGGGGTGAGATTATGACAGACTTGTCACTGACCCATTGCACATTGTTAGAATAGGCTTAGTCTTGGTAGATACGCCAAGGCACTGGACGTTTGGTGTATCGATGTGCTTAAGATACAGATATTGTTCTTATTGTAGATTATTCGATACAGCTAGACCAAAGTCCAGAAATAAGAAGGTACCGCCACTGCGACTGGTGGTAGTAGGTGGGAAACTTGTTACGTTCTTATTCACCGGGATCCCTAGACTAGATTAGAATGAGAGATGAGTCGAGTCTTAGATATTGAGACTAGAATTTGATTTACAGATCCGTATTTATTTATGTTTTGTAGATTACGATTCATGTTTTATTTACAGACTGGTATTGATACATGTTGTTTGATTATGCTACATGTGCTAAGATATAATTCATGCTTTTGTGTTAATTCAGTTAACTGCATGTATACATTATTTATACTGGGATTTATTCTCACCGGAGTATCCGGCTGTTGTCTTGTTTGTATGTGTGCATGACAACAGGTGGGACAAGATTGGGGTCAAGAAGATGATGAGAGATCGAGATTAGAGTGGTGATTCCGGACTTGGATGTAGACTTGGTTTAATACTTGAAATTTAGTAGTTAAACTTTAGACTAGTTTGAACTAGGAGCATGTTGTACAAGATTTGTATTATTATACTGGTTTGTATAATAGATTGATTCCATTACCTTCCGCATTTTAAAGAAAAAAATTTTTAGACCCTGTTTATCTTAATTGATAATTAAATCCCAAAGATGATTAAGATGATGATTAGCGTCCGGGTCCCCACAACAGGTGGTATCAGAGCGATAGATCCTTTAGATTGATATAGAAGAGAATGAGCGGGGTAGATTGAGTTTTCTTTCCTTGCATGTGATTGCTAGCATGAGATTTATTTTAATGTTGACTTACATTGTGTGTGCTAGCATGACATTATGCTTTACTGCTTTAAAATACATGTTATCTAATTATCTGATTTGAATTGGTAATATGTATTATTGAGTATGAATCAGATTTGATTCTTGATCAGCAGTAAGATGATCAGAGAAAGATTGGAACATATTTGTAGTATTTGAGTACTAATGTTTTGATAAGCAGATATACCTCCACGGAGAATTCCAGAAAGGGGTAGTACTTCGACTGAACAGATAGATGTATCAGAAACTCAGATGGAAATACAGTTGAAAGAATTTCAGGTATTTCAGCCGCTGATCCTGAGTGGTACCGAGACGTCTGAAGATTGTGAGAACTGGTTTGAGGACATAGAAATACTGTTTGATTTACTTGATTACTCAGATGAGCAGAGAATTAAACTGATATTCCACCAGTTACGAGAGACTGCCAGAAGTTGGTGGATTACAAGTAAAAGAATGCTAGAACAGAAAGGTACAGTGATTTCGTGGAAAATATTCAGAACTGAATTTTATCGAAGATTTTTCTCAATTTCGTACCGAGAGGACAAGAAAACAGAGTTTGAGAATTTGAGACAAGGTCAACTGGATATTGAAGAATATGTTGCTAAATTCTCTACTCTACTGCGTTTTACTCCTCATGTAATGGGAAATGATGAAGCTGTAGCGGATCAGTTCATCAGAGGATTGAACTCGGAGATAGTTGCATTGATGAATATGCAGCGACCTTATCATTTTGCTGATGCCTTGAGTAAAGTGAAGAGAGCGGAGGCGAGTCTGATTAGACAACTAAAAAAGGTGTGTGCGATGCAACCCCAGATACAGCAATCCCCTCTCCGATTTGATCGCGGCAGCACGAGTGGAAAGCAAGATTTGCTGAAAGCTCGAAAGAAACCATTCAAGAAGTTAGGGAGCGGACTGAGCGCTTCAACTAGCTCCAGTGGTTCCAGCCCAAGTTATACTGGAGTGTATTGCAGGATTTGCGGAGGGAGACATTCCACGGAGCAATGCCAGGGAGTGACTGGTAGTTGCCATATCTGTCGACAGTCTGGACATTTTCCGAGAGTCTGTCCACAGAGAGGTTCCCGCAGATTTCAGGGAGCTGGACCATCTGGTGGTGGTGATCGAGGAACAGACCCAGAGCACACTTGATGATATAGTAACATGTACTGATCTTTTACGATTTTGTGGCTTATGTATTGATAAATATACTAATGCATTTCTTACGATTTTCTTTGACTGAGTTGCATTGATATATACGGTACCTGTTGGGTCTGTATTGCTGTAGTATTAATTTTTGTACCTTCTGGGAAAGAAAAATTGATATCAGAGATTTCTGTGAAATATCGTATACTACAGTAAGATGAGAATAAGATTGAGTTAGATTATGATGTACATGTGTTTTCTAAGTTGACTGCATTATTGATATTAATATGCTGAACAAGTACAAAACTATTATAGATTCCTTTCAGGAGAGTATAAAATTTAGACCAGATATGGCTGATGAGTAAAGATTTCACGGTAAGGATTCTAGATTTAGAATTCCTTTGTTATCTGTATTATTTATGACTCGATTGATACAGAAAGGAACAGATGGTATCCTTATGTATTCAGTAGACGTACTGAAATCGAGCCTAACATTGGCAGATTTGCCAATGATGTACGAGTTGGCTGATGGTTGTCTAGATTAGATTCCGGATTTGCCTCGAATTGAAAGAGAGACTTCAGAATTGAATTAAGATCAGGTACTGTTTGTGCTTTAGAATTCAGTACAGAATGATATTAAATGTACAGAATGACACTGAATGAATTGAAAGAATTGAAAGATCAGTAGAAGAGTACCGAACAGGAGTTACATCTGATTTAGTGTTTCTCGTTGGCATGTTTCAGTAGGTTCCGAGATATTCTGTTGAGTTCATGCTTGTTGTATCTATGATAGCTTGATATACTTACAGCATCTGATTGACTGAATCGAATATCTGAGGATTGTATTGAATACTCTGAAAACTGTAATTATTGTATACAGAAATTATTCAGATATGAATTCTGCTTGAAACAGATTGTATTCAGAATATGCGATATCTGAAGTTAGTATACCGATTGATTTTGACACAGTTGAGATCAGAATCAGTGACTGAGAATGATACCGATATCAGACATATCAGAAATATCATGAATATCAGAAATTTCAGAAATGTCAGAAATGTCAGAAATGTATGTTTGGTCTGAATTGACGGATTTTCGTATACGATTGTTGTTTTGTGTCTGTCTGAGTATTGTTATATTTCTACAGCCGTATTTGATACAGATCAATGTGAACCGTTGAGATTATATACAGTTCAATCCGAATCAGAGTTGAATTCGAGAATTTCAGTAGATCAGAAATATAATCAGAATGTTCAGAGCTTAATTTCAATAATCAGAACAGAGCATCGATCAGAGTGACAGATATGTGATTTTACTGTATGAGAATGATTATCTTGTGATGTCAAATGTTTCAAAATTGTACAACAGAATTTGATATCGACAATCAGAACCGAATACCAGGTAGGTATTTTTCTTTAATTTATATTATTAACTGATTGTTTATACCAAATAGTTCGAATTGGAAATGACAGATAGGGTCAGAAGCGCACAGAAATGGATTCAGTAGTCGTTCAGGTAACATAAAGTATATGATAATTCGAACAGATAGTTTTGATTTAGACAGATTAAATCACTTATAGCAGAATTTATGCTGAAATGTTGGCAGAATTGTACTGAAATGTCTGAACCGCCAATAAATGAAGATAGAAAGATAGAGATCAGAAGATTTATTACAGAATTTGTATATTTCTGACTAGACATGGGGAGTATATTTCGATTAATTTTGTAATGAGATTACTGCAATACTTTCCAGATGGTGATGTAATATGATTGTGATTGACAGATTGTTCAATCTATATCTATTAGTTTGTACCAGATAACGTACAAACATGACCAAATGACACAAATCGATGTCAGAAAAGTGGTCAGAATAACTAGAATGCCGAAGTAGAGTATATTAGATTGTGATTATGATTGATTTTGTGCTTATGGCAGAATATACCACGAACTCTTTTCTATACTATCCATATATGGGAAGTTATTTATAGAGCCGTAGTACTGGATGTTAGCACTAGTGAAAACGAAGCATTATTACTTTGTGCATTCTGGTACAATGAGAACTGCAGATTTCCTGCGTATAAGGATAATGACTCAAAGATATCTGAGATAAGATCTGATACAGTCAGAGATAGAGCAAGAAAAATGAAACTGATTCAGAAGAAAATGAAAATTATTCTGTTGTTGAAAACACAGTAAGATTTTCAGAATATCAAAGAGACTATTTGAGGGATATAATCTAATATGAGGCTGCGATTTCAAAATGATTTCATTGAGACGAGTTTACCTCTTTTATACGATTCGTTCGATAGCTGAATTGTTTGCCTACGATTTCGAGGACGAAATCGTATCTAAGGTGGGGAGAAATGTAATGCCCGAGATTCTTGTTGATATTTCTGAATTGATATATATAATATGAATAAGAAATGCAAGAACAGACGGGGAGAAACGACGTGCAAACCTTGGGTTTATTTGCAAAGTGCCACCGCCCCCGCACTCCATTTTCTACCGCACCCGTGGTGTATGGACAGTAGGGTATGAAAGTTGCTACTGGAGATTGAGCGCACCCGCGGTGCTAGACAGACCGCACCCGCGGTGTTGTACCAGTAGGGTCAGCACACCCGCGTTAAAAGACAGAGCGCACCCGCGGTCCAAGCTTCGGGGAAAGTTGATGCATATCAATACATGGAGCACACCCGCGGCGCAAAAGTGAGCGCACCCGCGGTGCGACGTGCAGTATGAAGATTAAGCCACTTGCCTCCTACCTAAGGAACGTGTATATTTTGCGAGAAATCCGTCCGTCTATTTTTGAATCCGACTTCAATACTGTGTTCCTATCGACGCAGGCTACAACTGGACGTAAGTTTCGTTACGCTTAGACATGATTTGAATTTATGATATTGTCAGAATTGAATATGAATCAGATATGATGTTTCTGCTACAGTAGACATTGTATAACTGAAGTCAGATTAAAGAATAGACTGTTTATGAAATTGTTATGAATTTCAGAGTTGATTTAGTTGAGATTCTATATCAAAGTTGTGTTATTATTCAGATTATGAGTTGTACTGATACTGGTTATGAATTCTGGTATTATATCTGTGATGTTGAGATAGACATGGTTATCGTGACTGTATTGTTATGCCGTTGAAACATCAGTAGATTGATATTGATCAGATTCAGTAATGATTTCGATTGTATCGTGATATCATTGATTTGAATTAGATTGTACCTTGTTCAGATATGGATCAGATTATATACCGATTTGAGTATTGATCAGAACATGTCTTGAATTGAGTTATATACTAATATGGTATTTATATGATTGTCATTATCAGATTTGGATATGGACAGATTGGAATACAAGACTTCGTCTTCATCAGACCGAGAAGAGAAAGGTATAAATCGATGTTAATTGGGAGATCGACTTGAGTTAGATTTAACTCGAGTTTCCCTAAACCACATACTTGCATGGTATTGTTTCTGTTGTACCTTTATGCTTTCTTTAAATGATTGTGCTTATTCGATTGAATTAGAAGTAGAGAGCAGATAGCTATTAAGTGAGAGTCACTGACAGAGGGGTGAGATTATGACAGACTTGTCACTGACCCATTGCACATGGTTAGAATAGGCTTAGTCTTGGTAGATACGCCAAGGCACTGGACGTTTGGTGTATCGATGTGCTTAAGATACATATATTGTTCTTATTGTAGATTATTCGATACAGCTAGACCAAAGTCCAGAAATAAGAACGTACCGCCACTGCGACTGGTGGTAGTAGGTGGGAGACTTGTTACGTTCTTATTCACCGGGATCCCTAGACTAGATTAGAATGAGAGATGAGTCGAGTCTTAGATATTGAGACTAGAATTTGTTTTACAGATCCTTATTTATTTATGTTTCGTAGATTACGATTCATGTTTTATTTACAGACTGGTATTGAAACATGTTGTTTGATTATGCTACATGTGATAAGATATAATTCATGCTTTTGTATTAATTCAGTTAACTGCATGTATACATTATTTATACTGGGATTTATTCTCACCGGAGTATCTGGCTGTTGTCTTGTTTGTATGTGTGCATGACAACAGGTGGGACAAGATTGGGGTCAAGAAGATGATGAGAGATCGAGATTAGAGTGGTGATTCCGGACTTGGATGTAGACTTGGTTTAATACTTGAAATTTAGTAGTTAAACCTTAGACTAGGTAGAACTAGGAGCATGTTGTACAAGATTTGTATTATTATACTGGTTTGTATAATAGATTGATTCCATTACCTTCCGCATTTTAAAGAAAAAAATTTTTAGACCCTGTTTATCTTAATTGATAATTAAATCCCAAAGATGATTAAGATGATGATTAGCGTCCGGGTCCCCACAACAGGTGGTATCAGAGCGATAGATCCTTTAGATTGATATAGAAGAGAATGAGCGGGGTAGATTGAGTTTTCTTTCCTTGCATGTGATTGCTAGCATGAGATTTATTTTAATGTTGACTTACATTGTGTGTGCTAGCATGATATTATGCTTTACTGCTTTAAAATACATGTTATCTAATTATCTGATTTGAATTGGTAATATGTATTATTGAGTATGAATCAGATTTGATTCTTGATCAGCAGTAAGATGATCAGAGAAAGATTGGAACATATTTGTAGTATTTGAGTACTAATGTTTTGATAAGCAGATATACCTCCACGGAGAATTCCAGAAAGGGGTAGTACTTCGACTGAACAGATAGATGTATCAGAAACTCAGATGGAAATACAGTTGAAAGAATTTCAGGTATTTCAGCCGCTGATCCTGAGTGGTACCGAGACGTCTGAAGATTGTGAGAACTGGTTTGAGGACATAGAAATACTGTTTGATTTACTTGATTACTCAGATGAGCAGAGAATTAAACTGATATTCCACCAGTTACGAGAGACTGCCAGAAGTTGGTGGATTACAAGTAAAAGAATGCTAGAACAGAAAGGTACAGTGATTTCGTGGGAAATATTCAGAACTGAATTTTATCGAAGATTTTTCTCAATTTCGTACCGAGAGGACAAGAAAACAGAGTTTGAGAATTTGAGACAAGGTCAACTGGATATTGAAGAATATGTTGCTAAATTCTCTACTCTACTGCGTTTTACTCCTCATGTAATGGGAAATGATGAAGCTGTAGCGGATCAGTTCATCAGAGGATTGAACTCGGAGATAGTTGCATTGATGAATATGCAGCGACCTTATCATTTTGCTGATGCCTTGAGTAAAGTGAAGAGAGCAGAGGCGAGTCTGATTAGACAACTAAAAAAGGTGTGTGCGATGCAACCCCAGATACAGCAATCCCCTCTCCGATTTGATCGCGGCAGCACGAGTGGAAAGCAAGATTTGCTGAAAGCTCGAAAGAAACCATTCAAGAAGTTAGGGAGCGGACTGAGCGCTTCAACTAGCTCCAGTGGTTCCAGCCCAAGTTATACTGGAGTGTATTGCAGGATTTGCGGAGGGAGACATTCCACGGAGCAATGCCAGGGAGTGACTGGTAGTTGCCATATCTGTCGACAGTCTGGACATTTTCCGAGAGTCTGTCCACAGAGAGGTTCCCGCAGATTTCAGGGAGCTGGACCATCTGGTGGTGGTGATCGAGGAACAGACCCAGAGCACACTTGATGATATAGTAACATGTACTGATCTTTTACGATTTTGTGGCTTATGTATTGATAAATATACTAATGCATTTCTTACGATTTTCTTTGACTGAGTTGCATTGATATATACGGTACCTGTTGGGTCTGTATTGCTGTAGTATTAATTTTTGTACCTTCTGGGAAAGAAAAATTGATATCAGAGATTTCTGTGAAATATCGTATACTACAGTAAGATGAGAATAAGATTGAGTTAGATTATGATGTACTTGTGTTTTCTAAGTTGACTGCATTATTGATATTAATATGCTGAACAAGTACAGAACTATTATAGATTCCTTTCAGGAGAGTATAAAATTCAGACCAGATATGGCTGATGAGTAAAGATTTCACGGTAAGGATTCTAGATTTAGAATTCCTTTGATATCTGTATTATTTATGACTCGATTGATACAGAAAGGAACATATGGTATCCTTATGTATTCAGTAGACGTACTGAAATCGAGCCTAACATTGGCAGATTTGCCAATGATGTACGAGTTGGCTGATGGTTGTCCAGATGAGATTCCGGATTTGCCTCGAATTGAAAGAGAGACTTCAGAATTGAATTAAGATCAGGTACTGTTTGTGCTTTAGAATTCAGTATAGAATGATATTAAATGTACAGAATGACACTGAATGAATTGAAAGAATTGAAAGATCAGTAGAAGAGTACCGAACAGGAGTTACATCTGATTTAGTGTTTCTCGTTGGCATGTTTCAGTAGGTTCCGAGATATTCTGTTGAGTTCATGCTTGTTGTATCTATGATAGCTTGATATACTTACAGCATCTGATTGACTGAATCGAATATCTGAGGATTGTATTGAATACTCTGAAAACTGTAATTATTGTATACAGAAATTATTCAGATATGAATTCTGCTTGAAACAGATTGTATTCAGAATATGCGATATCTGAAGTT
This sequence comes from Primulina tabacum, assembly GCF_025594145.1. NCBI lineage: Eukaryota > Viridiplantae > Streptophyta > Magnoliopsida > Lamiales > Gesneriaceae > Primulina > Primulina tabacum. Next base: position 24,649,252 of record NC_134562.1, on the reverse strand, counting down.
AGTATACCGATTGATTTTGACACAGTTGAGATCAGAATCAGTGACTGAGAATGATGCCGATATCAGACATATCAGAAATATCAGGAATATCAGAAATTTCAGAAATGTCAGAAATGTCAGAAATGTATGTTTGGTCTGAATTGACGGATTTTCGTATACGATTGTTGTTTTGTGTCTGTCTGAGTATTGTTATATTTCTACAGCCGTATTTGATACATATCAATGTGAACCGTTGAGATTATATACAGTTCAATCCGAATCAGAGTTGAATTCGAGAATTTCAGTAGATCAGAAATATAATCAGAATGTTCAGAGCTTAATTTCAATAATCAGAACAGAGCATCGATCAGAGTGACAGATATGTGATTTTACTGTATGAGAATGATTATCTTGTGATGTCAAATGTTTCAAAATTGTACAACAGAATTTGATATCGACAATCAGAACCGAATACCAGGTAGGTATTTTTCTTTAATTTATATTATTAACTGATTGTTTATACCAAATAGTTCGAATTGGAAATGACAGATAGGGTCAGAAGCGCACAGAAATGGATTCAGTAGTCGTTCAGGTAACATAAAGTATATGATAATTCGAACAGATAGTTTTGATTTAGACAGATTAAATCACTTATAACAGAATTTATGCTGAAATGTTGGCAGAATTGTACTGAAATGTCTGAACCGCCAATAAATGAAGATAGAAAGATAGAGATCAGAAGATTTATTACAGAATTTGTATATTTCTGACTAGACATGGGGAGTATATTTCGATTAATTTTGTAATGAGATTACTGCAATACTTTCCAGATGGTGATGTAATATGATTGTGATTGACAGATTGTTTAATCTATATCTATTAGTTTGTACCAGATAACGTACAAACATGACCAAATGACACAAATCGATGTCAGAAAAGTGGTCAGAATAACTAAAATGCCGAAGTAGAGTATATTAGATTGTGATTATGATTGATTTTGTGCTTATGGCAGAATATACCACGAACTCTTTTCTAGACTATCCATATATGGGAAGTTATTTATAGAGCCGTAGTACTGGATGTTAGCACTAGTGAAAACGAAGCATTATTACTTTGTGCATTCTGGTACAATGAGAACTGCAGATTTCCTGCGTATAAGGATAATGACTCAAAGATATCTGAGATAAGATCTGATACAGTCAGAGATAGAGCAAGAAAAATGAAACTGATTCAGAAGAAAATGAAAATTATTCTGTTGTTGAAAACACAGTAAGATTTTCAGAATATCAAAGAGACTATTTGAGGGATATAATCTAATATGAGGCTGCGATTTCAAAATGATTTCATTGAGACGAGTTTACCTCTTTTATACGATTCGTTCGATAGCTGAATTGTTTGCCTACGATTTCGAGGACGAAATCGTATCTAAGGTGGGGAGAAATGTAATGCCCGAGATTCTTGTTGATATTTCTGAATTGATATATATAATATGAATAAGAAATGCAAGAACAGACGGGGAGAAACGACGTGCAAACCTTGGGTTTATTTGCAAAGTGCCACCGCCCCCGCACTCCATTTTCTACCGCACCCGTGGTGTATGGACAGTAGGGTATGAAAGTTGCTACTGGAGATTGAGCGCACCCGCGGTGCTAGACAGACCGCACCCGCGGTGTTGTACCAGTAGGGTCAGCACACCCGCGTTAAAAGACAGAGCGCACCCGCGGTCCAAGCTTCGGGGAAAGTTGATGCATATCAATACATGGAGCACACCTGGGCGCAAAAGTGAGCGCACCCGCGGTGCGACGTGCAGTATGAAGATTAAGCCACTTGCCTCCTACCTAAGGAACGTGTATATTTTGCGAGAAATCCGTCCGTCTATTTTTGAATCCGACTTCAATACTGTGTTCCTATCGACGCAGGCTACAACTGGACGTAAGTTTCATTACGCTTAGACATGATTTGAATTTATGATATTGTCAGAATTGAATATGAATCAGATATGATGTTTCTGCTACAGTAGACATTGTATAACTGAAGTCAGATTAAAGAATAGACTGTTTATGAAATTGTTATGAATTTCAGAGTTGATTTAGTTGAGATTCTATATCAAAGTTGTGTTATTATTCAGATTATGAGTTGTACTGATACTGGTTATGAATTCTGGTATTATATCTGTGATGTTGAGATAGACGGGGTTATCGTGACTGTATTGTTATGCCGTCGAAACATCAGTAGATTGATATTGATCAGATTCAGTAATGATTTCGATTGTATCGTGATATCATTGATATGAATTAGATTGTACCTTGTTCAGATATGGATCAGATTATATACCGATTTGAGTATTGATCAGAACATGTCTTGAATTGAGTTATATACTAATATGGTATTTATATGATTGTCATTATCAGATTTGGATATGGACAGATTGGAATACAAGACTTCGTCTTCATCAGACCGAGAAGAGAAAGGTATAAATCGATGTTAATTGGGAGATCGACTTGAGTTAGATTTAACTCGAGTTTCCCTAAACCACATACTTGCATGGTATTGTTTCTGTTGTACCTTTATGCTTTCTTTAAATGATTGTGCTTATTCGATTGAATTAGAAGTAGAGAGCAGATAGCTATTAAGTGAGAGTCACTGACAGAGGGGTGAGATTATGACAGACTTGTCACTGACCCATTGCACATTGTTAGAATAGGCTTAGTCTTGGTAGATACGCCAAGGCACTGGACGTTTGGTGTATCGATGTGCTTAAGATACAGATATTGTTCTTTTTGTAGATTATTCGATACAGCTAGACCAAAGTCCAGAAATAAGAAGGTACCGCCACTGCGACTGGTGGTAGTAGGTGGGAAACTTGTTACGTTCTTATTCACCGGGATCCCTAGACTAGATTAGAATGAGAGATGAGTCGAGTCTTAGATATTGAGACTAGAATTTGATTTACAGATCCGTATTTATTTATGTTTCGTAGATTACGATTCATGTTTTATTTACAGACTGGTATTGATACATGTTGTTTGATTATGCTACATGTGCTAAGATATAATTCATGCTTTTGTGTTAATTCAGTTAACTGCATGTATACATTATTTATACTGGGATTTATTCTCACCGGAGTATCCGGCTGTTGTCTTGTTTGTATGTGTGCATGACAACAGGTGGGACAAGATTGGGGTCAAGAAGATGATGAGAGATCGAGATTAGAGTGGTGATTCCGGACTTGGATGTAGACTTGGTTTAATACTTGAAATTTAGTAGTTAAACTTTAGACTAGTTTGAACTAGGAGCATGTTGTACAAGATTTGTATTATTATACTGGTTTGTATAATAGATTGATTCCATTATCTTCCGCATTTTAAAGAAAAAAATTTTTAGACCCTGTTTATCTTAATTGATAATTAAATCCCAAAGATGATTAAGATGATAATTAGCGTCCGGGTCCCCACAGATGGATTTGGTGGGTGAGTGATATGATTTTCACTCAACAAGCAGGGGCTGGAATAACTCCCAGGTTTCGAAATCGTTTTCAACAGAAACAGTAATACAATAATTTACAGAAAACTCGTATTTTCAGAACAGCAATCAGAATTCAGAATTTACAGGTTTCAGAACAGAAATCAGAATTAGTAAGCACTGTGAACGTTAGTGAATTTCATGGCTAAACTGATATCAGTCCCGTATATGTTCTCTCCTCTAAGGGGTGAGGCCAGAATTAGAATCAGAATTCAGAAATGTTCAGAATATATATTCCTACCATTAGTTCACTAGGGAGTTTCAGTGCTTCAAAATCATATATCAGAAATCAAACGTACAGAACTGAACTTTAAAACAGAATTATCAAACGGATTTCAAGATATTTATATATAAGCCCCATTATAGTAATTTTCTTAAAGAATTTTGGTTGAAATCTGGAAATCTGCTTGCCTCGTTACTGGATTTTACAGCTTCGAAAAATGCACTCTCTTAGCTCTAATTTCAAGTGATAACTCAAGGTTTTGGTAACAACTATTTCAGAGATTGAGGGTGCTATTTATAGGCCAAAATCTGACTGTTAGCCTTCCAATTAATGACCATAATCTTCCATTAACAGCTTTTATTTCATGTTAAATGCTTCAGTTACAAGTCCTGAGCAGAACTAGTAGCTATCTGCTGGAATCTCGCTACTGAACTCTTCTGCTGCTGGGTTCCGTCTGCTGGATTTTGTCTACTGGATTTTAGTTTGCTGGAAAATACCATCTTTTCCGTTTGCTGGATTTTGTCTGCTGGATTTCGATCTGCTGGAAAATACCATCTTCTGAAATATGAGTTGCTGCTGGAATTTTGCTAGCTGCTGCTACTGCTAGAATTTCAGGTTCTCACATCCCTCCCTCCTTATGAGAAGTTTCGTCCTCAAAACTTGGCTATGCATGGTCTTCAAAGAGATAAGGGTATTGTGCTCGCATCTTTTTTTCCAACTCCCAAGTAGCTTCTCTTTCGGTATGGTTGGACCATTGTACTTTGACATATGGAATAGTTTGTCGCCTCAGTACTTGGTCTTTGTTATCCACAATTCGAATTGGAATCTCTTCATATTTCAGTCCTTCATTTAAATTTCCCTCAACCAACAGTTGTCCAGCTTCAAGAATATGACTAGGATCGGAAATATATCTCCTCAGCTGCGAAACGTGGAATACATTGTGAATTTTTGAGATGTCAGGTGGAAGTGCTAATCTATAAGCAAGTGTTCCCACTTTCTCAAGAATTTGAAAGGGTCCGACGTATCTGGGATTCAGTTTCCCAGCCTTATTGAATCGGATAACACCCTTCATGGGTGACACTTTAACATATGCCTTCTCTCCAACTTCGAATTCCACGGGTCTTCTTTTCAAGTCTGCCCAGCTTTTCTGTCGATCTTGTGCAGTTTTCAATCTCTCCTTAATCACAGCAACTTTATCCACTGTTTCTTGGATTAGTTCGGGTCCAACGATGGCGTTTTCCCCTACTTCATCCCAATACAGTGGTGATCGACATATTCATCCATACAGATCTTCGTATGGTGCCATCCCAATACTGCTGTGGTAACTATTATTGTAGGCGAACTCGATTAAAGGTAGGTGGTCGCTCCAATTACCACTGAAGTCTAGAGCACATGCTCTCAGCATATCTTCTAAAGTTTGAATTGTCCTCTTGTCTGGCCATCGGTCTAAGGATGATAAGCTGTGCTGAGAGTGACCTTAGTGCACATAGCTTGTTGAAAACTCTTCCAAAAACGAGATCTAAACCTCGGGTCTCTGTCTGATAATATGCTAGCTGGAACTCCATGCAATCGTACGATCTCATTCATGTACAATGTGGCTAGCTTGTCCAAATTATAGTTCATGCGGACAGGTAAGAAATTTGCATATTTTGTGAGTCTATCTACGATTACCCAGATGCCGTCATGACTTTGTCTAGACTTTGGTAACCCGACAACAAAGTCCATGGAGAATGTTCCCATTTTCATTCTGGAATTTCTAGAGGTTGCAGAAGTCCTCCAGGTCTTCGGTGCTCTGCCTTGACTTGCTGGCATACGTGACACTTAGAAACATACATTGCTACGTCTTTCTTCATTCCACTCTACCAAAAAATTTTCTTCAAATCTCTATACATCTTGGTACTGCCAGGATGAACTGAAAATTTTGATTTATGTGCTTCAGACATTACTTCTTGTCGAAGGTTATCGATGTCTGGTACACACAATCGTCCTTTCATCCACAAGATTCCTTTGTTATCGATCTCAAAATCTGGTGATTTCCCTTCTTTAACTTGCTCTTTTAGTTTCACCAAAGCGGAATCTCTATCTTGACTTATCTTGATTGTCTCTCGAAGACATGTTTGTGCTGAAAGTGATGTCAGGATTACTTTGTTCATATCCTTCCCACTCAAAGCATCGGCTACCTTGTTTGCTTTGCCTGGGTGGTAGCTTATCGTCAAGTCGTAGTCTTTCAAGGGTTCAATCTATCGTCTCTGCCTCATGTTTAACTCTTTCTGAGTGAACAAGTACTTGAGGCTTTGGTGATCAGTGAAAATCTCACACTTAGCACCATATAAATAGTGTCTCCAAATCTTTCGTGCGAACACTACTGCAGCTAATTCGAGGTCATGCGTTGGGCAATTCTTTTCATACGGCTTCAATTATGCAATCACCCTTCCCTCTTGCATGAGTACACATCCTAAACCTCCTTTAGATGCATCACTATAGATGGTGAATTCTTTGCTTTCAGTTGGCAATACCAACACTGGCGTGGATGTAAGCTTCTTCTTCAAAGTCTCGAAGCTTTTCTCACAATCTTCACTCCATTGAAATTTAGAGTTCTTCTGTGTGAGTTTGGTGAGAGGTATTGCTATTGAAGAGAATCCTTCAACAAATTTTCGATAATAGCCTGCTAATCCCAAGAAACTTCTAATTTCTGTCACAGTCTTTGGTCTAGGCCAATTTGAGATTGCTTCGACTTTCTTAGGGTCCACAGATACTTCTTCTGCTGATATTATGTGTCCCAAGAATGTGACGCTCTCTAGCCAGAATTCGCATTTCTTGAACTTGGCGTGTAGTTCCTTTTCTCTCAGCTTCTGGAGGGTGAGACGAAGATGTTCTTTGTGGTCTTCCTCACTTGATGAATATACCAGAATATCGTCGATGAATACCACAACAAACTTGTCAAGAAATGGCTTGAACACCCTGTTCATGAGATCCATGAATACTGCTGGAGCGTTGGTTAATCCGAATGGCATTACCATGAACTCATAGTGTCCATATCTTGTTCTGAAGGCTGTCTTCGGAATATCATCTGTCTTGACCTTCAATTGGTGGTAGCCTGACCTTAAGTCGAGCTTGAAAAAGACTGAAGCTCCTTTGAGTTGGTCAAACATGTCATCTATCCTTGGAAGCGGATACTTGTTTTTGATTGTGATCTTATTCAGCTCTCTGTAATCAATACATATCCTCATGCTTCCGTCCTTCTTCTTTACAAATAGGACAGGAGCTCCCCACGGAGATGCGCTTGGTCGGATTTACTTCTTATCCAACAATTCTTGAAGTTGCTCTTTGAGTTCTTTCAACTCTGCCGGAGCCATTCGGTATGGTGCTTTTGAGATTGGTGCAGCATTGGGCACTAAATTAATCTCAAATTCCACCTCGCGGTCGGGAAGTTCGCCAGGGAGTTCTTCAGGAAAGACATCCGGGAATTCTTGTACTACCGGAATCTCTTCTAGCGTAAGTGTGGTTTCTTTCTTTACCTCGCTTAACATAGCTAGGTAAACTTCATCTCCACTTTTCATGGCTTCCCAAGTTTGAGACGCAGAAAGAAGAGTCTTTCGTTCTTTTGTCTTACCATGAAATAAAAGTTTCTCTTGGTGTGGAGCTTGGATGGTTACCGTCTTTCTATGACAGTCTACTAAAGGATGATTCTTGGCTAACCAATCCATTCCCAGGATTATATCGAATTCCACCATGTTTAGTTGAATCAGGTTTGCCTTGAAACTTTGATTATCTATGAGAACACCAATATCCCGATATAGAGTGCGAGTTTCTAAAATTCGATTTGCAGGAGTTGCTACTCTATATGGTTCTTCTAAGTCATCAGGCTTAGCTCCTAACTTCTTGGCAAATCTTTTAGACATGAATGAATGCGTAGCACCGCAATCAAATAACACATAAGCAGGTATGTTATTGATTAGAATGGTACCAGCTACAACATCATTTGAGTTTTCAGCCTCCTCTTGAGTGATAGCATAAAATCGAGCATTTGGCTTGTTCTCTTTATGCTTGTTTGGAGTTGTTCCTCCTGCTGGTCCATTCCATGGATCTGGAAGAGGACATTGAGCAATGCGATGGTCCATCTTTCCACAACGGAAACAAGCTCCAGAATTTCTACGACATTCACCAGTGTGTGTGAATCCGCAAGTTTGGCACTTGACTCCTTCTTTGTTTGATTGAGAAGAAGTGATTCCTTTGGATGGAGCACTGGTAAATTGGTTGCTTGAAAACCTATGCCTCTTGAATTGCTGGCCCGATTGGTACTGGCTTGGCTGAGGACGTTTGAGTTTGTTCTCGCCTTCACGCCTCTTGATGTCATTCTCAGCCCTGATGGCGGCTCCCATCAATTCATCAAAACTATTGGGCTCGATAACGGCAAGGGCAGATTGAATACGGCTGTTCAACCCCTTCTTGAAGCGATGCATCTTCAAGGCTTCGTCTCCCATGATGGTTGGGGAGTAAGTTCCCAACGAGTGGAACTTGGATGAATACTCCACCACTGTCATGTTTGGTTCTTGAACCAAGCTTTCAAATTCTGACAGCTTCTGCACTCGAACTGCTGTTGGAAAGTACTGCCTCAGGAATGCCTCTCGGAACCTTTGCCAGGTGATAGGTCCCGCTCTTACCATAGCTGGTGAGACTCCTTCCCACCATTTGGCTGCTTTATCCACAAGAAATGGTGTAATCACATCTACTCTGATCCCTTGTGGAACCTCAAGTAGTCGAAGATGATTCTCCACCTCTTTCATCCAATTTTGTCCAACCTCAGGATCGGAGCTTCAATCGAAGTTAGGGACTCTTGCTCTTCGGAGATCCTCATAGTGCTGTTTCGTCCCATTCTGAGTTGGAGGTGGTGGCGGTGGCTGATTAGCATTAGGGTTCACTAACCCTTGTAGCGTGGTTGCCACAATCGTGGCTATAGCCATCAAGTCCACCTGACTGAGGCCAACTGCTGGTGGTTGTTGTGGGGGTTGTTGTGCATCTTCGTCATTATGGTTGTTGTTGCGGTTGCCGTAATGAGGATTGCGATTGTTTCTAACTGGTCGACCATCCATTTCCTACAATTATGAAAGTTCTAAGGTTGATGGCAGAATAAAGACTAAACAAAAGAATCACAATGATCGAGTAATTGCTCCAAAATTAAACATGAAACCAATGGATATAAATAATTTTTTATTGATTCCTCAAGAAAGTGCAATTACAACGAAACATCGAAAATGAGAACATAAATGCAAATGGAACACGTGGTATTACAAAGGACTACTACTAAATGTCTAATCTATCACTTCTCCTAATCCCAAATCCATAGGATCCTCTTCAACTTCTTCTTCTTCTTCGGGATCCTCCTCGGGTTCTTCTTCATGATTGGCTACTACTGCTTCCAGATGTTCAATATGACCATGCAGAACCGCATTCTGGTCGCTAAGAACTTCGACAGTGTCCTGCAGCTCTTGAATCTGAGCATCAGTCTATTCTCTATACTGATTATGCTGGTGTACGAGTTGGTGATTTTGATCCTTAAGTATTTGGATCTTCTCAACTAATGTATCACGTAACTCGATGAACTCAGCAACAGTCTCTTGAGAGGTCTCAAACTCTTCTTGAGTCTTCTTATTCCTCTCTTCTGCTTCATGCAGATAGTGAGCATATCGTTGAACATCACACCTCAAGTGTTCTGCTTGACGCTCTAACTCGTCTTTGTCCAGCTCTAGACAGTAGTTATGCTCCTTAAGTTTCTCTAGCTTCTTCTCTAAGCTCTTAATGTAGCTACTCTGGTCAGCCATATCCTACATCCAAATCATGAAAGTGAAGGTTCAGAAACGATATCAAGAATACAAGTCGAACTATAGATAATTACTGGAATGAACAGAATCAGTATGCCTATAACATTTAGTAGAAGAAAATGGCCCAAATATTTTTCAGTCTCAGAATAGCGTGAAAATTTTTCTAAAAATCCTTCACATCAAGAACATGAATGGTACCAAGTTTGGTGCAAAAATATTAAGCCGTTTGAAAATGAAAATTCCTCAAAGTTTCAAAATTTTTGAAAATTTTACGGAAATGATGATATCCCTATCTTAACGAAGGATTTTGGGGTTCGTCGGTGGTGCTAGAAAAATTGAATTGTTCTAGGTTAGGTTCTCCTCATCGAGAGCTTTCCAACGCATACTTTTAATAGTAAAAATTCCTCCTGGATCAAAAGTTATGGCCGTTTGAAGTTTGCGCGAGAAAACACCTCAACTTCCATGCCATTTGCAAGGTCTACTGCATGCGCCTACTGGAATTCGCGGGCTACTGCAATTCTGATGCTACTGCAATCAGTCTGCTGCTTTTCCAGCACTGTTAGAACCAGTCTGCTGCATTCCGAGTCTACTGACCCAGTCTTCTGCATTCAGATCTGCTGGTTTCCGTCTACTGGTTCTGATTTCGGGCTACTGGTTTTGGGTCTACTGGTTTCCATCTACTGGTTCTGGTTTCGGGCTACTGGTTTTGGGTCTACTGGTTTTCAATCTACTGGTTCTGGTTTCCCTTACTGATTTTTCCCAACTGTACGTAGTTAGTCTATATTTTCAGTAGTCTATTACAGTAGTTAATTTTCAGAAGTCTATTACAGTAGCTTATTTCAGTAACTTTCAGAACTTAATTTCAGAACTCTATCAGAACTTATTACTTCTAGTTCTCCTCCCCAGATTATGAAACCTGGTTTGCTCTGATATCACTTCAATGTCACGCCCCGGGACGGGGGTTGGTTGACACCGACGTTGCTCTCAAATTCACATTCGAAAACAACAAGCCTCAGAAGTACAGAATTCAGAAACCTGTATTTTATTCATAATAATGAATATTCAATGTCTGATACAACTCAATTAATAATGTTTTACAGCGGAAATGTAAAACCAGAAATACAATGTCGGAACAGATGCAGCGTAATTTAAAATATGAATCAGAACTGAGAACAACAATCTTAATCACCAGCCCAAAATTGAATCTGCTCTTCTTCTTCTAACTTTTCTTCCTCGTTCTTATCTGAGATGGAATTGGTGGGTGAGTGATATGATTTTCACTCAATAAGCAGGGGCGGGAATAACTCCCAGGTTTCGAAATCGTTTTCCACAGAAACAGTAATACAATAATATACAGAAAACTCGTATTTTTAGAACAGAAATCAGAATTCAAAATTTACAGGTTTCAGAACAGAAATCAGAATTAGTAAGCACTGAGCACGTTAGTGAATTTCATGGCTAAACTGATATCAGTCCCCTATATGTTCTCTCCTCTAAGGGGTGAGGCCAGAATCAGAATCAGAATTCAGAAATGTTCAGAATATATTTTCCTACCATTAGTTCACTAGGGAGTTTCAGTGCTTCAAAATCATATATCAGAAATCAAACATACAGAACTGAACTTTAAAACAGAATTATCAAACGGATTTCAAGATATTTATATATAAGCTCACTTACAATAATTTGCTTAAAGAATTTCGGTTGAAATCTGGAAATCTGCTTGCCTCGTTACTGGATTTTACAGCTTCAAAAAATGCATTCTCTTAGCTCTAATTTCAAGTGATAACTCAAGATTTTGGTAACAACTATTTCAGAGATTGAGGGTACTATTTATAGGCCAAAATCTGACTGTTAGCCTTCCAATCAATGACCATAATCTTCCATTAACAGCTTTTATTCCATGTTAAATGCTTCAGTTACAAGTCCTGAGCAGAACCAGTAGCTATCTGCTGGAATCTCGCTACTGAACTCTTCTGCTGCTGGGTTCCGTCGGCTGGATTTTGTCTGTTGGATTTTGGTCTGCTGGAAAATACCATCTTCTCCGTCTGCTGGATTTTGGTCTGCTGGAAAATACCATCTTCTGAAATATGAGTTGCTGCTGGAATTTTTCTAGCTGCTGCTATTGCTGGAATTTCAGGTTCTCACACGTATCCCATGCATTTCCCATGTCTTCCTCGGAGCTTGTCCTTCCATGATCACATCAATTCGTCAATTAAATAATCTCGGATTACAATGATATAATCTCGGGCCTTACAGTGTTGATCGATCAAGACCAGTTCAATAGTAATTCTCCTTAAATGTTGATGGATCTCCGACCTCCAGGCCGAGGAACCAACATTTTCTCTAGAGACCACTACATGAGAATCAGTGGTTCAGAGGGAAGTCATCTCACCACCCGCCCTGAAGATACTTGGATAAGATAAATATTTATGTAATTGAATCACGAAGGATGAATATCAAGAAAAATCAGTTGATCCTAATAGAGATCGACATGTGAATGAAGCTCTGAAAAAAAATATATTGAGGGAAGGGGATCACATATCAGGTATGTCCTTCCTACCAGAAATGAGTTTATTGAGTCCTGGAGAGTGGCCCAACAAAACAATTTCCTTAGCCACTCACTATGACTTAGAAAAGAAGGTTGTTGAGAGAAAAATCTGCTGCAAAAAAGGAGTCAACTAAGTTGGAAAATGGACTCACACTTTTCATTCAATTCATTGAAGATCAAGAGGGGAGTAGGTTCATGTTTGTCAGATGAACTACTGGATAGTTAGTAGATGGCAATGATGATTTATTAAGTGAAGGCAATGATCATAAAAACAATAAACTTTTGTGTGGGAAAGTTTACATCACAGTGGATTGTGTCACAAGAAAGGTGATGCTACTAGAGAAGTTCAAAATGGTGGAAGAGGAGAGCGGGGAGTTGGTGCCCGAAGAATCAATGCCTAAGGAAGGTCATACAAGAAAACTCCCGAAGGAAATTTAGGAGTGATTATCAAAGAAGATCACCCAAACAGGCCCAAATAAGTGATACTCGAGAATCTTACACCGGCCATGAACAAGTATATTAGGTCATTGTAAATCAAAGTCCTTGTGAATGGGAAACTAGTGTCTAGGTGTTAATTGATAATGACTCAGCAGTGAATGTCTTACCGGTAAGGATGTTAGGAAGTTTTGGAAAAAATGAAGAAGACTTAATCCCCACATAAGTTTTACCGGTGAGGATGTTAGGAAGTTTTGGAAAAAATGAAGAAGACTTAATCCCCACATAAGTTTATGTTGCAGAATTTATAGTAGAAACTACCAAGACCATTGGAATATTCTCTGCGGATGTTACTGCGGGGAATATGTCATCTTTGTCCAGATTTCGAAAGTTGGTTGATAATAACCCAAATAGCACCACAACCCTTGGGTGAATGAGGTAAATGAATCACAAAATCCATAGCATTATGTTTCCAATCCCATTTGGAAATTTCAAGATTATGGAATAATCCTCCAGGTTTCATTTTCTTGACTTTCACTTGCTGGAAAACAAGGCATTTCAAAATGAGTTCAGCAATGTTCTTCTTCATACGTCTCCACCAGAATTGAGGTCTCAATTTAAAATACATTTTTCGGCCTCAAAGGTGAATACTGTATTTGCTGCAATGTGTTTACGAAGAAGTGCATAATTCAAATTAGAATTATCAAGTACTACCAGCCGACCATTAAGTTGTAAAGAACCATAGGAAGAAATTTGAAAGCTAAAAAGATGTCCTGCAGATACAAGTTCTTTAGACTTTAGAATGTGTGCATCGTTTTGTTGGGCCTTTCGTATTTTAGAGATCAAGTTAAGCTCAATTTGCAATGCTGAGACGGTGAAAAATTCCAATTTCAATGAAAAGTACAGCCAGAAGTACATTTAACATCGTATACTTTGGCGACATTAACAGAAGCTAAAACAGAGTCATGAACTTTAGGACTAAAGGCATCCGCAATAACGTTCACCGACCTTGGGTGATACAGAATTTCACAATCAAAGTCCTTCAGGAGATCCATCCACATGTGTTGTCTCATATTTAAATCAGATTTAAAAAATAGATATTTCAGACTCTTATGGTTTGAATAGATAACAAACTTTTCTCCATATAAATAATGGTGCCTAATACTCAGAGCAAACACAATGACAACCAATTCAAGATCTTGAACATGATAACGAGTTTCATGAGATTTTAATTGATGAGACACATAAGGAACCACCTTGCCATGTGGCATCAGAACATAACCCAAAACTTTACCAAATGCATCTGTATACACTACAAATCCTTCTGTACCTGAGGGAATAGTAAGTACAGGTGTTGTGGTCAATCTCGTCTTCAATTCAAGAAACCTATCTTCACATTCATCTGGCCAAATGAACTTCAGATTATTCAGTGTCAGTTGAGTAATAGGTTTAGCTATTTTCGGAAACCTTTCAATAAAACAATGATCATAACTATCTAAACCCATTAAGCTACGGATTTCAAGGACATTCGTAGGTCTCGACCAATTCAATAAGATTCAACCTTAACATGATTAACAGATATGTCATGTCTCGAAATGACATGGCCAAAAAATACAACTTTGTCTATCTATAATTCACATTTGGACATTTTGGCATAAAATGATCAATGCAATGAGATTGAAGTACATGTCTCAAATGTTCATCATGCTGCATTTTTTATTTCAAATATACAAGAATATCCATCAATAAAGACGACAATGAATCGTTCAAGAAAATCCTGAAAGACACGATTCATTGGGTCCATAAAGATAGCAGAAGCATTAATAAGAACGAAAGGCACAAGTAAAACTCATAATGGTCATACCTGGTACGGAAAGCAGTTTTAGGCACATCTTCTTCTCGAACTCATACTTGATGATAACCGTAATGAAGATCAATCTTAGAGTAAACAGAACTATCCTGAAACTGATCAAATAAGTCATCAATACGTGGAAGTGAATACTTATTTTCACAGTAGCTTTATTAAGTTGCATATAATCGATAAACATTCGTATAATACCATCTTTTTTTCGAATAAATAAAACTGGAGCTCCCCAAGGTGATATACTCGATCGAATATATCGCTTATCGAGAAGATCTTGCAATTGTTATTTCAATTCCAAATGTTTCATGCGATAAAGAGATTTAGAAATAAGCACAGTCCACGGTACAAGATCAATACTAAATTCGACTTCTCGATGAGGAGGAAAATCATGAATCTCATCGGAAAATACATTCAAGAACTCTTAAGCAACATGAATATCAGATAAAAATGGCTCTTTTTTTAGAGACATCAACAACATAAATAAGAGAACTCTCATCCCCGCTAAATAATCAAGACCAAATCCCATAAGAATGAGATAAGAAGAGTGTATAAGAGCAAATCAATAATTTGAATTGATTTGAATAAATCAAAATGCATACAAACAGGAAGAAATCATAGGGAGATAATATGCTAAATCATGAAGTACTGAGTTCGTGGGAAGAACCGCCCAGAATATTAGAAGAAAAGAATAAGATCGACAGAACACAAAGGAGACATTCAACTTCACAAATATGCAAATTCTCTTGCAAATATTCCATAGCTTTAGCCTCCATATTCCAACATCTTTCATGTTCTTCAGTCCATATTTTAGCAATAGAAGTCATTCTGGTTAAGTTTTCAACACAATTTTATTATATAATCATGTATTTGTGATTTCATACTGATTTATGGATATACAAACATGTTGTGATTTTATTTCATCAAATTACATTCTCTTTTCTTTATTTTTGGCTTTTTATTTGCTTAAGATATTAAAACGAACTATCAAGTTAAGAATTAAATCTAGTATGAAATTTGAAAGTTAGATTTTTCATTATTTTCACACAATTTGGTGCTTAAAACACCTGACATACTAGCATCACAAAAATATTGTACAAACAATAATAAAAAGTTATGTTCAGGATAAGTTAATAACATTGAGTACGCAACATTTTTGGATCTAAACTGTGACATTAACTATTATCGATAATTTGCTAAAAATATTTAAGTTTCATATTCTTTAAAATAATTTATTTTATATTTATAAAATTTAAATTTTCTTTGGATGGTATCTCGACTTTTTTAGTTACATCCGAAAGTTATGATATTGCATTGTCAAATCATAATCAGACAGTGGTATTGTAGATGTTTTTTTGTGACTACTTGTACGTCAAACTCTCGAAAACTACCAATGTCTAGAATTTAATGGATAAGTTATATCTTGTATGTTTAATATAAAAAAAAAATCAACAATGGATATTGTCTGGCTACTTTGTGGAAATTTGTTGGCGATTTTTATAATTTTGTTAATGTAATTTTACTATTTTTTCCAAAATTGTAATTAGTCGTTAAAGTTTTGTTTTAGTCTGACAAATTGACCTTTATTTTCACCATGACCATCCAAGTTAATGTGAAGTCGGACATGTGAGCAATGCCCGACGTTAAATTAACATTCCATGGAAAAGGAAATAAACCCGAAAACAATTATCAACTAGTGGAACTAATAATGCTAAACTCCGAGGACTTGAAAATGACTAAGTTACATTATCAAAATAATATCATGATATAAAATTTTTTTTTTATCTTTTTTTTTTGTTCTTTAAATTTACTTATTAATTTTTATAATATGACACTTATTTAAATATAATCATTTCAAATTTAATTATAATCTTTTACTATTATTATTATTTTTTATTATATAAACTCAATTTGAGAAATGATTGCATAAAAATTTGAAATCAATAATATTTCTGTAATAGGATAAAGTATACTAGAAATCCCACGTGGCAAGGGTATGGACATGCACATGAACTGACACCGCCTTGTCGTTGCCGTGTGTGACGGTGATTTGTACAGAATATTGTCTCCTCCATTCACTTCAAAGTAGAATTAAAACTGTAATTTGACAATAAAAATCATCTAAATTACATTTTTTCCTTTGCCACTGTCATAATGACAAAAAATTAAAAAACCAGCCTCCTTTGATCGTTTTCCTAGAGGGACATCCACTCCTGAAGTTAACGATAAGGCCAAAGTATGTCATATCTATGAAGTCATGCACACCGGGCAATGCATAGAAAAGTGGAATTTGCTTTTGATATACATAATTTCAATAAGAAGCATATCTACCAAATGATATGGTGGTAAATAATTTATAATAAAAAAACTTGTCTGCCTATATATTATTTGACATTTTGACTAAGTGCTACAAACCATTTTCTCAAATGATTTGCTAAGAAAACAAGAGTTAACTTGGAACAATTTAGTGAGCCTTATAAAATAGCCACTCAAATAAAACTCATGTTTTATCAACTCCATCGCAATAACATAGAAGCTAAGTGCTGATTTAATTCAACTCAATATAGTAAAATTCAGTGTGATTCTAATAGGGGATTTGTTGCTTTAGTAGAATGTTGGCCACGTAGTGTAAATTAATCCAAACAATGAACAAAGGAGAATTTACACGTAATAAGCAAGAACAAAGAGTAAAAATGTTTTCTTCTCATTTCTCAAGCTTGGAAAAGGATGAAGAAGGATGAAGGATGGAAACAAGGCGTAATTCTCAATTCTATATGAGGTGAATCAACGTTAAGAGCTAATGCTTGAAAATATTCTAGTAGTACATGCATTTTCCTTGGCAATAAATTACCTGGATCACTTCCTAATAGAAAATTTTAATTTTAGATCAGCTTAGCATAAGACACTGCATTAACATAGCCCCTTACTGTATGGCTCTAACTCAAGATAGAATAAAATTAGTATCAATATGCTTACATTCAGTGCGGACTTGATTCAAATTACGATATTGGATTTAGATGTTATTCTTATAATAGGTTGGTTTACCAAGAATCATATAATTGTAGATTGCCGCATAAAAAATGTCAAACTCTGGACCAAGAAGAAATAGTATATCATGGCAAGGTTAAGGAGCATAAATATCTACTTTCTGCTTCGCAAAATTGGAATAAATTACATCCAGAAAAGAGGTCTACATAGCAATGATAAGTGAAATAAAAGAAGTATTCGAGCTCAAACTAGAAGATATTCCAATGGTACGAGAATTCCACACGTTTTCTCGGAACAATTACCTGGGATGATCTCGGATCGCGAAGCTGAGTTTGAGATTAATTTGGTACTCACGGTTAAACCAATCTCAAAGGCATCCTACCTAATGGACCCAGCTGAACTAAAGGAGATAAAAGAATAACTCCAAGAACTGTTGGATAAGAAGCAAATTAGACCTAGTGATTAACCTTGGGGAGCTCCAGTCATATTTGTTAATAAGAAAGACGTGAGCATGAGATTGTTTACTGACTATAAAGAATTTTAAAAAATTACAATCAAGAACAAGGACTATGTTCCAATGATATATGTCCTTTTTGATCAACTCAACGGAGCTACGGTCTTTTCTAAACTCGTTATGAGGTTAGGCTATCAACAACTTAAGGCCAGAGCTTAAGACATTCCGAAAACAACCTTTAAGACGTTATACAAAGAGCATGAGTTCATCATAATTCCATTTCGATTGACAAATGCTTCAGCGACATTCATGGATCTGATGAATAAAGTGCTTAATTCATTGCATTATAAATTTATGGTGGTGTTTATCGATGATATTTTCGTATATTCACCAAATGAGGAGGACCAAAAATATCTTCTTTCTCTCACTACTGATACATTAAAAGAGAAAAAATTATACAAATTAAAGAAATGCGAATTTTGGCTAAAGAGCGTGACTTTATTGAGTCATATTATTTCAAAATAATAAGTATCAATGGATTCGAAGAAAGTGGAAGCAATCATGGAGCAACCAAGACCGAATAATGTGGCCGAGATTTGAAGTTTTCTAAGTATGGCAGGCTTCTATCAGAAATTCGTTGAAGGATTTTCCTCGATAGAGTTACACTTACAAAATTCATTCAAAAGAACTCCAAAGTCAGTTGGAGTGAAGAATGTGAGAAAAGTTTCGAATCTCTAAAAGAGAAACTTGTTTCAACGCCAGTGTTAGTATTACCAAGTTAAGACAATGATTTCACCATCTACACTGACACATCGAAGCAAAGTCTCATATGTGTACTCATGCAAGAGGGAAGGTTGATTGTATACGCAAGAAGACAATTAAAGTCATATGAGCTGAATTACACTACACATGATCTCGAGCTAGCAACAATTTGGTTTTTGTTTTAAAATTCTTGAAGCATTATCTTTACGGAGCCAAGTATGAAATCTTCACGGACCATCAAATTCTCAAGTACTTGTTCACTCAGAAAGAATTAAACATGAGACTAAGGTGGTGGATTGAACTCTTGAAAAACCACAATTTGACAATAAGCTATCATTTAAGTAAGGCAAACAATGTAGCTGATGCTTTGAGTCGAAAAAATTAGGATAAAATCACCTTAGCTCTCAGTGCAACCATTCCTTCGAGAGACAATCAAGTTGAGGCAATGTTGGATGTCTCTTGACCCCGGTCTAGGGGCTTGATAGATTCGAAACTAAAAATGTTTTAATTTTTTGGCTCGAGTTTTGCTCCGAATAAAGTTCGAATATGAGTTTGGCTCAAAATCTTCGAACCTATTTGTTGGAATCTTATAGATTTCATAGTTTGACAAATCAATCCCTAAGGGAACTGAAGAATCTAACTAATCGAACAGACGCACAATCGTAACTGAAGAATTCGTTTTGAGCTGAACTGAAAATCCTTATCAACTGAAGTTTTCATAACTGATAGGACATCAGTTACAACTGATAATGCCCAGCTGAACTTGTAAGGTCTAGAAAATTCGAACTACTAAACCTGACTGCATGCAATCTAGGGTTTTACTAAAATATATGTTTAATTATTTTAAAGCATCAAATGCATGATCATGACATGGATATGTGTTTCATTTCATGGTTTATTAATATTTCATGCATTAGGGCTTTTATTAGTATTCCGCGCTTGAACAAAGAAAGGAGACTGGGGACGTTATGGAAATATATTTTTATTAAATAATTGTTTGAAAATGGGCCTAGGTGGAGTATTTTTACTCGTCGGGTCATATTTTAAACCGGTACGCATATTTTAGCAAGTCGGAGGACTTTTTGAATGTTCGAGCAATATTATCAAAAACTTATCTAAAAGAAATATTTTGTGAGGGCGTTTTGGGCTTATTGGGCCTAATTTAAGTTTGTTGGAAACTAAATTCCGGCGTTTGATAAAATATGAACCAACTGATACGCGCAATTCAGCAACTGGACTTAACAACTGAAATCAGCTGATCTAATAAAGAAAACTGATCAGTTGGAAACCGATCAGTTGATACATTCAGCCTGTATGCTTTTAAGCTAAGCATCCTTCAAGTGAACATGTCTCGGAAAAGAACATTCAACCGACAAAGAGACATAGAAGACTGCAACTGAATATGAAACGCCGCACTTCAATCAATACAGCTTAGAACAACGCATTTCGGCTAAAGCAGTTAAGACGTCGCATTACAATAAATGAAGCAAACAATAATGAAGTGGCAATCAACGGATACAAAGATTCAAATATATCTCAAGTTACCGTTGGAAGAGAAGCATATAAATATGACAGAAGAACAGCTGAAGTAGAAGAAAAGATCATTCCATTCAAAGCTTGATGTTATTCTGCCAAAATCTTAGCTCACTCTTACTTGATTTATTCTTAGCAGTCAAGACTACAATTTGAGCTCACTAGCACTTTGTAATAATCGTTAAATTCGATAGTGCTAAGATCAGTTACGCATTGAGAACATTTTGTAATACTAAGAGTTTCAGCTTTTGGCAGTGATAAGTCCAAACTGAAGTGGGTCAGTACAAATCTTGTATTCGATCTAAGTCTTTTAGTGAAAATCCTATCCTTGAGATAGAAGGGGTGACGTAGGAGTAATTGAAATCTCCGAACATCCAGAAACAATCCTTATGTATTTTATTTTTGTATTCTATCTTTCAGTCAGTTACTTTCCGCAACTACTTCAGTTTAACTGATTGTCATTGACCAACAAGATTCCGAGAATCAGTTTTTCACCAAACTGAACTCAAAATTCAAAAAGATCAGTTTTAATTGTGAGTGTTTATTCAACCCCCCTTCTAAACACTCTTGATACGTTAATCGATCCTATCAAGTGGTATCAGAGCGGTTGAATCTTGTTCTTAAATACTTTTGATCTATAAACTTGTTAGCATGACTTCATTCAACAAAATTCCTATGTTCTCTAGAGAAAAATTTGATGATTGGAAAATCAGAATGCAGGCTTATTTAGCAACACAAGATGATGAGATGTGGTATGTTATAACTGATGGACCCATGAAGATTCTAAAAACAAATACAACAGTTGCCATAACAGAAGGGGCACCACAAAGAATAGAAAAGCTCAGAGATGAATGGACAACTGAAGATAAAAGAAAAGCAAATCTTGATAATGTGGCTAAAGACATTCTGTACAAAACGCTGGACAAAGTAACCCTCAGCAAAATAAAGATGTGTAAGACAGCCAAAGAAATTTGGGAAAAGCTGATCCAGATGTGTGAAGGAAATGATAAAACCAAAGAAAATAAACTTTCTGTTGCTGTTCAAAAGTTTGATAACATCAAAATGAAAGCAGGAGAATCAATGCACGAGTATGATGAAAGAGTAAGCACTATCATCAATGAGTTAAATGCACTTGGAAAAGTGTATACCAACAAAGAGATTGCACTGTAGGTAATGAGAGGTCTTCCCAAGGAATGGGATGTCAAGACCATGGCAATGAGGGAGTCCAAAGATCTAAACCAGATTGAACTTCATGATCTATTTGCTGATTTAAAGGCTTATGAATTTGAGCTGCAGACCAGAGAAGGAGAATCATCTACCCCTGCAGCCACAACTGCTCTAGCTGCTGTCAGAACAGAACCAATCAATTCAGTCGAGAAATCTGCTGATCAGTTGAGCAGTGATGCTATGTCATTGTTCATTAAAAAATTTGGAAGGTTCATGAGAAAGAATCATAGGAAACATCGAGAAGCCATACCAAAGAAACAGCTCCAAAGATGAATCAAATGCCTGCTACAACTGTGGCAAAATAGGTCACTTTATTGCTTATTGTCCTAAACCCAAGAAGGATAGTCAAGGCTCAACTGATAGAAGAAAGAAATCATATGAGCACAAAAAAAGACCCAAGGAAGATAAGAAGTCCTTCAGAAAGAAACATGAGGTACTCTTAGCTGAAGAAAACAAATCTAAATGGGCAGAAACTGACAGTGAAGAGTCAGAACCAGAAAACTCATGCAGCTCTAGTGATGATGAGGAAGTCAAGTGCTTGATGGCTAATGATGCAGAAGAAGAATCATCTAGCCAACAGGTATTTGATTTCAGCTCAACTGATTTGACACGAGAAGAACTCATTCTAACACTACATGACATGGTAAATGAGTATCAAAAGCTTGCATCATCATTTGAAAAAATCAAAGCAAAGCAAACTGATCCCACAGACAATAAAACCAAAACTGATGAATCACTTGATGGGTTGAGTCTAAAAAGGGAAATTGCTGAGTTAAAAGCAGAAAGAGACAAAAATCAGTCATTAATCCAGAAGTTGATTCTTGAAACTCAAAACAGACTGAGCTCATTCAGTCTTGGAACAAGTCATCTACTGCACTGAATGAGATGCAGAATTCACAAAAATCAGTTTCTGATAAAACTGGTTTAGGGTTCAACACTCAAGGAGAAATGTATCCAAATGATACTCAACCAAAGCTAAAAATAGACAAAGGGAAATACAATCACTTTGTCAAAACAGCAGAGGTACAAGAACAAATTGAGCCCAGTAAACTGATTGAACAAACTACTGAGAATATGAACAAGGGTAGAAGATATGAGATTGGTTATAGTCAAAAATTCTCAACTGATTCACAAAGTCAGTCATCAAAGAGATTTCACAAGAACTATTCGAATAGCTATTTCAATTACTATAACTGCAAGCCAGTTCATAAGAGATATAGACTGAACAATCAGTTGAATAAAACTAAAACACATATTGTATCATTTGTACACTACACACCAAGCACACAAAAGCCGAGAAAAACCATTTGGAATACAGCTACTGGAAAGTCTGTTACTAATCCAAGTTTGGGTTCCTAAGGGACTAATCAGTTCATGACCCAAATAGATATGGGTACCAAGTTATATTATGTGTGTGATTGCAGGTAACAGGTACAAACAAGAACTCAATATAGTATTTGGACAGTGGATGTTCGCGACATATGACAGGAGATGCAAGTGCGTTATCTCAACTAATCAAATACAGTGGTCCAAACATCAGTTTCGGGGATAATTCCAAAGGTAGAACTGTGGGTAAGGGTAAGCTTATCCTATGGTAACTTTACTTTTAAAGATGTTCTATTAGTAGAAAACCTGAAGTATAACTTGATTAGCATCAGTCAGTTATGCGACAGTGGATTCTCAGTACAATTTGACAAAAATTCATGTTCAGTCAAAACTTCAACTAATAAAATCATACTAACTGGCAAACGTTGTGGAAACACATATAAACTCAGTTGGAATGATCAAACTTATGCACCAGTTTGTTTTATTGCTTTCAAATCATCTAAAAACTAGTTGTGGCAGAAGAGACTAAATCATTTAAACTTTAAAACCATTGCCTATCTGAGTAAACATGAACTTGTAACAGGTTTGCCCAAAATAGACTTTTCAAAAGAAAAACTCTGCTCAGCATGTCAGTATGGTAAACAAGTACGATCCTCTTTTAAAAACAAGGGCTGTAAATCTTCATCCCGATGCTTAGAACTGTTGCACATGGATCTCTTTGGTCCTATACCAGTCATGAGCTTAGGGGG
Source organism: Primulina tabacum (assembly GCF_025594145.1). NCBI lineage: Eukaryota > Viridiplantae > Streptophyta > Magnoliopsida > Lamiales > Gesneriaceae > Primulina > Primulina tabacum. The sequence goes on along the minus strand of NC_134562.1, from coordinate 24,625,823 downwards.
AATGAAATACACCTTGGTAGTCGTAGATGATTTTTCAAGATTTACTTGGGTTATTTTTCTTAAATCTAAAGACCATACTGCTTCGCAACTAATAAAGCTCTTCAAAAGACTTTTAAATGAAAAAATCAGTTGGAATTGATCGAATCAGATCTGATCGAGGAACTGAATTCATCAATCAAACTCTTTCAAACTTCCTAGAAAATGCTGGAATTAAGCATGAGCTCTCAGCAGCCAGAACTCCTCAGCAAAATGGTGTAGTTGAGAGAAGAAATCGGACCCTTAAAGAAGCTGCTAGAATGATGCTTGCTGATTCTGGTATTTCTCAAAGATTTTGGGCAGAGGCAGTAAACACTGCATGTTACACTCAGAACAGATCAATGATTAATAAAAATCATATGAAAACACCATATGAGATCTGGCATGGAAGAAAAAGTATAATTACTTATTTCAAAATATTCGGCTGCAGATGTTTTATTCTTGATAATGGTAAAAATTATTTAAAAGCGTTTGATGCTAAATCTGCAGAAGGAATATTTCTTGGATACTCATCAGTTAGTATAGCTTATAGAGTCTTCAACAAGAAAACCCTAAATGTTGAAGAATCTGCTCATGTTGATTTCGATGAAACTGAACTAACTGATAAGCCAACTAATCAAGTTGAGCTAGTTGATCGATTTACAGATATCAGTTTGGAAGATGATGACAAAAATGAAAGTCATGGCAATCAAAACATACTTCAAACACCTGAACCAGAAGTACTTGACCAATCAGATGTCTAGGAAGTCGTTGCTGATGATCAGTTGATAGAGCATAATGATAACATTCAAATACCAGTTGATGAAGCACCAACTGAGACTGAAAACTGTGTTCAGTTACCAACTGAAGAAATTGCTGATACAACAAATACTGAGTACAGATGGAGAAAATCACATCCACCTGATCTGGTAATAGGAAATCCATCTGATCCAGTAAGAACTCGTTATCAAATGCTAAATTTATTTATCTATTCATCTTTTGTTTCACAACTAGAACCGAAGAAAACTGATGAAGCTCTTGCTGATCCTAACTGGTTAAATGCAATGCAAGAAGAGCTAAATCAGTTCACTTATAACAATGTCTGGAACTTAGTTCCAAGACCAATTTCAAAAACTATTATAGGTACAAAATGGGTATACAGAAATAAACTGAACGAGGATGGTTCAGTTGTGCGCAATAAAGCAAGACTCGTAGCACAAGGATATAGGCAAGAGGAAGGAATTGATTACGATGAAACATATGCACCAGTTGCAAGACTGGCCTATGCTTCATTCAAGAACTTCAAAGTCTACCAAATGGATGTAAAAGGTGCATTCCTAAATGGCCAGTTGCAAGAGGAAGTATATGTTGAACAACCTCCAGGTTTTGTCAATCACAACTTTCCTGATCATGTATATCATTTGAACAAAGCCTTATATGGTCTTAAACAAGCTCCCAGAGCTTGGTACGAAACTCTTTCAAAATTTCTAACTGATCATGATTTTTCTGTTGGATCAGTTGATAAGACCTTGTTCAAATTTGCCAAGAATGATCATATTTTATTAGTTCAAATTTATGTTGATGATATCATATTCGGGTCAAATAATCCCAAATTATGCGAAAAATTTGCTAAGCTAATGCAGGATAAGTTTGAAATGAGTATAATGAGTGAACTGACATTCTTTCTTGGACTACAAGTGAAGCAACTGGAGACTGGTATATTCATCAGTCAAACAAAATATACAAAGGAGCTGCTGAAGAAATTTGGCATGGAATCATGTTCAGTTGCAAATACTCCCATGAGCTCATCAGTAAAATTGGACACTGATCAAGGGAAAATATCTGTTGAGGCGACATTATATCGAGGTTTAATAGGTTCATTGTTGTACCTAACTGCCAGTCGTCCTGATATTGTATTTGCTGTCTGTATGTGTGCTAGATTTCAAGCAAATCCTAAGCAAACACATTTCTCAGCTGCTAAAAGAATTTTGAAATATCTTAAGGGTACACAAAATGTAGAACCCGTAACTTAGACTACGTATAAACCATGCATAATTCTAGTATTTAAATTAAAATGATTTTTGTTGCATGAGTATTTAAAGTGCCTTTCTTTAAAGTTAATTATTTCATTTCAGTAGTTTTAATTTTATTCTTTCAGTTATTTCAGTGAGGCCGGACTGGAGTTGGAGTTTAGAGATAAAATTTAAGATTTAGAAATCATTTCTAGAATTTATTTTAGCTAGCAAGTAAGTTAATTTAAGTTAATAAAGAAGTTTAAGGAATTATTTAAGTTACTTGAGGTGAGTAGAAAATAAATTCATTTAAGTTCCTTAATTAAGGGGTTAGTTCACTAAATTATTTAAAGGATAGGTAAGACTTTTAAGGGTTATAAATTTAGTAACTAAACAACATTTCTCTTCATTTTTAGTGTTGATTTTCGGCCACCCTTAGTAGATTGAGCAAGGATATGCCAACTCACCTTTGACCCATTCTTTGTCATGATAACCTTTTTAATTATTGATCAACCTTAATTAGTTTATTAATAAGCAATATCCTAGTCTAATTATCATGGATAATATCGGCCATGCTCCCCCAAAAAGACTTGATCAAACCAATTCAAAATTTGAATTAGAGGTAGACTTGGTCTTGATTTTCTTCCCTATATTTTGCACCCATTCTCCTCACCCTCTTAACCATCGTTCCCCCTCCCTTAGTCTCGAAATTCAGAGTGATTTTGGAGAGAAAAATCGTGGCTAGCACTAGAGGAAACTAGAGAGAAAAATCGAGAGCAAGAAAGGTAGAATAGAAAGCGCTCCACCTCCTCCGCGCCGGATCGTCTCTTCTTTTCGTTTTTCTTTCAAACGAAACCAGGCATGCATATATTCTTCCTTGACTCTTCAATCAAGTCATACTATCATTATTTTTATGTTTTATGATCATCATTTCATGTATGAACCGAAATACATCAAAGAATTTTCAGAAAACATCACATGCAGATTTCGGTTTTCTTGTGCAGTTCACGGCTTCCTCTTGTTTTGTGGTTTCAGGTGGATGGTTCGACTCAAGGCTCCCAATGCTGCATCTAGACATGTACTAGGACATGTTAGGATCATAATGGTCCATTCATTCAAGCCCCTCACCTACTGGAAACGAAAATTGACAGCAACCCCCATTTCTGCCCAAGTGTGTTCGAAAAATTCAGTTTGCTGTCATGAAGGGAAAGGATCTGATCTTGGCTGCCCCAAGGGCCTATAGCCATGGTTAGATCACTTCCCTAGCATGTCTAAGACGTGACCAAGTCACCCTTTTGGTGGCTCGGTCCATGGTGCATCGGTTTTTAAATCAAATGCAATAACAGCCCCTTTCCCCATTTCGGCCCTTCCTTGGTACAGCATATGAGTTTCGGTTTTGGGTGGTTTGGTGTGGATCTTGGTTGGCCTATGGCCCTTAGCCATGGTTCATACCATACCCCTAGAGGTCTAGGTCGTGCCATGGTCAATCAAATGGCCACTGGAACGACACGAGATAGCAAGCAAAGCTAAACACCACACGCGCATGCAAAGGTGCTCTCGGGTGAATCTTTTCGATTGTTGCTGGAATATTCTGAATTGTGGCTGGTTTAAAGCCCTTATCCATGGTTTGAATCATTCCTTGGGACGTTGGTAAGAGGTTCTAGTCGGTGCTTCAAGCCCCAATGGCCATTAGCCTCGCAAACGACGCAAGCAAACCAAGCACAGCTGCTGTATTTTTGGACAGCAACTTGCTGTGACGGTTCAGTGGCTCGTTCGAGTCCTCGGTCGGCTTTTAGCCTATGGCCTTGGACTGGACAGTGTCTCATTGAGTTAGGAAGGTCATGTTTTGACCGTTCGTCATTCGGTTCATTTTTGAGCTCGTACGAGAATTTACGGTGCGATGTGCCAAATTGACTCTTGAAAGAGCGTTTCTTGTTTTGGCCTCCATTCACCTAGATTTCGGCCCTCACCATTTTAGGAGCATTATTTTATCATTTTTAGACGTATTTTAATCATGACTACATGACGGTTCAGTGTTGGTTCGGGTTGGTTCGGAGTCATGATTAAATACGAAGTCGGTAGGCGTAATTGTCACATTTTAGAATGTTAGTGCATAGTTTGGTCCCATAAATTTATTGCATATTTTTCATGACATATTTAGGTTGCAGCGAGCCTGGGAGCGATCCAATCCAAGCAGTAAATTATTACATGATATTTAATTGTGCCATTTAATTATATTACGTGCATAAATATTTAAAAATGTTCATTTTTGAGATTATGTGATATTGCTTGTGGCCATTACACTATCATGGGATTATTGCTAAATCCGGTCGCCAGTTACCGATCTGGTCGTCAGTTACCGGTCAGTTGAGTTTGTTTCACCCAGTATACTGTGGCTACAGTCTGATCAGACGTTTACTATTTTATCCGGTCGCCGGTTACCGGTCATGGGAGCATTTTATTATCCGATCGCCAGTTACCGGTCAGTTTCAGTGCAGGGGCCACTTGCGTATACCATAATCTCACCAGTAAAATTATTACAGGCTATTTCAGTTCAGGGCTCCAAGGAGCAAACATTTTTACTATGATATTTTCAGTTCAGTTATGCACGTATTATAATTAATCATGACACGACACTTTTACGATATGCCTCATGACATGACATTTTTATTCCATGAAATTTTACTATAGTATTTACTGGTTATTTACGATATATGCATGTTGAGTCTTTAGACTCACTAGACTTGATTGTTGTAGGTTCTGATGATGCCGGGGCCGAGGGCGGGGACCAGTGAGCAGGCTCGAGTCGGCAGTAGTAGGACCCGAGGACCTCAGTTCAGCATTTATTTTTAATTGATGGCTCAAACGTTTTAATTATTGTTGGAAAAACTTTTTACTGTTATTTCAAAAATGTTAATTCTTCCGCTGCCACATTGAACATCAAACTTTATTTATAAGTTCATTTATGAAGGAGACAATTTTAATTATTTAAAAAGAAAAATTTTAAATTTTTCCGCAAATTTCCAAGTAAGGATTTTTAGCCCCGTTATAGATGGTATCAGAGCGGTGGTTCTGTATAGGGTTGTACTACTACTGACCAAGAGAAGCTCACGAAGTCACGTCTTCGGTCTGTAAGTTTATATTTACGCATTTTCTTTAAAGCATGAATTATTTTCTTAACGGCATGATTTCATGAAGCATTGTATGTCCAGATTCATTTTATTTGTTCAGTATTTAAATTTAAATAAATTATGGAATTATGCATGTTAGTTACGTATGGGTTATGTATGGAACAGTATGCCCCTAGACGCATCCTTGAGCGCCCTACTGAGGATGAGCCTCGCCGAGAGGACAGAGAGGAGGCGAGGCAGGAGAGAGACTTACCACCTCCACCTCCACCAGACATGAATGCCCAGATGTTAGCTGGGATGACTCAGTTCTTCGCACAGTTTGCGGGAAACAATGCTATGGCGACCAGGCCGACAGGGCCCGAGGCTTTCTACGAAAGATTCATGAAGATGCGTCCGAAAGAGTTTTCTGGGACGTCGGACCCCATGATTGTCGAGGGCTGGATCAAGTCCCTCGAGGTTATTTTTGATTTCATGGAGCTTGGCGATGCGGATCGAGTTCGTTGTGCCTCTTATCTTTTCGGAGGAGACGCCCGCTTATGAAGGGAAGGAGCTTCAGTAGCCCTTGATTTGGCTACCCTGACTTGGGCACGTTTCACGGAGGTATTCTACTCCAAATACTTTGCTGAGGAAGTGCGCACCAGGTTGACCACTGAGTTTATGAGCTTGAGGCAAGGAGATATGACTGTTACGGAGTTCATCCGTAAGTTCGAGAGGGGTTGTCATTTTGTACCCTTGATCGCAAACGATGCTAGAGCCAAGATGATGCATTTTCTGGTGGGTCTACGGTCGATCTTGCGCCGTGATGTTAGGGTGTCTGACCCTACTTCTTATGAGGTCGCTGTCTCCAAAGCCTAGCCGCAGAGCAGGATCAGCTGTGATATCGAGAGAGATCGCTTGGGAAAGCGACCAGCCCAGATACCGCACCGCCCTCCTCCTCAGCAGCATCAGCAGCAGAACAAGAGGCCTTTTCACGGACCGCCTAGAAACAGAGCCCAGCTGCAGCAGCAGCAGCGGGGACGCCCAGCCCCGAGGGCTCCTGAGCGCCCAGTCTGTCCTAAGTGTTCACGTCGCCATCCTGGAGCATGTTTGTACGGCTCAGGAAAGTGTTATAGGTGTGGTAGTCCAGACCACTTATTTCTGCAGTGCCCTCAAAGGAACCTGCCTACCCAGGGCAGAGTGTTTGCTCTCCATGCAACGGAGACGAACCCCGATACTATGCTGATGACAGGTACCTTAAGCTTTGAGTCTGCATTTGGAACTTAATGTTTTGGGTTAATATTTTGAACATAGAATTGCGTTAGGATTGCATGCTCTACTTTGTATTATTTTGGAAATTTAAGTTAGAAGAACTTCAACCTTTGCATGTCTATAAGTTTAGCCTTTGTAACTATTGGGTTCAACTTAGAGTTCCGATCTTTCAAGGAGAATTTTTATATCCAGTTTTGCTACGAAGGCCTTAATAGATTCAGGGGCCACTCACTCATTCATTTCAGAGGTCTTTGCTAATTTCCTTAAAGTTAAGACCATTGGGCTAGATATAGCCTATTCCATAGTACTGCCGTCTGGCGAGGAGATGGCAGCCACCAGTGTGATCCGAGACATAGATCTTGAGCTCCATGGCAACCTTGTTTATGCGGATCTGATCGTACTGCCAATGCCAGAGTTTGACATTATACTAGGGATGGATTGGCTACTGCGGAACAGAGTTTTGATTGACTTCCAGCGGAGATCTGTTCTAGTCCGACCGCCTGGAATGACGCATTTCTTATTTGAGCCAGACAGGTACTTTCCTCTACCACGTATTATTCCATATGTTCAGGCTAGGAAGCTCATGCATAGAGGGTGTCAGGCGTTTCTAGCAACCTTTGTATCTGTCCCCGAGGCACCCAGTCAGTCAGCCTCAGATGTTCCGATTGTTAGAGACTTCTTAGACGTTTTTCCTGAGGACGTCTCTGGTATGCCACCTGAGAGAGAGGTGGAGTTTTCCATAGAGCTTATGCCAGGTACGGCTCCGATATCAAAAGCACCGTACCGACTTGCACCGACAGAGATGGCAGAGCTTAAGAAGCAGATTCAGGAACTTCTTGACAAGGAGTTCATACGCCCTAGTTTCTCACCTTGGGGCGTGCCAGTCTTGTTTGTTAAGAAGAAAGATGGCACGATGAGGCTTTGTATTGACTATCGGGAGTTGAACAGAGTTACAGTGAAGAATAAATACCCACTTCCGAGGATTGAGGATCTTTTTGACCAGTTGCAGGGAGCTTCGATTTTCTCTAAGATAGATCTGCGTTCCGGTTATCACCAGTTGAAGGTGAGAGATGCTGATGTTTCAAAGACAGCTTTCAGGACTCGTTATGGTCACTACGAGTTTCTTGTGATGCCGTTCGGTTTGACGAATGCGCCAGCGATCTTCATGGATCTCATGAATCGCATATTTCAGCCATACCTCGACCAGTTTGTGATAGTGTTCATAGATGACATTCTTGTCTACTCCAAGAATCGGGAGGATCACAGCAGGCATCTGGCCACAGTGTTGCAGACATTGCAAAAGCACAAAATATTCGCAAAGTTCAGTAAATGCGAATTCTGGTTAGAGAAGGTGGCGTTCTTAGGCCACATTGTATCCAGCAGTGGTATTGAGGTAGACCGAGCGAAAGTTGCAGCAGTCAGAGATTGGGTTGTGCCGCAAAATGCATCAGAGATCCGCAGTTTTCTTGGCTTAGCAGGATATTATCGGAAGTTCATTAAGAGATTCTCTTCGATTGCAGTTCCACTCACAGCACTGACCAAGAAGAATGTGAAATTTGTTTGGAGCGAGGAGTGTCAGAAGAGCTTCGATACTTTGAAGCAAGCTCTTATCTCAGCACCAGTTTTGGCCGTTCCGTCAGGGTCCGGTGAATTTGTTCTGTATACCGATGCTTCGAAGCTCGGTCTTGGCGCAGTATTGATGCAGCATGGGAAGGTGATAGCTTATGCTTCTAGACAAATGAAGACTCATGAGAAGAACTACCCTACCCATGATCTAGAGTTGGCCGCAGTAGTTTTTGCCTTGAAGATTTGGAGGCATTATCTGTATGGAGAGAAGTGCCAGATCTTTACTGACCACAAGAGCCTCAAGTATTTCTTTACGCAGAAGGAGCTGAACATGCGTCAGAGGCGTTAGTTGGAGCTTGTGAAGGATTACGACTGTGACATTAGCTACCACCCGGGTAAAGCTAATGTAGTTGCGGATGCATTGAGCAGAAAAGTCGCAGTGATGGCTCATTTGACAGTGTCGAGACCTCTTCAAATTGAGATGCTGAGGTTTGATCTTGAGACTTATCCTCACGGTAGAGTTCCCCGTCTATCTACCTTGACCATTCAGTCTTCTCTTTTGGACCGTATTCGCAGTGGTCAGTCATCAGATGAGCAGTTAGCAAAGTGGAAGCAGAGGGATGAGACCAAGGGCAGTGTCTTGTATTCAGTCAGTGATGGTATTGTGAGATACCGAGACAGGATGTGGGTTCCTAGCAGTGATTCTATCCGAGCAGATATCTTATTAGATGCCCATACGTCGCCGTACTCTATTCATCCAGGGAGTACGAAGATGTACAAGGATATGCAACTATTGTATTGGTGGCCAAGGATGAAGAAGGATATCAGGCGATTTGTGTCCGAGTGTCTGACTTGCCAATTAGTGAAAGCGGAGCATCAGAGACCAGCAGGTTTGCTCAAGCCTCTCCCTATTCCCGAGTGGAAGTGGGAGAATGTTATCATGGACTTTGTGACCGGATTTCCGAGGTCAGCCAGAGGATCGAATGCTATCTGTGTGATTGTAGATCGTCTTACCAAGTCAGCGCACTTCTTGCCTATTAAGACGACTTTCACCATGGTTCAGTATGCAGAGCTGTATATCCGAGAGATAGTCCGACTCCATGGTATTCCAGTTTCTATCGTATCTGACAGAGATCCCAGATTCACTTCCTCATTTTGGAAGAGTTTGCATTCGACTATGGGTACGAAGTTGCTGTTTAGCACAGCTTTTCATCCGCAGAAAGATGGGCAGTCAGAGCGAGTCATTAAGATTTTAGAGGATCTTCTCCGTGCTTGCGTCATTGATTTCTCAGGGAGTTGGGAGTCGAAATTGCCATTGGTTGAGTTCACTTACAACAACAGCTTCCAGTCTTCCATTGGTATGGCTCCGTATAAAGCACTATATGGCCGCAAGTGTTGATCTCCTGTTCATTGGGATGAAGTAGGAGAGAGAGCAGAGTTGGGTCCAGATATTATTCAGCAAACTGTCGATGTAGTAGCCCGGATCCGTGATAGAATGAGGACTGCTCTGAGTCGACAGAAGAGTTATGCCGATCAGCGGAGGAGAGATTTAGAGTTTGCTGTCGGCGACCATGTCTTTGTAAAAGTGGCACCTATGAAGGGTGTCATGAGATTTGGCAAGAAAGGGAAGCTCAGTCTGAGATTCATTGGACCATTTGAGATCCTCGACAGAGTTGGGATGCTAGCTTATCGTGTGGCTCTTCCGCCGAATCTGGCCAGAGTACACAATGTGTTCCACGTCTCCATGCTGAGGAAGTACATGGCGAACCCTTCGCATGTCCTGAACTTTGAGCCGTTGCAGCTTACTACGAACCTATCTTATGAGGAAAGGCCAGTGCAGATCCTAGACAGGCAGGAGAAGAAGCTTCGGAACAAGCTGGTTAAGCGAGTCAAAGTCAAATGGCTCAACCATTCAGAGGAGGAAGCTACATGGGAGTCTGAGTCGGAGATGAGAGATCATTACCCCGAGTTATTTGGTGAGTTTTAATTTCGAGGACGAAATTTCTTTTAAGGTGGGAAGGATTGTAGAACCCGTAACTTAGACTACATATAAACCATGCATAATTCTAGTATTTAAATTAAAATGATTTTTGTTGCATGAGTATTTAAAGTGCCTTTCTTTAAAGTTAATTATTTCATTTCAGTAGTTTTAATTTTATTCTTTCAGTTATTTCAGTGAGGCCGGACTGGAGTTGGAGTTTAGAGATAAAATTTAAGATTTAGAAATAATTTCCAGAATTTATTTTAGCTAGCAAGTAAGTTAATTTAAGTTAATAAAGAAGTTTAAGGAATTATTTAAGTTACTTGAGGTGAGTAGAAAATAAATTCATTTAAGTTCCTTAATTAAGGGGTTAGTTCACTAAATTATTTAAAGGATAGGTAAGACTTTTAAGGGTTATAAATTTAGTAACTAAACAACATTTCTCTTCATTTTTAGTGTTGATTTTCGGCCACCCTTAGTAGATTGAGCAAGGATATGCCAACTCACCTTTGACCCATTCTTTGTCATGATAACCTTTGTAATTATTGATCAACCTTAATTAGTTTATTAATAAGCAATATCCTAGTCTAATTATCATGGATAATATCGGCCATGCTCCCCCAAAAAGACTTGATCAAACCAATTCAAAATTTGAATGAGAGGTAGACTTGGTCTTGATTTTCTTCCCTATATTTTGCACCCATTCTCCTCACCCTCTTAACCACCGTTCCCCCTCCCTTAGTCTCGAAATTCAGAGTGATTTTGGAGAGAAAAATCGTGGCTATCACTAGAGGAAACTAGAGAGAAAAATCGAGAGCAAGAAAGGTAGAATAGAAAGCGCTCCACCTCCTCCGCGCCGGATCGTCTCTTCTTTTCGTTTTTCTTTCAAACGAAACCAGGCATGCATATATTCTTCCTTGACTCTTCAATCAAGTCATACTATCATTATTTTTATGTTTTATGATCATCATTTCATGTATGAACCGAAATACATCAAAGAATTTTCAGAAAACATCACATGCAGATTTCGGTTTTCTTGTGCAGTTCACGGCTTCCTCTTGTTTTGTGGTTTCAGGTGGATGGTTCGACTCAAGGCTCCCAATGCTGCATCTAGACATGTACTAGGACATGTTAGGATCATAATGGTCCATTCATTCAAGCCCCTCACCTACTGGAAACGAAAATTGATCAGCAACCCCCATTTCTGCCCAAGTGTGTTCGAAAAATTCAGTTTGCTGTCATGAAGGGAAAGGATCTGATCTTGGATGCCCCAAGGGCCTATAGCCATGGTTATATCACTTCCCTAGCATGTATAAGACGTGACTAAGTTGCCCTTTTGGTGGCTCGGTCCATGGTCCATCGGTTTTTAAATCAAACGCAATAACAGCCCCTTTCCCCATTTCGGCCCTTCCTTGGTACAGCATATGAGTTTCGGTTTTGGGTGGTTTGGTGTGGATCTTGGTTGGCCTATGGCCCTTAGCCATGGTTCATACCATACCCCTAGAGGTCTAGGTCGTGCCATAGTCAATCAAATGGCCACTAGAACGACACGAGACAGCAAGCAAAGCTAAACACCACACGCTCATGCAAAGGTGCTCTCGGGTGAATCTTTTCGATTGTTGCTGGAATATTCTGAATTGTGGCTGGTTTAAAGCCCTTAGCCATGGTTTGAATCATTCCTTGGGACGTTGGTAAGAGGTTCTAGGTCGGTGGCTTCAAGCCCCAATGGCCATTAGCCTCGCAAACGACGCAAGCAAACCAAGCACAGCTGCTGTATTTTTGGACAGCAACTTGCTGTGATAGTTCAGTGGCTCGTTCGAGTTCTCGGTCGACTTTTAACCTATGGCCTTGGACTGGAAAGTGTCTCATTGAGTTAGGAAGGTCATGTTTTTGACCGTTTGTCATTCGGTTCATTTTTGAGGTCATAAAAGAATTTACGGTGCGATGTGCCAAATTGACTCTCGAAAGAGCGTTTCTTGTTTTGGCCTCCATTCACCTAGATTTCGGCCCTCACCATTTTAGGAGCATTATTTTATCATTTTTAGGCGTATTTTAATCATGACTACATGACGGTTCAGTGTTGGTTCGGGTTGGTTCGGAGTCATGATTAAATACGAAGTCGGTAGGCGTAATTGTCACATTTTAGAATGTTAGTGCATAGTTTGGTCCCATAAATCTATTGCATATTTTTCATGACATATTTAGGTTGCAGCGAGCCTGGGAGCGATCCAATCCAAGCAGTAAATTATTACATGATATTTAATTGTGCCATTTAATTATATTACGTGCATAAATATTTAAAAATGTTCATTTTTGAGATTATGCGATATTGCTTGTGGCCATTACACTATCATGGGATTATTGCTAAATTCGGTCGCCAGTTACCGGTCCGGTCGCCAGTTACCGGTCAGTTGAGTTTGTTTCACCCAGTATACTGTGGCTACAGTCTGATCAGACGTTTACTATTTTATCCGGTCGCCAGTTACCAGTCATGGGAGCATTTTATTATTCGATCGCCAGTTACCGGTCAGTTTCAGTGCAGGGGCCACTTGCGTATACCATAATCTCACCAGTAAAATTATTACAGGCTATTTCAGTTCAGGGCTCCAAGGAGCAAACATTTTTACCATGATATTTTCAGTTCAGTTATGCACGTATTATAATTAATCATGACACGAAACTTTTACGATATGCCTCATGACATGACATTTTTATTCCATGAAATTTTACTATAGTATTTACTCGTTATTTACGATATATGCATGTTGAGTCTTTAGACTCACTAGACTTGATTGTTGTAGGTTCTGATGATGCCGGGGCCGAGGGCGGGGACTAGTGAGCAGGCTCGAGTCGGCAGTAGTAGGACCCGAGGACCTCAGTTCAGCATTTATTTTTAATTGATGGCTCAAACGTTTTAATTATTGTTGGAAAAACTTTTTACTGTTATTTCAAAAATGTTAATTCTTCCGCTGCCACATTGAACATCAAACTTTATTTATAAGTTCATTTATGAAAGAGGCAATTTTAATTATTTAAAAAGAAAAATTTTAAATTTTCCGCAAATTTCCAAGTAAGGATTTTTAGCCCCGTTATACAAAATGTTGGGTTATGGTATTCTAAAGACTCTACTTTCAATTTAATTGGATATTCAGATGCAGATTATGCAGGATGTAAGCTTGATCGTAAAAGTACAAGTGGATCTTGTCAGTTTCTAGGAGACAGACTGATCTTTTGGTTCAGCAAAAAGCAGACATCCATAGCTACCTCAACAACTGAAGCAGAATACCTTGCTGCTGGTATTTGTTGTGCACAACTGATTTGGATCCAGCAACAACTGAGAGATTATGGAGTGATTACAAATGAATCGCCCATATTTTGTGACAATACGAGCACAATTGCCATCACCTATAATCCAGTTCTTCACACAAGGACCAAGCATATAGATGTCAGGCACCACTTCATTAGAGATCATGCTTTGAAGAAGGACATTAGACTGGAGTATATTTCAACTGAGCAACAAGCAGCTGACATCTTCACCAAACCATTACCCGAGACTAAGTTTTCTTAGTTTCGCAATATTCTTGGTTTAATTGACTTGTCCTAAAATTATTATTGATGCTGTTATACTAATAAAATTCTTTGCAGAAAATAAGAACACAACAACAAATTGGAAATGATACTTTATTAAGAATAAAATCGATTCCATCTTACAAAAGATAACTTAGAACCAACTGAATCTTGCCATTCTGTAATCCAATTATTCAACTCATAAATTCGGGTTCTAGAAAATGATTCAGTTGTAGAAATCTTCTCAATCACATGTCATTCCTTCCATAGCATTGCTTGTAACAGAACATTGTCATCAACCAGGTCTGTAACATGCCTGACTTCAAAACGATCAATGTATTTTCTTGCTATTGCTGCTTGAGCACGAGAAGGAGCAGCACCACTACTACTTATCCTCTGCAAATCATGAATTTTGAACCATGTTGACATCACTTTCATCAAGACATATTCCTCCATCGTGTTCTTCAACTCTTCTAAATAAGGACTTAATTGTTCAGTAGCATTAATATGCGTACTGTTGCATGCATCAGAATTACTTGAATCCGACATATTGAACTGTTATTGTCTCACATTTTATCTCTCTCGTCTTGTTTATAGACAGATGACATTAAATGTTGAAGAAACCAAAGAGTCTCAAGTCAACCGAAGCGTTTTTCTCATTTACCCAGGCTTCTTATTTATCAGTTGTTCATTATCAACTGATATCAGTTTGTCATTTATTACTTAATGCTTAACTGATTTCAGTTCATAGTCAACTTATATAACTTAGTCTTTCATCAGTTCATCTGCTTAAGTTCGCAATTCATATATAACAACTGATGAAATTTATCAATTGCAGGAAAGAGAAAAACAAAATTAAGCTTATATAAATACTTCATTCAACCATAAACGTTTGCATGGATTACATCATCATATTTTTCCTCTACAACAATTATCCATATTTTCAACCAAGTGGATAAAGGTGCGGTAGATGTCTTGACAAAGCTCTGAGAAACAGCTATGCGCTTAAGGATTTTCAGTTCCTTTCGAAGCATTAGCTGATAGATATGACCATCCTTAAAGATGTCCACCCACACAGCTATGTTCAAGTGCTCCCGCACTCTTTTCAACTCTGCCACCAGTTCGGGAGTGGTAGCATCTCCAGTATTATACAGGAACTCAAGCTTCTGTAACTTTTCCCAGTAGTGAAGAGTCTTATAGAAGACTTCATCTTCTATAACAGCCTTCCTGATCTCCAGAGCAAACGGCGAAGCACTCGAGCTACTCGTATCTGACATTCTTTTTGTCTTGAATATCTTCACCAATATGACTGAAACTAACCGTGTTACTTCTATTTATAGATGAAAATCAAGGAAGCTGAAGGGCCGTCAACGTTTTAGCAAACGATAATCTTTCTGACCTTTAAATTTATTTTATATCGTCACTTTCAATTATTCTATGCACCGATTAAGGGGGAATATCAGTTTTTAAGAGGTTAACTGAGAAGACAAATGTTAGTAAACTCTCAATTGAAAGGACACAGTCTTACAACTGATCGTTCAGTTGAGAATTTCACTAATCTTCTCACATAAGTTAACTTATTAATCATATTATATTCCAAATCAACTGACGTGACTGCAGTTTCATAACGTGTCCTATTTAAACCGCTCACTTTTTTGCACACACGCTTACAGCACGCGTACACATATTTTTATTCAAATTTTTTCATGGACTGACATGTGTTCCGAATTTGAACAGTCACGTACAAATGTACTATGTCCGCTTCAATTCAGTTTTCTTTCTTACGAATACAATCAGTTCCTAAAAGCATACTAATTCCAGAGCTTATCTTTTACGAATTTCAGATCGTTTTATCTTTCGAAATGGTGAATCAAATCCCAGCTCACGTGTTGAACGCTATGGCCATTGATTTTGACTCAGTTTTATCAATTCAAGAAGCTGAAATTAAGAACGTCTTTCTGAAGATTGAATCTGCTGGTCTCAGGATGTTTTTGGGACAATCTACGAAGGAGATATACCCCAAGGAAGTAAATGAATTCTATCTGAAGGGATTTGTCACTACTGATGGAAGTATCTCTGTAACTGTAAATGATCAGCTGTTGATCCTATCTGAAGAGGCCTTCGGAGAAATTTTCTCTTTGCCAACTGATGGGTACGTCAACTTCTCTCAAGTCAAAACATCTGACATTGAGGAAATGCAATCTTTACTGTCTGCTGATGGGCGGAAAATCAAAGTTTCGATCCAAAGAAAGAGCTGAAATCAGAAATTCAATTATTAGCCGACATTGTGGCGAAGGGCATATTGGCTAAGGCATGCTCTTATGCTGCCCTTACTCTTGAAAAATTCCAAGTGATGACCATTATCATGGGAGAGAAGAAAGCTAACTGGAGGCATATTATTTTCAGTATTCTGAAAAATATGCTTCAATCTACCAAATAATCAAGAGGCTTTGTTATTCCAATCAGTTATCTTCTGAAACTAAAGGGATTGGTAGCTGACAATGCTGGAAAATCATCAAAGTTCAAGGTATTCACTGCCAAGAACATCTTGCCGCCAAAGACCAAACTGGACATTTCTCCCAAACAGTTTTTGAAAACCAAACAGGAGGTTGGGACGCAACCACCTGCTCCAACTCCAGTCAAGAAGGCCAAAACTTTGACCCAATTGAAGACTGCAAAACGAAAACTGATTATCAGTGAATCCGATACCGAGAAGACGCCCTCTCCAAAAGTTGCCAAGAAACCAAGAACACAAAGGACAAAATTACCAACCACAGTAGAATCTATTCTTACTGAAAGGCTGAAATCTTCGGATGCCCAATAGCTATCAAAGCACTTCCTCTGAAGATCATCCCACCAGAAATCTCAGCTGGTGCAACAAAGGAAACAGTAAGGATCAAAGCTCCTCTAATCCATATAAATCATCCTACTGTTCTAGCATCTGCCAGACCCAAAGGTATAAAGATTATAGAACTGGTGGATACTACTCGTACTGGATTGGAAATTCCACACATCCTCAGTACTGAAAAAGGCAAGGGCAAATTGATTGAAGATCCCAGGCCATCCAATTCCATTCAAACTCATATTGACCTTGTTTGGGAACAGTTTAATAATTTTGCAGCATCAAAACTTCAATCCTATGATGCCTGGACCGCTTACAGAACTCAAATTTTTGCTAAGCAGCTGAAAAAGAAATCCCAGCTGAACAAGTTTATCAAACTGGAAGCAATTGTCCTCAAGATGGTCAAAGATGCCACAATTGTTCAGGCTTTGGAGAGGAAAACCTATTTTTTTGACCAAATTCGAGCTAAGAAGCTATCTCAACCTGCTTGAAAAATTGAAGGCAAACTACATTCCCACCAATCCAACTGCTTATAATGATCGAGCTGTGATCACTCAGCTAGATACAGATCTTACTAGCTTGCAAGCTTATATAAAAGTGTGGGAAATAGATCAGGAGTTAGTTCTTCCTGAGGAAGCCTCTGAAGAAGAAGAAGAAGAACCCTCCTCTCAGCAGAAAGAGCCACCCTCAGAACAAACTATTGTTACAGCTGAAGAAACAGTTCAGGATGTGCCACAATCATTTGATGTGGAACATCAGCTGTACTCTGAAGCCGAGTTGGATTTTGCCAACATTGATGAAATTATTCAAGCAGTGGTGACAGAATCTGTTATTAATGAACCTTTATCAGTTGATCACTCCACTGATCAAGCAGCTGAAAAGAATACCATCTTAACTGAAGAGCCAGTTAAGGCCGCCATTTTTGAACCAAATGATACAAGAATGATGTCTGCTCAATCACCAGATCACCAAATTGCTGAGAATCTGGAGGCTCTGTTGCCTACTTCTGACAATCCTCCAACTAAAGAGTCAGCTCGAATCTCAGATGACTATCCAGCAGAAGCATCAGTGTATGACTCACTAGCTGAAGATCCTGCAAACTCTCACATTCAGCAGAAAAGCTCAAATGCTGAACAACATCAGTCTTCACCTCATCTGGTCCAAGTGGCAGTAACTGAAACAGATGTTCCAGAACCAAATATTCCTGAAACAATGATATCTGATAGAACCATGGTGGTTTTTGATCAAGTCTCACAGGAAGCTGGAGCGTCGAATCAGCCAAATCTTAACTCCGCCAAAGATCTTGATTTTGTTCTTGCAGAAATTCAGGAAATTCAGCATGATATACATAGAGTGATTAATGATCTGTACAAGATTCAGCATACTCAATTAGAACATTCTCTGAAGCTAGAACATTCTGAGGCATTCAACTCAGAGAAACTGAAAGCAATTTAAGAAGCCTTAAACTCTCTGTTTCAATCAATGGAAGCAATTAAGAAGAACAAAGGTTTGGCTGAGAGTCTCTCCATCACTCAAGTCGTTATCAGCAAACGAGTCGAAAATCTAGAGACGCTTGTAACAAGAAAAATAGACTCGTTGCAAAACACAATGCTCTCTGCTGTCTCTAGCATATCCACTACTGTCAATGTTTTATCAACAGATGTTCGGAAATTCTCATTGAAGATGGAGTTGTTTGAAAAAAAGGGGGAAGAGATCAAAGAGATTCTAGAACAACAAAAGAAATCTTCTTGTTGAAGAAAAATCTCTACAGATTCGTGTAGTCCATTATTCAGTTGATCAATCTCTTATTTTATCTCGTTGAAGAAAAATCTCTACAGATTCGTGTAGTCCATTATTTAGTTGATCAATCTCTTATTTTATCTACAATGAGTTCAGATGTTCATTTATTATTTACTTAGTTTTGTCAAACACCAT
Source organism: Primulina tabacum (assembly GCF_025594145.1). NCBI lineage: Eukaryota > Viridiplantae > Streptophyta > Magnoliopsida > Lamiales > Gesneriaceae > Primulina > Primulina tabacum. Next base: position 24,607,526 of record NC_134562.1, on the reverse strand, counting down.
AAAGGAAGAAATTGTTGGAAACTAAATTCCGGCGTTTGACAAAAAATGAACCAACTGATACGCGCAATTCAGCAACTGGACTTAACAACTGAAATCAGCTGATCTAATAAAGAAAACTGATCAGTTGGAAACCGATCAGTTGATACATTCAGCCGTATGCTTTTAAGCTAAGCATCCTTCAACTGAACATGTCTCGGTAAAGAACATTCAACCGACAAAGAGACATAGAAGTCTGCAACTGAATATGAAACGCCGCACTTCAATCAATACAGCTTAGAACAACGCATTACGGCTAAAGCAGTTAAGACGCCGCATTACAATAAATGAAGCAAACAATATGAAGTGGCAATCAACGGATACAAAGACTCAAATATATCTCAAGTTACCGTTGGAAGAGAAGCATATAAATATGACAGAAGAACAGCTGAATTAGAAGAAAATATCATTCCATTCAAAGCTTGCTGTTATTCTGCCAAAATCTTAGCTCACTCTTACTTGATTTATTCGTAGCAGTCAAGGCTACAATTTGAGCTCACTAGCACTTTGTAATAATCGTTAAATTCGATAGTGTTAAGATCAGTTACGCACTGAGAACATTTTGTAATACTAAGAGTTTCAGCTTTTGGCAGTGATAAGTCCAAACTGAAGTGTGTCAGTACAAATCTTGTATTCGATCTAAGTCTTTTAGTGAAAATCCTATCCTTGAGATAGAAGGGGTGACGTAGGAGTAATTGAAATCTCCGAACATCCAGAAACAATCCTTGTGTATTTTATTTTTGTATTCTATCTTTCAGTCAGTTACTTTCCGCAACTACTTCAGTTTAACTGATTGTCATTGACCAAAAAGATTCCGAGAATCAGGTTTTCACCAAACTGAACTCAAAATTCGAAAAGATCAGTTTTAATTGTGAGTGTTTATTCAACCCCCCCTTCTAAACACTCTTGATACGTTAATTGATCCTATCAAAGTTGTATTGGGCCCAAACTCCTTCACCTCTTTTATTAAGGGCCCATCGACAACCTTTTTATATCAAACCCTACCCCAAAACCCTAAAACTAATCCTTACACACGTTCGGCCAGCCCCACCATCACTTCCAGTAGCTTTTCCACGTCCAGCAGCAGTGTGGTGGTCGGTTTTTGCAAGAAAACATCAGTGGAAACGTTGCCACATCTTCCGATGTTCGTCCCTCGCTCCGTTGGTCATCGTTTTGCATACGGTTTTCCACTAAGGTACATCCTATACCCCCTTTTTCTCATCAATCACGCTACGGTATGTATGCTGAATGTTTTGCATGATATTTTGTCAAACTATCATTATGCATCAGGATTTCATGGTTTTTGCTTGAAAATGTTGAGATTTCTTCATTAGAGTGGTGGTAGAGGACGATTTTGAGAGGGTTTAGATGAGTTCTAAGTGCTGGTACAACATCTGGATCGAGGTCGTGTAGGAGGCCGAGCGTGTTCTTGATTTTGGACGCATTTGGTGGCTCGATCAAGTGAGGAAGCTTGAACAGCGTGCGTGGGCTCGGTCTGGGTCATGGTTCAGGTCCTGGTGGGTCTGAGTCTAGGCTTGGGAGGGTCCATGAGCCGCTGGCAGTAGGACGTAGCGTGAGTCGATCGAGGGAGTCAAGTTAGCCAAGTCGTGTGTGGAGATTTGGGTAGGCCTGCATGCAGAGGCTGTAGTCGCGAGTTAGGTCAGTCCAGCAGAGGGATCATGGTTCGGTCTTGGTCTCAGGATAGTCGCCTAGGGGTTGGTCTATTGGGTCTTGGGATAGGATCAAAAAATGAAAGCCAAAGGTGAATTAGGGTTTGACTCTTCTTGTGCAGAATTTTTCCAGCAGCTGATCGGTCGTGTTTGAGGGCCTTAGGTGGTCTGATTTAGGTTGTTTAGAGGCTGGTAGGAAGTGAATAAGTAGTGGTTAAAATTTGGGAAAGTTTGGTTAAGTTTCGAGTTGATTCGGGTTAAAACCGAGACCCAATCTAAAATTTAAAACGAATCGTAAAAGTTATGGGACGAGCTCCAAGTTACGTCTAGGAAATGATTTTAAATATGTTTTGAGGTATTTTAAGGAGTTTGATTTGCTTCGGGTCGAAATTTGGAAGTTCAAAGGTAAAATGGTCAATTAGGGTTTCTAGGGCCAAATTATCATTTTTCACCCGTGTCGAGTTAGCAGTCCTGGAAGCACCCTGATCGCAAATTGACATGTTTTAAATGTATAAGATATTATAAAATGAATTTTTATGATAATATAAAAATACGTTGCATGCTTGATTTTAAAGAAATTTACATATATGCATGATTTTATAAGTGATGAATATGATGATATGTTTTGAAGGAAGGAAATTAGTTGTGACTAATATGAACACGAACACAAACACGAACATGTAAGGCCAAGGCTCAGTGGATGAGTAATATTGTCGTTGATGTCCCCGCCGCTTGGTACTGCGGTTATACGTAGATGGATCAATCGATTAGAGCTGATAGGAAAGTCAAAACTAATGAACGTAATTCAAATAAAGAAAATTGAACACGTATATGTTGATATGATGCGATATGGACATGTTTATGCTTTGACATGTCATGTTTATGCTTACGCTTTTGATATCATGAAATGTATTTTAATTACAGTATTTTTCACTGTTGCATGTTGTATATGTATTTGCTATCATGGATCAGGTGTGTTGAGTCTTTAGACTCACTAGGTGTGATTGATGTAGGTGAGCATATTGATATGGAGACTGAAGGCACCGAAGACTGAGTAGGCCGGGCTGGATGTGCGAACGCTAACCCGAGGACCATATTTTCCATACATTATGTTTTTGAGTTAGGAGTAAACATGGATATTTTTATACGCTTTCATTTTTACATGTTGATGGATGACAAAGCTTTGCATGTCGCATATTTGAATTATCTAAACGACAGTCTAGGGTTTGATGTTGAGATATTCTTTTTAACTGCAGTATTTTTATCAGTAGTCGAATACTTTTATTTTAGAATGTTTGATTGAGAGCTTCTATTGAATGCATGTGTTTGAATGTATTTTAGAAATGAGCTTTTAAAAAAAATTCTAATAGTATTTTGGTAGTAGACGTTTCAGAACTGATTGGCTGATCAGTTGCACTTTTAATCAGTTGGTCACGTCATCAGCTAAAAGATCTGCAGACAGACTGACAGGTCTTACCAAAGCAGAACAGTTTTATCATAACAGAACAGTCTGAAGATCCCGTACTACTGTCAGATAAAGCTACTACACTACGATTCAAAAAACATTTTGTCATTAAATGGTCATTAAATGCATTCAATACCACCGTTAAGATCAAAGACTACATATAGCTGATTGAATCAGTTGAAGAAGGTTGGTGACTGAAAATAAGTGAACACACGAAGCAATCAAACTACAAATTGTGATTCACATCACGAAGTATATTCTCAAATTTACAGATCGAACATATAAGAGCTACAATTATTGTATTTATCATTATCATTCAGGCTACCAGTTAGATAATATTTCAATTTATAACTATATGTGATTTATTAGACTAAGAGTTTCAGTTTGGCAGTGTGTAAGACCAAATAAAGTGGATTATTACAATTTTTTGTAATTTATCAAAGTCTTTTAGTGAAATCATATCATCGTTATAGAAGGGGTGACGTAGGAGCATTTGAAGTCTCCGAACATCCAGAAAAATTTACTGTTTTCACTTCAATTATCATTTCAGTTTACACTAAGTATTCAATCTATATCTCAGTCTTATTCCGCACTACTTTTAGTTTACTGATATATATATATCGACAAACAAGATTCTAGGATGAGTTCCTCAAAGAACTGATTCGCATTCTAGAAAAGAATTCAAAAATTCGAAGTGTTTATTCAACCCCTTCTAAACACTTTAGCTATCTTAACCGATCCTAACAAGTGGTAATCGGAGCAGTTAATCTTATCCTAAATACTTTCAAATGCTCAAGTGGTATTGGAAGATAAGAACACAGGCTCATCTAGCTGCTTAAGATGGATGATATGTGATATGTAATCACAGATGGACTGATGGAAATCATGAAAGCCAATACAATTGTTGCTTTGACTGATGAAGCACCACAACGAATAGAGAAGTGACGAGATGAGTGGACATCAGAAGACAAGAGAAAAAGGCAACTTGGAAAATGTGGCCAAGGACATTCTGTATAAAACTCTGGACAAAAACACATTTAGCAAGACAAAATGTGTAAATCAGCCAAATAAATGTGGGAGAAGATGATTCAATTATTCGAAGAAAATTACCAGACAAAAGAAAACAAGCTATTAGTTGTTGTTTAGAAATTTGACAGTATCAAAATGAAAGCTGATGAGTCAATGAGTGACTTTGATGAAAGAGTCAGCAGCATAGTAAATGAACTGAATGCAATTGGAAGAGTGCAATCAAATAAAGAGATTGCCCTGAAAGTTATGCGTGGTCTTCCCAGGGAATGGGATGTTAAAACTATGGCCATGAGCGAATCCAAGGATTTGAACATGGTGGAATTACATGATTTATTTGCATATCTGAAATCCTACGAGTTTGAAATGCAAACCAGAGAAGGAGAGCCAACTATCCCACCAGTTACAACTGCTTTAAGCAGAATGAAACTGGTACCATCTGTAACGCCCTCGAAAATTTTAAAAGGTCCACACAAACCACATGCATGCAATTATTAAATTCTCTTGTATTTTAAATAATTGTTTTAATTGCATTAATTAATTATGTTGTGCATATTTGCATGTTTAAAATATATTTTTCTACATGGTTGCATTAAAATGTATTTTTAAAGAAGTTATCCGAGTTGCGATCGAGGAACGGAGACCGATGGCTGAAAAAATAGAAAATGTTTTTATTAAATAATTGTTTTTAATTATTTAAATTAAGGGGGATGCTTTTTATTATTTTTGAAAATAAAGGGTTTTGAGGTGTTTTTATACGTCGGGGGCGTAAATTTTTATCGGTGTTGGATTTTTAACAAAAATACGAGATTTTTGGCAACCCGGTTAATAAATTCACAAATTTATTTAAACAAAAACCTTGTTGATATTTTATTAAATCCTAATCAAGAATAATGGGCCTAATTTTGCATGTTTAATAGGCCTAAGTTTAATCAAGGATTTAATTAGTATATATAATATGTAAACCCACCTCAAAACCTACACAACTCACGCCTCAATCTCCAAGGCAAATCAAACTCTCCCTTGCAACAATTTTACACGGCACACACAAGTGAGAATGGAGAGAAAAAGTTGAAAAATTCAAAAGCTTCATGGGAGTTCAAGCCATGATCGGTCGTCGCCGTTCTTCGACTCGTCAACGTATATTCGTGCGTAAATTACGCAAAGGCACGCCATATTCTCCTTTTACTCATCATCACACCATAGTAATTGTTTATGCATAATATTTAAAGAAAAACATAGCATACAAGTTGAATTTTCGTAACTACATGCCTATTTGTTCCAAACTTGTGTTTTTTATTTCCAAAATCATGTTTTATATATGTAAAAGGGGCTGCCATGATTAGGAGAGGGTTAAGGGATGCTTTTACATGTTTTAGAGAGTCCTTAATCACCCCAATACGCTGCAAACGTAAAGAGAAATAAGATGGAACCTGTAGGCCAAAGATAAGGGGTAAGAACGTGAGTTTGTTGGGTTGTGCAAAGCCAAGGGGTTCGATCACTATGCATGGGGTCTTGGGGCTCGACCGGGTCAGGGTGTTGGGTCCTAAGGGACATGGGTCAGGGTCAGGAAGGGTCCTAGCATGGCTAGGACCCCTCACGCGCAGCCCTGGAGGAGTCCCATGAAAAAGGGTCTCCTCGCACGATCTGTGCAAGGGGCAGCAGCGCGGTTCAGGGGCTCCCTGCTGAGGCTTGGTTGAGTTAGGTAGGTCCTATAGGGTCTAACTGAAGATGGGTAAGGTCTGGGATAGGGGCTGCTGCGGCTGGGTCGCAGCTGGCTCGAGGGAAAAGCTGCAACCGTGGAGAAGCACAAGATGCGCAGGTTGGTGTTTCTGAATTCAGGGGCTCGCTGTGCAGGTTTCAGGGGCTGGGCTGGTCTGGGTAGGGTCTTGCCGTAGTCCAGGGTTGGTTAGGGTCAGGTGGGCTCAGTGGTGGTTCGGCTGGAAGGAGCCTAGGCTAGATAGGAGTCCAATTGCACTATGAAGCTCACGCACACACAGCACATGCAACGGGGTCAGCTTCAGGGCGAGTTTGAGCGACTTGGGGACTGGGTCCTCGGGTTGAGCTTGGTCAGGAGGGTGCCTAGGTGAGTTGGCTAGGTTTCGGTTCATAGGGGCTCGGGCGTGGTGTCGCGTGATTACTTAATTGCTTGCAAGTACACAACGTCAAGTTGTAATAAAATGTATTTTTGAGTACAACTGTCGATCCCACGAGGAGTATGTATTTAAATGTATTTTAATGCTTGCAATTAAAAATAGTCTCAATTTATTTAGAAAAATCAATTGACAGATTTGTTTGCACCAATAACTAGATTTAAAATATAATTTAATTATATTATAACACCAAACTTTTTATAACAAATAACTATGGTATAAAAGATCTAGAGGTCCGATTTCACGCAACTATCCACCATGTATTATTTTGTGTAGCTATATTATAAATGTCCTTATTATACATTAGCCAAGAATTCTAAATTATCTACTCCCTCTCCCGAGTGCTAAGTAGATACTAATTATCTAACAAAGGATTGTAACGTCCTCGTCAACAATCTATAATTAAATAACACAATAAGCAATAACTTCTTTTAATGGCTTCAATAGCAATATATGTCCTCCCGAACTATATAAATACCATCGATGTATTTTTCCCTTTCTTGTTTATAAATTCCCTTTTCCAAGTGATAAATTATAAACATAAAAATCATTCAAGATATGGCCAATAAAATGAAAGCATTAAGATTGGAAAAATACAAATGAACAATAAGGAAAACTTATATAGCATAATTCATAAATCCCAACACATGGTGTCTAGTTTTGTTCCATCATTCCTCTAGAAATAAGAATTAGTTCATAATAAAAATAACACAACAACACATGAATCTTAAACAAGACATATCAAATAAAAATAAAGAAAGAAGAACTTAGAACAAGAGATTTGGAGTGCAATGAAACTTCTGTCCAGAAATGTGCAATAGATTTCCAAGGATGATGAACTTGAGCTTCAATCCTTTCTTTGTAGCCTCCTCTCCTTTCCTTTGCTCCCCAATACCCTAGATAGTGAATAATAGAAGCTTTTTATAGTCCAGACAAGCTTCCCCACGCAGAACACCATTTTCCTCTACTTTTATTCGAAGTCCACAAAGTTACAGATTTTTCGGACTCTGTTTTGCGAAGGACCGCGGGTGCGGTGAAAGAAGGACCGCGGGTGCGGTGTTGTTTCGGAGAAACTTTCAGTCTCGAAATTCAGTGACCGCGGGTGCGGTGAAAGAAGGACCGCGGGTGCGGTCATGCTTCGGCAGAATCTTTTATTTCTAACTTCAGGGACCGCGGGTGCGGTTCATATGATACCGCGGGTGCGGTCATACTTCGGCCATTTTATCTTTTGCACTACTCCAATTCAACAATTTGCTACTCCAAATTCTATTCTAAGCTTCCAAACTACAACAACAAATCACATAAAACCTGCTCAAGAATAACAAAATTTCAAGTTAAAAACAAGTAATAAAAGTACAATAAATTGCTCTTATCAAATTCCCCCAAACTTAAGATTTTGCTAGTCCCGAGCAAAACAAAACAACACAAACAAAAAAGTCATGAAATATTTTAAAGAACTTGGCCTCAAGATATTTTAACTAACTCTTCATGCATTCACAATTCAAATCAATCCAACCACTTGTTCATCAGGATAAAATCATGCAATCGGTTAATTTTCTTAACTTCTAATCTCTTCAACTCATGTTTCAAAACATTCTCAATCAATTTCAATTTTTACAAGCACAAATCACGAGGTTTTTTCCGGTGAAAATTTGGTTCAAAGCAATATTCATTCAAGAAAGGGATACCCAATAAATATTTGATGCAATGAGTTGTGTGTAAAATTGATCAAGATTCTTACTCAATGAAAGTGTTTATCGATTGTCCATAAGCTAGATCCTCCCAATCACTCTCCACTAGTATATTGGACAAGTATGACTAGGTTAATAGGATTTTCAATGGTTATAATGTTAGGCCTTGGCTCATGGCTACAAATAAAGATTAGGAGTTCAAATAAGGGAGTAAGTTGAATTTTATTTCTTTTGCAAATTCCACTTTTTCTTTTATCTCCAATTTTTTTATTTATTTCATCTCTTTTTCTCCTCTTTTTCTCCAACTTCATCAATGTAACATCATTCATTTTCTTTTTTTTTTTGGTAGGAGAATTTTCATTTCTTTGATCCTTTGAATTCTTACTCCCTTGAGAAGGTAGGAAATTAATGTTTAAGATATTCAACGGGGTAGTAAATGTGAGATATTTGAAAGAACATCGAATGGGGGTCTTTTACACATATTAACGTGTGCCATTCGAATTCATTTAAGCTCAAAGAGGTGACAAATGATAAATTCTTTTTATTTGGTAGCTTGAAAGGCTCAATCGATCCAAAAATCACCTAAATCATTCCTAAATCATAATTTGTCCGTATTTCGCCTTGAGTGATGTTTGGATAGTTCTAGACAAAATCTCAATTCACCAACACAAAGTAGAATCTAATCATCGTGAAAATGGTGTCTCAATGCATCTCAAAAGAAAAGTGCTTGGCTTCCAAGAAATTTCAAGAACACAATTCTTTTTTTCATATAGGCTCAAGAGGGCTTCAAATGAATATTTATGAACAATATAAATAGGCCCAAATAAAATCAAAGATTGCCTCAATCATATATGTGTTTGCAAAAATTTATTTCGATGTCAAATGAAAATCAAAGAGTTGTATAGAAATTATAAGTCTCAAACTTACCAAATCTCATGATTGTTCTCTAAATTTTTCAAATTGATCGATTAACATGAATGTAATACATGACTTTTCTTCTTAATGCAACATTTTTCTTTTCTCATCATTGGCCATTTTAAATAAAAATTTCATGACTATAAACACACAAGCAAACAACTACAAAAATAAATAAACACAAAATAAATAAATAAACACACAAAAGAAAATAAACACACAAGCAAACATAAAATAAATCAAATCTCCCCCAAACTAAAACATGTGCATCGTCCTCGATGTAAATAAGCATGAAAATTAGGAGAATACACATACTTCGGGCGACGACCGTCAGTGGTCATCGCCATCCTCATCATCTTCGTCATCTTGTGGTGGTTGGAACTCCGGCGGGTGGTATATGGGTGGCCACTGTGGAGGAGGTGGGAATGGATTGCCAGAGGTTGAAGCCGATGGAAATTGCTGAGCCAAGACAGATGTAAAATCCATCATATATCCCATAAATGTGTCGGTCCTAAACCAAAATGCATCCATTTCTTGGCGGTGTTGTTGCATATCTTCTTCCAACTGGGTCAACCTATCTCTCCTATTTCGTTGTTGCGGTTGTGGTTGTGGTTCTTGAGCTTGAGCCAGAGCACGTCTCTCTGCAGCTCTTCTGTTAAATTCCCTTTCAGCTCGACGTGCCGCAGCATGTTCACCTCTAACTACCCTATGTGGTTGAACTACCACAATGGGGTTTTTAGGATTCAACAATTCTTCATTTACTGCCCAAGTCACTCCCGCATTTTGGCATAAAGCAGTGATAAGAGAAGGGTGGAGGAGTCCACTAAGAGAGTTACCTCTTGCATATTCAAGCATCGAACTCTGAAGTAATTGACCTAAATCAATTGTCTTTCCCGTCATAATGCAAAAAGTAAGAATTGCCCTCTCCTTGATGACTGTGGTGGTATGCTCAGTAGGCTTAATCCTAGCAGAAATAAATGAATACCAATCTTTGGCAACACTTTTGAGATCAGACTTAGCTAGGCTAACATGCACATCATCCCTCATTCTCCATTCCGCTCCCTCTATGCAAATTGTTTGAAGAATATTATTATAATTTACATTCTCAGCCCGGTATTCTTCATATTCATCATGCATTACATGAGGGATACCATATAACGTATTGATCGTATGTGCATCAAAGGCTACCATTTTTTCTCGCACCAACACCTTCAACTGATCATGCCTAACCTTGAGGTTAGCATAAAATTCTCTCACCAACGAAATGACAGCATCTTGTGGCTGCCTGCCAAACTCATCCCAGTGCCGAGCAGTAAGCATTAGTCCAATTTCAGTTCGAGGGAAACTAAGATCAAATCCCCTTTCTTTTATAATGCTCTTGCTCAAAATCTTTCCATAGTTCTCCTCCGCTTGTTCAGTCCCAAAACCTGTATGCATCGTAATTCACAGATGATGATGCACCCTTAGATTGTTTTTTTCTTGGAGGCATTTTATCGAACACCTTTCAATCACCAACTTCTCCTCAATCCAATTCACAAAATTTAATGATTCTGCACTCCCCCAAACTTAATACTCACAATATCCACACCTCAACAAAATACACAACAATCAATCAACAATATCCACAATACCAAGAATGTACTCACTAAACATAATTTCCTTCCATAGCAAATAACACCTTCAATTTCGAAATTTCAACAAATATGCAATGGATTTGCTCACCTTGATTGTGTTGAAATGTTTCTTGAAGAATAAAATCAAAGCTCCATCCAATTCTTGAAGAAATTTTCGAGCCCCTTTGAAACCCTAGGTTTGATGTTGATTTTTGTGGAAAGAAAAGTGATATTTGATGGAATGAATGAAGATATTTAGGTTGGAGTGGTAAATTTGTTGAAGAAATAACAAAAATTGAGTGTGAAAAGTTTGTTCTTGAGAAAGGATTTCGAAGGAAGGAGAGAAATTTGAGAGAGGTGTTCTTCGATTATGAAAATTTCTGCCCCATTTTGTTTGTAAAACTATCGACCGCGGGTGCGGTATGCTCTCGAATTAATTTTGATATTCAGTATTCAATGACCGCGGGTGCGGCGTACAGGAGACCGCGGGTGCGGTATGCTCTCGGCAAATGTAGCATAATTCGATATTAATCAACCGCGGCCGCGGTGCAAGAACAACCGCGGGTGCGGTATGCTCTCGGGACATGTTGCGCGGGTGCGCTCCAAAATATACCACGGGTGCGGTGCTTTCTCGGCAATTTCTTGAAAATTTTTCTTCCTTAACCGCGGGTGCGGTTTTATATGTACCGCAGGTGCGGTATTCCTTCGGGAAAAAAATTTTTCTTCTTCATTTTTTTTTTGAGTCCAGAGAATAAAACAAGTGGAATTCATTAGTTTTGGGAAGATATAAGCACACACTATACTCAAAAAAATATAAACAACCTATAATAAGAATACTAGAATAAAAGCAAAACCGAAAACAAATTGCAAAAGAGAAACAAAAATTTGGGTTGCCTCCCAATAAGCGTTTGGTTTAACGTCTTCAGCCCGACTTCCATCAGTCTACATCAAGTCGATCCGCCCAAAGGAATGTTGTCAAGGTGCCTTACTTCAGTTCCATAATATGGCTTAACTCGCTGCCCATTCACCTTGAAGGTTCTTCCATCACTGCATTTTAGCTCAATTGGCCCATGAGGGTACACTGTCTCCACCAAAAATGGACCTGACCAACGTGATTTCAACTTACCAGGAAACAACTTCAGATGGGAGTTGAACAAGAGTACTTGTTGTCCTGGTTTGAGCTCCCTTCGTACAATGAGTTTATCGTGCCACTTCTTGGTCTGCTCTTTGTAAATCTTGGCATTTTCATATGCATCATTGCGGAACTCATCCATCTCGCTCAACTGCAGTTTCCTAACGTCACCAGAAGCTTTCAAATCAAAATTTAATTTCTTCACAGCTCAAAATGCTCTATGCTCCAACTCCAACGGCAGATGACATGCTTTCCCAAACACTAGCCTATAGGGAGACATCCCTATAGTGTCTCCCTATAGGCGTCTTGAATGCAGTCCGATAAGCCCATAACGCATCATCCAACTTCATAGCCCAATCTTTCCGGTTGGTGTTGACAATCTTTTCCAGAATTTGCTTAATTTCACGATTGGATATTTCAGCTTGTCCATTCGACTGAGGATGATATGCTAGTGCCACTTTGTGCTTCACATTGCATTTAGCCAACAGTGAGTTGAAAATTTTATTGCAAAAATGCGTACCTTCATCACTTATGATGGCTCTCGGTGTTCCAAACCTGGTGAAGATGTTCTTGTGGACAAACTTAACTACAACACGAGCATCATTAGTATTGGTGGCAATTGCTTCCACCCATTTCGACACATAATCAACAGCTAATAAAATATAAGATTGACCAAAAGAAGGGGGAAAGGGTCCCATGAAATCTATGCCCCATACATCAAAAAGTTCCACTTCCAAAATATTTGTCAGTGGCAATTCGTGACGCCTAGAAATGTTTCCTAACCTTTGGCACCTATCACATGATTTCACTAAGGTATAGCTATCCTTAAACAAAGTAGGCCAGAAAAAACCTGATTGCATTACCTTAGCTGCAGTTCGTGTCGCTCCAAAATGTCCACCATATGCAGATGAATGACATAGCTCAAGAATTTGGTGTGCTTCAACACCGTCAACACATCTCCTAATCACTTGGTCAGCACATCTCTTATACACGTAAGGATCATCCCAGAAGAAAAATTTGATATCATGAAAGAACTTCTTTTTCTGATGGTGGTTCAGATCTGGAGGAAGAATACCACAAGACAAAAAATTCGCAATGTCAGCAAACCAAGGGAGTATTGAACTTACCTCAAAAAGTTGTTCATCCGGAAATGTTTCCTGTATTGCTCCTTCTTCTTTCCTATCCTCTAGCTCAAGTCTTGACAAGTGGTCAGCCACTTGATTCTCACTTCCCTTCTTATCTTTGACCTCGAAGTCAAATTCTTGTAATAGCAGTATCCACCTTATCAAGCGTGGTTTCGCATCCTTCTTGGCAAATAGGTAGCGAATGGCTGCATGGTCAGTAAAAACAATTACCTTTGTGCCGATCAGATATGGCCTGAATTTGTCGAAGGCAAATACTACAGCAAGCATCTCCTTTTCAGTCGTGGTGTAATTTGCTGTGCAGCATCCATAGTACGGCTTGCATAATAGATTGCCCTAAACATCCTTTCTCTTCTTTGGCCCAATACTGCACCAACGGCATAATCACTTGCGTCACACATCAGCTCAAAGGGCTCCTTCCAGTCCGGCACTATCATGATTGGTGCTGTCACCAATGCCCTCTTGATTTTCTCAAAATCCTGCAAACAATCATCATCAAATATGAATGTGGAATCTTTTTCAAGCAAATTACATAAGGGTTTAGTGATCTTAGAAAAATATTTAATGAATCTCCGATAAAACCCCGCATGTCCTAGAAAGCTCCTTATTCCTTTGATGTTCTTTGGTGGAGGAAGTTTTTCAATTGCAACCACCTTGGCATCTATCCACCTCTAATCCCTTAGATGATACTTTATGTCCCAGGACAATGCCCTCTTGGACTATAAAGTGACATTTTTCCCAATTAAGAACTAGGTTCTTTTCTTGGCATCTCTGCAACACAAGAGATAAGTTATGTAAACAATGATCAAATGAAGAGCCAAATACCGAGAAGTCATCCATGAAAACTTCCATGATTTCCTCCACCATGTCTGCAAATATAGCCATCATACACCTCTGAAAAGTGGCCGATGCATTGCATAGCCCAAAAGACATTCTCCTAAAAGCGAACGTGCCATAGGGATACGTAAAATTAGTCTTCTCCTGATCCTCTGGTGCCATAGCTATCTGGTTATAACCTGAATAACCATCTAAGAAGCAATAATGACAATAACCAGCAAGTCTATCTAGCATTTGATCAATAAAAGGCAATGGAAAATGATCTTTTCGGGTGGCATTGTTCAATTTTCTATAATCCATACAAACTCGCCAACCAGTTACAGTACGAGTAGATATTAATTCATCATATTCATTTTTAACCACAGTTATTCCACCCTTTTTCGGTACAACTTGTACAGGAGACACCCAACTACTATCAGAAATAGCATATATCACACCAGCATTCAACAATTTAAGCACCTCATTTTTCACAACTTCTTTCATTGCCGGATTTAATCTCCTCTGATGATCCACATAAGGAGTATACGACTCATCCATTAAAATTTTATGCATGCATATAGTGGGGCTAATTCCCCTAATATCAGAAATCGACCATCCCAATGCAGTTTTATATTCCCTCAACACTCTCAATAATTTATCTTTTTCATCAATAGTAAGGGAGGAAGATATGATTACCGGATATGTCGACTTCTCTCCTAAGAATGCATAACATAGGTGGCTTGGAAATTCCTTCAGATGAGGAGAGGGTGATATTACCTCTATTTTCTCTTTGACGTTCAACTCCTCAATCAACACATCCGTTTTCTTTTCTTTATGCAATACTTCAAGAGCCACCAGTTGCTCTTTCACTTCCCAGTCGTCTTCACTAACATCTTCAGCAGCTCCAACCAAGCAACTCTCCAAAGGGTCCCTAGTTCCTGCACAGTCAAAGGATACACATGAGTCTATAACATCAATGCTTTTACAAGTACTTACCTCATTTGAACCCCTCATGGCATGATAAATATTAAAAATGACTTCTTCTCCACCAACTCTCAAGGTGAGTTCACCCTTATGCACATCTATCAATGCCCTTCCAGTTGCAAGGAACGGTCTCCCAAAGATTAATGGAGCATCATTATCCTCTTCCATATCTAGAATCACAAAGTCTGCAGGAAAAATAAACTTATCCACTTTTACCAATACATCCTCGACGATCCCTCTTGGATATGTAAGACTTCTGTCTGCAAGCTGTAGGGTGATAGTGGTTGGTTTAACTTCTCCAAGCTCCAGTTTCCTGAAAATAGAAAATGGCATCAAATTAATACTTGCTCCTAAATCACATAAAGCTTTACTACAATGAGAACCATCAATAAAGCAAGGAATAGTAAAACTTCCTGGATCTTTCAATTTTTGTGGTAATTTCTTTTGTAGGATGGCACTGCACTCCTCAGTAAGCTTCACTGTCTCAAACTCTTGCAGCTTCCTCTTTTAGACATCACATCTTTAATGAACTTGGCATAGTTGGGCATTTTCTCCAATGCATCAGCAAATGGTTTATTGATGTGTATCTTCTTAAAAATCTCAAGGAATTTTGCAAATTGATCATCTAAACTCTTCTTTTTGAACCTCTGAGGGTATGGAATGGCAGGCTTAAATGCAGGAGGTTGTACAACTTTTGTCTTAGGGTCCTCAACCTTATTCTCTGTTATAACCTCAAACTCAACATCTTCCACTGACTTCTCATTTTCCACCATCTCCTTGGGACTTTGAACCTCCAATTCTTTTCCGCTCCTCAAAGTGACTGCCTTGCACTGCTCTTTTGGATTAACTTCCGTATTACTCGGAAATTGACCCCTGTTCTGATCTCTCAAAGCATTAGCCAACTGTCCAATTTGTGTCTCCAAAGATTTCATCGTAGCACCCATGTTTCCTATGTGAGTCTCCATGCTAAATCCTCAAACGAAGGCTTTCCCTCCCCTTTTGATGTATTGAACCCCGGAGGAGGATTCAACACATTCTTATTGTTTGCATAAGAAAAATTTTCATGATTTCTCAAACCTGGATGATAAGTATTAGGAGGAGGGTTACCTCGATATCCTCCAAATCCACCAAAGTTTTTGTTGTTGATATATTGGGCTTCTTCAAGAGAATGAGTTTCTTCAGCAACCACGGAAGGACCTTCAGTGTCAGGTATGCTCACTTTATTCATGGATGCTAGTTGTGTGGTCAATGTAGAAACTTGGGCGGTTAGTGAAGTGATAGGATCCACGGCATAAATACCAGCTGTCTTCTTTACTCCTGACCTTTCAGAAGGCCACTGATAACTGTTAATGGTCATTTGTTCAAGCAAATCATATGCTTGATCAGGTGATTTGGAAAATATCGTTCCACCAGCTGCTGCATCCACAGTGCCTCTTGTTTGTCCATTCAAACCATTATAAAACAATTCAATCTGTACCCAATCTTCAAAACCATGGTTTGGACACCTCCTCAACAACTCTTTATACCGTTCCCATGCCTCATATAATTGCTCAAAGTCAGTCTGCCTAAAAGTACTTATCTCTATCTTCAACTGTGCAGACTTCGCAGGTGGAAAATATTTAGCAAGGAACTCGGTTGCTAACTCCTGCCATGTAGTGATACTCCCCAAAGGAAGCGATTGGAGCCATACTCTTGCTTGGTCCCTAAGAGAAAAAGGAAACAAGCGCTATCGAATTATATCATCAGAAACACCATTTATTTTTATCGTGTCAGTAATTTCAAGGAATGTTCTGAGATGTAAATGAGGATCTGCAGTAGCGGCTCCCCCAAACTGATTCTGTTGAACCATGTTTATCAATGCTGGCTTAAGCTCAAAGTTGTTTGCATTAATAGTCCCTCGTGCTATGCCCGAGTAATGAGCATTTAGTACCGGCCTAAAATGATCTCTGATGGGTATTGCAGGGGGTGGATTTTCATTATCTCTGTTTTCAGCCATTGCTCGAATCTCTTCTCTTCTTGCCTTTCTTAATCTTCTTACGGTTCTTTCGATCTCAGGATCAAAGATAAGCAAGTCAAGATTTTGCGATATTCGCATGCACTGTCAAACAAAGATAAGAAACAAATCAATGTTTAATGTATTACAATAAAAACAGCTCTAAATTAAAATAAAGACTAATTGGTAACAATACTAATATAAATTTAAAATAGACACTCCCCGGCAACGGCGCCAAAAACTTGTCGCGTGATTTCTTAATTGCTTGCAAGTGCACAATGTCAAGTTGTAATAAAATGTATTTTCGAGTACAAGTGTCGATCCCACGAGGAGTATGTATTTAAATGTATATTAATGCTTGCAATTAAAAATAGTCTCAATTTTATTTAGAAAAATCAATTGACAGATTTGTTTGCACCAATAACTAGATTGAAAATAAAATTTAATTATATTATAACACCAAACTTTTTATAACAAATAACTATGGTATAAAAGATCTAGAGGTCCGATTTCACGCAACTATCCACCATGTATTATTTTGTGTAGCTATATTATAAATGTCCTTATTATACATTAGCCAAGAATTCTAAATTATCTACTCCCTCTCCCGAGTGCTAAGTAGATACTAATTATCTAACAAAGGATTGTAACGTCCCCGTCAACAATCTATAATTAAATAACACAATAAGCAATAACTTCTTTTAATGGCTTCAATAGCAATATATGTCCTCCCGAACTATATAAATACCATCGATGTATTTTTCCCTTTCTTGTTTATAAATTCCCTTTTCCAAATGATAAATTATAAACATAAGAATCATTCAAGATATGGCCAATAAAATGAAAGCATTAAGATTGGAAAAATACAAATGAACAATAAGGAAAACTTATATAGTATAATTCATAAATTCCAACACATGGTGTCTAGTTTTGTTCCATCATTCCTCTAGAAATAAGAATTAGTTCATAATAAAAATAACTCAACAACACATGAATCTTAAACAAGACATATCAAATAAAAATAAAGAAAGAAGAACTTAGAACAAGAGATTTGGAGTGCAATGAAATTTCTGTCCAGAAATGTGCAATAGATTTCCAAGGATGATGAACTTGAGCTTCAATCCTTTCTTTGTAGCCTCCTCTCCTTTCCTTTGCTCCTCAATACCCTAGATAGTGAATAATAGAAGCCTTTTATAGTCCAGACAAGCTTCCCCACGCAGTACACCATTTTCCTCTACTTTTATTCGAAGTCCACAGAGTTACAGATTTTTCGGACTCTGTTTTGCGAAGGACCGCGGGTGCGGTGAAAGAAGGACCGCGGGTGCGGTGTTGTTTCGGAGAAACTTTCAGTCTCGAAATTCAGTGACCGCGGGTGCGGTGAAAGAAGGACCGCGGGTGCGGTCATGCTTCGGCAGAATCTTTTATTTCTAACTTCAGGGACCGTGGGTGTGGTCCATATGATACCACGGGTGCGGTCATACTTCGGCCATTTTATCTTTTGCATTACTCCAATTCAACAATTTGCTACTCCAAATTCTATTCTAAACTTCCAGGCTACAACAACAAAAACAACAACAAATCACATAAAACCTGCTCAAGAATAACAAAATTTCAAGTTAAAAACAAGTAATAAAATTACAATAAATTGCACTTATCACGTGGCTCGGGTGAATTAGGAGATGGCTCGGTGTGTTCGATAAGGTGTCAAAAACGAAATTAATAAAGCTAAAAATGAATCCAAGGGTCCACGGGGGTGGCTCATAACTTGGAAGGGTATAATAAAATTAAAAATGCTATGTTTAAAATTTGGGATCAAAATAACGAGTTTTGGATTTATTCGGGATTTAATCGCCGCACGAAACGCTAATTAACGAGTTAACTGAAACGCCTAGTTTTAAGCTTTATAAAATTATGAAAAATTAATTTTAAGCTTAAATAATTATTATAAGTCTAAGTTTTTAATTTGGGAATTTTATATTAAGGTTTGGTTTAATTCGGGATTAAAATGCATTAATATGTTATATTTAAAGATTAATTTAAAAACCCTCGATTTAAGCTAAATAAAAATAGTAGAAAATTCATGTAAGCTTAAATTATTATTTGGGACATGTTAGAGTCAATGAAATTAAGAAAAAGTCAAAAACGTAAAATTTTACGTCTAGGGGTAAAATGGTCTTTTTATACCTAGAAATTAGTAAACGTCATGGCAGTGTCCTGAATGCTGTTTTAGGTGCTAATATGATTATTTTCAATGGTTAGGGATGTTTATAGAATTTTATATGTTAAAACGATTATTTTAAATGTTTATGGAATTTTATATGTATAAGGATTTTTATGTCAAAATGTTTATTTTAAATGTTTATGATTTAACATGTCAATATGTTATTTTAAATGTTTTGATGTTAATATGATTATTTTAAATGTTCATGGGTATTTATATGTTAAAATGTTATTTTTAAAATGTATATGGATTTTATGATTTAACGTGGACATTTAAAAGACATGTTGCATGTTTGGTTTAAAAGAAAAACGTTATATGCATGTTTAAATTTTATAAAGTGATGAGTATATGAAACGTTGAAGGAAGTGAAGTAATTGTGACTAATACGATGATATGTTGGAAATTTCGTGAGGGTTATGGTCCCAGTGGGAGCCCGACGATCGTGTTTCCTTGGATACGGACATGTAGATGTATACGATGATATGTTAATACATAAGGCCAAGGCCCAGTTGACCGGTGAGAGTGTTGCTGGTGTCCCCGCCGCCCAGTACTGTGGTTACATGTAGATGGATCCATCGCCCAACACGTAGACGTAGACGTAGATGAACACGAAAGTCACAATTAACGATCTGAATTCAACGAAAGGAAAAATGAATACGTATATGTTGATGATAATATTAATATGAATATGTTGAGGATGATATGATTAAGTTTATGAAAATGTTTATGTTTAAAGTTCTTGCATCATTATGAAAATGTTTTTATTTAAAGTTTACGCATCATGAAAATGTTATTGTTTAAAGTTTATGCATCTTCATGAAAACGATATTTTAAGTACAAGTATTTTTCACTATTATATGTTAACTGTATTACGTATTACTTGTTATCAAGAATATGACGTGTTGAGTCTTTAGACTCACTAGGTGTGATTGATGCAGGTGATTATGATAATGTTAATGGAGGTGTTGATGGTTGATCTGACTGGACTGGAGGTGCACATAACCCGAGGACCGATGCTAGTTTTCCGCACTAGTTATTATTTATGATTTTAAGTAATGTTAAAGATATTTTTACGTCTTTTATTTATGTTATGAGAGATTTTTGAGAGGTTATAGTATGGGCTATACTTTTCAAATAATGTTTTTAGGTTGGTAAAATGTTTGACGATTTTATGCTTTAAAATATTTTCCTTTGGATTTTTAAATGACAGTTGGATGTTTATTTTTAAAATGATGTCAAAAATATCTTATGGTTCGGCCGATGCTAGGTGAGGTTTTGAAAAAAAAAGATCTAGCACGTTTTAAGAAAACGAATAGCAGACGTTTCAGTTGGTATCAGAGCAAAGGTCCTGTAAAGGGTTGTGCCACCATCAGCGCCGGGAAGATCAGTCGTCAAGCCTCAAAGTAGTAAGTTTTACATGCTTTATGTGATTCAGTATGTTGTTACCTGCATAATTATATGAATTATACGTTTACGTCACATGTTTAATAGCTTTATGATAATATATGGTTTATATGCTTTAGAATTTTTATTCGTGATACGATATGAAATAAGAAATTATTTGATTTTAACGCATGTTGGTTTTGTGATGGAATTGGACTACAATGTTTTTGGGTTATTAAGGATAAGCGAATTTCGAGGACGAAATTCAATTTAAGGGGGGAAGATTGTAACGCCCCGAAAATTTTAAAAGGTCCACACAAACCACATGCATGCAATTATTAAATTCTCTTATATTTTAAGTAATTGTTTTAATTGCATTAATTAATTATGTTGTGCATATTTGCATGTTTAAAATATATTTTTCTACATGGTTGCATTAAAATGTATTTTTGAAAAAGTTATTCGAGTTGCGATCGAGGACGGAGACCGATGGCTGAAAAAATAAAAAATGTTTTTATTAAATAATTGTTTTTAATTATTTAAATTAAGGAGGATGCTTTTTATTATTTTTGAAAATAAATGGTTTTGAGGTGATTTTATACGCCGGGGCGTAAATTTTTATCGGTGTTGTATTTTTAACAAAAATACGAGCTTTTTGGCAACCCGTTTAATAAATTCACAAATTTATTTAAACTAAAACCTTGTTGATATTTTATTAAATCCTAATTAAGACTAATGGGCCTAATTTTGCATGTTTAATAGGCCTAAGTTTGATCAAGGATTTAATTAGTATATATATTATGTAAACCCACCTCAAAACCTACACAACTCACGCCTCAATCTCCAAGGCAAATCAAACTCTCCCTTGCAACAATTTTACACGGCATACACAAGTGAGAATGGAGAGAAAAAGTTGAAAAATTCAAAAGCTTCATGGGAGTTCAAGCCATGATCGGTCGTCGCCGTTCTTCGACTCGTCAATGTATATTCGTGCGTAAATTACGCAAAGGCACGCCATATTATCCTTTTCATCATCACACCACAGTAATTGTTTATGCATAATTTTTAAAGAAAAACATAGCACACAAGTTGAATTTTCGTAACTACATGCCTATTTGTTCCAAACTTGTGTTTTTTATTTCCAAAATGATGTTTTATATGTGTAAAAGGGGCTGCCATGATTAGGAGAGGGTTAAGGGATGTTTTTACATGTTTTAGAGAGTCCTTAATCACCCCAATACGCTGCAAACGTGAAGAGAAATAAGCTGGAACTATAGGCCAAAGATAAGGGGTAAGGAACGTGAGTTTGTTGGGTTGTGCAAAGCCAAGGGGTTCGATCACTATGCATGGGGTCTTGGGGCTCGAACGGGTCAGGGTGTTGGGTCCTAAGGGACATGGGTCAGGGTCAGGAAGGGTCCTAGCATGGCTAGGACCCCTCGCGCGCAGTCCTGGAGGAGTCCCATGAAAAAGGGACTCCTCGCGCGATCTGTGCAAGGGGCAGCAGAGCGGTTCAGGGGCTCGCTGCTGGGGCTTGGGTGAGTTAGGTAGGTCCTATAGGGTCTAAGGAAGATGGGTAAGGTCTGGGATAGGGGCTGGTGCGGCTGGGTCGCAGCTGGCTCGAGGGAAAAGCTGCAACCGTGGAGAAGCACAAGATGCGCAGGTTGGTTTTTCTGAATTCAGGGGCTCGCTGTGCAGGTTTCAGGGGCTGGGATGGTCTGGGTAGGGTCTTGCCGTGGTCCAGGGTTGGTTAGGGTCAGGTGGGCTCAGTTGTGGTTCGGCTGGAAGGAGCCTAGGCTAGATAGGAGTCCAATTGCACTATGAAGCTCACGCACACACAGCACATGCAATGGGGTCAGCTTCCAGGCGAGTTTGAGCGACTTGGGGACTGGGTCCTCGGGTTGGGCTTGGTCAGGAGGGTGTCCTAGGTGAGTTGGCTAGGTTTTGGTTCATAGGGGCTCGGGCGTGGCTCGGGTGAATTAGGAGATGGCTCGGTGTGTTCGATAAGGTGTCAAAAACAAAATTAATAAAGCTAAAAATGAATCCAAGGGTCCACGGGGGTGGATCATGACTTGGAAGGGTATAATAAATATTGAAAATGCTATGTTAAAATTTGGGATCAAAATAACAAGTTTTGGATTTATTCGGGATTTAATCGCCGCACGAAACGCTAACTAACGAGTTAACTGAAACGCCTAGTTTTAAGCTTTATAAAATTATGAAAAATTAGGTTTAAGCTTAAATAATTATTATAAGTCTAAGTTTTTAATTTGGGAATTTTATATTAAGGTTTGGTTTAATTCGGGATTAAAACACATTAATATGTTATATTTAAAGATTAATTTAAAAACCCTCGATTTAATGTTAAATAAAAATAGGAGAAAATTCATGTAAGCTTAAATTATTATTTAGGACATGTTAGAGTCAATGAAATTAAGAAAAAGTCAAAAACGTAAAATTTTACGTCTAAGGATAAAACGGTCTTTTTATACCTAGAAATTAGTAAACGTCATGGCAGTGTCCTGAATGCTGTTTTAGGTGCTAATATGATTATTTTCAATGGTTAGGGATGTTTATAGAATTTTATATGTTAAAACGATTATTTTAAATGTTTATGGAATTTTATATGTATAAGGATTTTTATGTCAAAATGTTTATTTTAAATATTTATGATTTAACATGTCAATATGTTATTTTAAATTTTTTGATGTTAATATGATTATTTTAAATGTTCGTGGGTATTTATATGTTAAAATGTTATTTTTAAAATGTATATGGATTTTATGATTTAACGTGGACATTTAAAAGACATGTTGCATGTTTGGTTTAAAAGAAAAACGTTATATGCATGTTTATATTTTATAAAATGATGAGAATATGAAACGTTGAAGGAAGTGAAGTAATTGTGACTAATACGATGATATGTTGGAAATTTCGTGAGGGTTATGGTCCCAGTGGGAGCCCGACGATCGTGTTTCCTTGGATACGGACATGTAGATGTATACGATGATATGTTAATACGTAAGGCCAATGCCCAGTTGACCGGTGAGAGTGTTGCTGGTGTCCTCGCCGCCCAGTACTAGTGGTTACATGTAGATGGATCCATCGCCCAACACGTAGACGTAGACGTAGATGTACACGAAAGTCACAATTAACGATCTGAATTCAACGAAAGGAAAAATGAATACGTATATGTTGATGATAATATTAATATGAATATGTTGAAGATGATATGATTAAGTTTATGAAAATGTTTATGTTTAAAGTTCTTGCATCATTATGAAAATGTTTTTATTTAAAGTTTACGCATCATGAAAATGTTATTGTTTAAAGTTTATGCATCTTCATGAAAACGATATTTTAAGTACAAGTATTTTTCACTGTTATATGTTAACTGTATTACGTATTACTTGTTATCAAGGATATGACGTGTTGAGTCTTTAGACTCACTAGGTGTGATTGATGCAGGTGATTATGATAATGTTAATGGAGGTGTTGATGGTTGATCTGACTGGACTGGAGGTGCAAATAACCCGAGGACCGACGCTAGTTTTCCGCACTAGTTATTATTTATGATTTTAAGTAATGTTAAAGATATTTTTACGTCTTTTATTTATGTTATGAGAGATTTTTGAGAGGTTATAGTATGTGCTTTACTTTTCAAATAATGTTTTTAGGTTGGTAAAATGTTTGACGATTTTATGCTTTAAAATATTTTCCTTTGGATTTTTAAATGACAGTTGGATGTTTATTTTTAAAATGATGTCAAAAATATCTTATGGTTCGGCCGATGCTAGGTGAAGTTTAAAAAAAAAAAATTCTAGCACGTTTTAAGAAAACGAATAGCAGACGTTTCACCATCAGTTTCAACTGAAAAAGTCAGGAGAACAGTTAAGCAATGATGCAATGTCATTGTTTGTAAATAAATTTAGAAATTTCATGAGAAAGAGCCAAGGCTCCTATAAAGAAACTATCATAGGAATGAACCCCAGGAAGAACCGAATGCATGCTTCACCTGTGGAAAAACTAGTCACTTTATTGCTAATTGTCCGAAGCCCAAAAATGACAATAGAAGATCAGTTGAGAAGGGTAAAAATCCCTTCGAGCAAAGAAGAAGGTATATGAGAAGAAGTCATCTAAGAAGAAGCATGAAGCTTTGGTAGCAGAGGAAAACAAGTCAAAGTGGGCTGAATCGGACATTGAAGCATTTGAAACTGAAAGTTCTAGCAGCTCAAGTGATGAAGAGGAGATGAAATGCCTCATGGCTGATGATGTTGAGCTAGAGTCCAACAGGATCATATACTGCATGACATGGTAAATGAGTACCGCAAATTATCTATCTCCTTTGAGAAATCTAAAGCAAAGCAAGATGATCCCTCAACTAACACATCTGATAGTATTAAATTAGTTGAGAGCTTAAATGTCAAAGAGGAGATTGCTGAGCCGAAAGCTAAAAGGGATGAAAGTGATTTCTTGATTCAGCAGCTAAGAGATGAAAACTCTAAACTGACTGAAATAATTCAGGCTTGAATAAAGTCGTTAGTTACACTGATTGAAATGTAGGGGTTGAAAAAATCAGTTGAAGATAAAACTGGTCTTGGTTTTGATAGCAAAGATGAACCCTCAACTAGTGGTACTATCCCAAAACTAAATACAATCAAAGATAAATACATTGCACTTTGTCAAATCAGTCATAGTACATGAAAATCCTGAGTTCAAGAATTCGGTAGAAAAACAAACTTGAAAATCATTTTGAAATATAAATAAGGCAAGGTAACATGGAATTGGGTACAGTCCCAAAAGTTCAGATGAATCAAACAATTGGTCACCTAAGAAGTCTGTCCAGTTATGCCAAACAAAAATCAGCCAAAGACTATTATTACAATTATTATAATAGCAAGCCTATTCAAAACCAATATCGAATGAACAGCAAGGATAAAATATCACAAACACATGTTGTATCAACTTCACCTCACTCACAAATCACACACAAATTAGGAAAGGTTATTTGGAACATAGAAACTAGTAGATCAGTTCGACTTATCCAAATTTTGGTTCCCAAAGAACTAATCAGTTTTGGACCCAAATAGATTTGGATACCAAATTTATTTATTATTTGTCATTGCAGGTTACAGGTAAACTGATCAAAGATTCCGCCTGGTACTTGGACAGGTGATGTTAAAGACATATGACTGGAAACGCTGAACTAATATCCCAACTGATCAAATATTATGTTCCCAAGATCAGTTTTGGGGATGTCTCCCAAGGTAAAACCGTGGGTAAAGGTAAGCTTATTCATGGAAACATTATCATCAAAGATATTTTACTTATTGACAATCTAAAATTTAATTTAATCTGCATTATTCAACTATGCAATAATGATTATTCAGTTGAATTCAGTAAGCATGCATGTTCAGTTAGAAATGAAACTGGTGAATTAATCATGGGAGGAAACAGATGCGGAAACAAATACAAAGTGAGTTGGAGCAACTCACACGACAAGCCAATTTGTTTAGTATCTTATAATCAATCTCAAAACTAGCTATGAGACTAGAGATTAAACCGTCTAAACTTGAAAGCCATTGTACAACTGAGCAAGCACGAGCTGTTAACGGGTCTGTCCAAATGCGATTTTTCAAAAGATAAAATTTGTTCAGCTTGTCAGTTCGGGAAACAAGTTAGATCGTCTTTTAAAAACAAATGAAGTAAATCTTCTTCCCGATGCTTGGAACGCATATTTACTTATTTGGTACAATACCGGTCATGAACTTAGATGAAATACAATTTTATGATTGTTGATGATTTCTCAAGAATTGCTTGGGTTATTTTTCTAAAATCAAAGGATCAAACTGCTTCACAACCGATAAACTTTTTAAGAGACTTCGAAATGAAAAATCAATGGGGATTGAAAGAATAAGATCCGATCATGGAACTAAATTTGTCAATTAGACCTTGTCTCGATATCTTGAAAATTTAAGAATCAAACATGAGTTCTCTTCTGCAAGAACACCGCAACAGAATGGTGTAGATGAACGAAGAAATCGAACTCTTAAGGAGGCAGAGACAACAATGCTAGCTGATTCTGGCATATTTTAAAGATTTTGGGCAGAGGCAGTCAACACTGTGTGTTATACTCAAAACAGATCAATGATTAACAGAAATCATTTGAAAACACCATATGAGATCTTGCGTGAGAAGAAAAGTGTGGTTTCTTATTTTAAAATATACGAGTGCAAGTGCTTCATTCATAAAATGGTAAGAATCACTTAACAACCTTCGATGTTAAATCAGATGAATGATTATTCTTAGGATATTCATCTGTTAGTAAAGAATATAGAATTTTCAATAAATGCACTCTAAATATTGAAGAATCCACACATGTTTTATTTGATAAAAATGTGCTAACTGATAAGCCAACTGATCCAGTTGAGCTGATTAATCGTCTAACAGATATAAGTTTGGAGGATGACAACGAAGATGAAAATCAGATTGTCAAAAATTCCATTCAAACACCAGAACGAGAAGTAGTGGAACCACCAGTTGGATAGGATACAGTTCCTGATAATCAATTTGATGATCAGCCAGGGAATATTCAACCTCAAACTGATATCATCCCAACTGAAGCAGAAGGAATTGGTTAGTTACAAACTGAACCAGACTTGCAAACGAGTCAAGCATATCCATATTACATATGAAGTAGGAACCATCCTCAGGATATCCGATCCGGTGAAAACCATAAATTAGATGTTAAATTTATTTATTCATTCTGCTTTTATATCGTAAATGGAACAAAAAAAAACTGAAGAAGTTCTAGCTGATCCCAGCTGGATCATTCCTATGCAAGAAGAGCTTAATTATTTTACACATAACAATGTCTGGACATTAGTTTCAAGACCCTCTTCAATATCTATTATAGGTACCAAGTGGGTATACCAAAACAAACTGAATGAAGATGGTTCAGTTGTGCACAATAAAGCTAGACTGGTAGCACAAGGGTACATAGAAAAGGAAGGAATAGATTATGACGAGACTTATGCTCCAATTGTTAGACTGGAAGCAATCAAGATATTTCAAGCCTATGCATCGTACAAAAATTTCAAAGTATACCAGATGGATGTCAAAAGCGCATTTCTGAATGGTCAATTGCAAGAAGAAGTGTATGTAAAACAACCTCCAGGATTTGTTAATCACTTATTACCTAATCATGTTTATCATCTGAACAAAACTTTATATGGTCTAAATCAAGCTCCTCGAGCTTGGTATTAGACCCTATCAAAATTTTTGATTGATCATGATTTTATAGCACGAACAGTTGATAAAACAATGTTCAAATTTACCAAGAAAGATCATTCATCAATTGTTCAGATTTATGTTGATGATATCATATTCGGGTCACCTAACCCCAAATTATCTCATAAGTTTTCTAAGCTGATGCATGAGAAATTCGAGATGAGCATGATGTGTGAACTGAAATTCTTATCAGGCTTGCAAGTGAAGCAGCTGGAGACTGGTATTTTTATCAATCAAACCAAATACACGAAGGAATTGCTGAAGAAATTTGGCATGGAAACATGTTCAGCTGCATCCAATCCCTTGAGCTCATCAGTTAAATTAGTCAAAGATGAAGGAAGAATATCAGTTGAGATGGAACTATACATAGGTTTAATAGGTTCTTTATTGTACCTAACTGGTCTCATTTCCTAGCTGTCAAACGTATATTGAAATATCTAAAAGGCACACAGAATGTGGGTTTATGGTATGCTAAGGACTCATCTTTCAATTTAATTGGTTATTCAGATGCAGAGTATACAGGATGTAAGCTTGATCGCAAAAGTACAAGTAGATCATGTCAGTTTCTAGGAGGCACACCGATCTCATGATTAAGCAAAAAGCAAACTTCCATCGCTACTTCTGCAAATGAAGCTGAATATTTAGCTGCTGGAAGTTGTTGTGCTCAACTGCTCTAGATTCAGCAACAACTGAAATATTATGGAGAAATAGTTGAAGAGTCACTGATCTTCTGTGACAACATCAGCTCCATTGCGATTACCTGAAATCCAGTTTTTCATTCCAAAACTAAGCACATTGATGTCAGACATCACTTCATCAGACACCATGCTCTCAAGAAGAACATCATACTGGAGTATTGAACAACAAGCAGATGATATTTCATCAAGCCACTACCAGAGACTAAGTTTTCTTATTTTAGAAATATCATAGGACTTACTTATTTATCTTAAATATTTAATTTAGGGAGAATATTGAAAATCAATAAGTAAACTAATAAGACAGCATTCAGTTGTTCATAAACTGATCTGAATCAGTTTAGAACTGAACTAGTTGGTATCTGAATAAACTGAACTTATCCCTTACTTTGACCAAATTTAATTCGTTTTATATTCTTTAATTAAAATTGTGACCTAGTACAAATTATCTATTTAAATTTTCAACTCCAAACGTTTTTTTGTTTTTATCTAACTGTTCAAACCAGCTACTAAATTTAAATGTCCAATGGTTGAAAATATTACTTATTTGGTCAAAGCCTCTCACGAACTGCCAAGTGTCCAAGATTTGTACTGGTCACAGATATAAATAGAAACCGCCTCTCAGAAAGTAGGGGTATTTTATTTTTTAACATTGGTCAACTCTTTTTTTAAAGTGTATTTCATTTTCTTTATAAAAAAAAAAATTGAACGGGGTTATTTAACCAATTTCATCCCAAAAAGTGCATGTCTCACCATTTTCAAAGCTTAAAACTTTCGTATTCTCTGAGCAAATCACTTGTGTTCTCCTCTCGTTTCAGCAAAAATCAATCAAATGACATCTCAAACACCTGCTTATCTCTCCAACGCTGTTGCATTGATTTCGAATCGATTTTTGCACATTCTGAAGAATCCGTTCGCAGCATGTTTGAAAAGATCAAAGCATCTGGGTTTCGTAACTTCATTGGTTTGGCAACCCAGAAAATCTACTCTACTGAAATCATCGCCATTTATGAATCTAGCTTAGTTATTGATGATGGGAAAATTCAAATGAAGGTGAATGACCACGTTCTGATCGTGGATGAAGAATTCTTTAGGAGCTTTTTCAGCTCCCAACTGAAGGCTTCTCGAGCTTCTGAGAGGTCTCTGCTGCTGCAATTGAAGAGATGCAGACCACTCTGTCTACAACCGAGGAAAATATCAAATGTTTGACCCATGAAAGAACTAAAGCCAGAATACCAGCAGCTGATAGACATCGTAGCCAAGGGCCTTCTAGCAAAAGCTGGATTTTTTTGTTGCCCTTACTCTCGAAAAATTTCAGGTTATGACTGCTACTGTCAAGGGGATAAAATGAACTAGTCATAAATCCTCATTAGAATCTTGAAGAACATGGTGCAGACTCCGAAGCAGTCCAAAGGCTTCGCACTTCAGCTGAGCAGGCTCGTTGAGGACTCAGGAATACTTCCAGTACCCTCTTCCTCACTTATAAAGTTCAAGATCTTCACATCCTCTAAAGTGCAGCTGAAGAAGACAGGGGCTGAAAAGTCAGCAGCAAAGGTTAAGAAAGCTGACAAGATCAAACCAGCTGCTGGCCCCATGTCAAAAAGAAAACTGGTTCTTTTTACCAGTGATTCGGCGAAGATACCTTCTCCTGTGTTGTTGAAGAAACTGAGGTATCAAAAGACCAAGCCAACTGCTATTCCTGGAGCTTTTCCTGAGCTTAAGTTGTTGCCTTTAGGAGCTGAACAACCCCTCCAAGCTATTCCAATTCAATCGGTTCAGCCATCGGCCCCACCGAAACAGAAGACTGCAACTGATCACCCCTTCACTATCATAACTAATTTTTGAGAAAAGCTGAAACTAACAGCAGTCCCAGCTTCTCTTACAACTGTTGTTCATCCCATAGTACTACATCCAGCACGCTCAAAAGGCGTAATTATTAGAGAAGCTGTGGACACAACTGGTTTAGCAATAGACTTGCCTCACGTCCTAACCGATCCAAAGGGCAAGGCAAAGTTGATTGAGGAACCAAGACCCAGCAATGCCATTCAGACGCAAATTGATCTTATCATGCAAGCTATGCAATGAGCATGTTGAACTGAAGCTGGAACACTATGGTGAATGGGTAGACTTCCAGAGAATTACCCTTGCCAAGAAGCTGAGGAAGAAGAAAGTTTTGGAGAAGTTCATCTTCTTGGAATCAGCAGTCATGAAGGCTGTCAAAGCCACTATTGTGACGTCTACTGCTTAAAATTCTACCGAAATATTTTTTTTAAAAAAAAGCTTTGACCAAAAATACACACACTCATAAACAATTAAATAAGTAAATAATGTATTTTAAATTTCATCTCATCACTGACTAAAAATAACTACAATTACATAAAATATTAAAATGTGACATCAACGAAAATCATAAATATGTGAAACTACTGTTTAAAAACCCTTGACTCCTAAACATAGTATGCGGAAAATGAGGTCCTTGGGTTATCATGTGCACCCCCAACTCTGCCTACTCAGTCTTCAATGCCTCCAGTCTCCACATCCTCATGAACACCTGTATCAATCACACCTAGTGAGTTTAAAGAATCAACACACATGAACCGTAATAACAAGTACTATACATATCAAGCAAAAGTGAAAAATACTATAATTAACATAAATTTCATGATCTTCAAAAGTATAAACATAAGAGTAAATATATTCATTTCAAATCATGTCATATCGTATCAACATATATGTGTTCATTTTTCCTTATTGAATGCAGATCATTAGTTATGACTTTCGTATCAGCTCTAAGTCGATGGATCCATCTACGTATAATCGTGGTACCCGGCGGCAGGGATATCAGCGACAGTTTTACCCGTCCACTGAGCCTTGGCCTTACATGTACATGTTCGTGTTTGTATTAGTCACAATCAACTCACTTTCCTCAAAAACATGTCATCATGATCATCACTTGTAAAAATCATGCATATACATACATTTTCTTAAAATCAATCATGCAACGTGTTTCTAGCATTAACATAAAAATCCATGTTCATTATCCACATATACATTTTAAAAATGCATGAACAGTTGTTAGTGCACTGCCAGGACTGCTAACATGCTCAACTGCAAAAATAACATGTTCCCAATCACACTTATTGAAAAACTTACAAACATAATTGTAACCATTTCTTATACGCAAACTCAAGCTCAAACCTTAACTTCTATAATTCGCTTAAAAACTTAGATCGGATTTCCCATTTTAGTCCGAACTTAACCAAACTTAAACCATATTTCAAAATCTCCTAACCAAACCCTATATGACTCCATTAAACCGTCAACAACCTTAAACACATAGCCATATCAACACCCAAAACGAACCATGCTCATCAAAATCAAATACTCTCAAGTGCAAGACTAGCACCTAGGCACTGGCTGAGTAGTGGTGCAGCGCTGGTGAGTGCCTAGGCGCCATTCATCAGCGCTGCGATGCTACAAGAGCTGAAGCTCAAGAGCTGCGGCACTAATCTTGCAGGCAAAAACCGAAAATTTTCAACTCAAAGCCAAGTCATCCTACACTCACCGGCCCGGACTAGGCTCAAACTAACCCATCCTAGACCACAACCAGACCTCCCTGCATTGCCCTAGCCATGATCCTCAAACCCATTTTCTCGAACACACGAGACGCAACCGAACATCTCAAAACCGAGCCTTAACCACTCTACCTTCCTCGATTTAATCCCAGCTTGAAACCATTTGTGTTTGAGCCACCCCAAGTCGTTTCTTAGACCCACCAGGGTATACTCAATGTCCAGAAACAGCCCTTGCACCGGTGCACCCATTAAAACACCTAAACAAACCAAAAACCCTAACCCGAAACAAGTATTTTTGATCAAGCATTACATGAACATGATCCCGCTTGGATCTCAACCTATATACGCCATAAATTAGACGTGTTTGAGTCCTTTTCCAAACGTTCCAGGCATCACCTTCAATCATAGCCAAAAACGTGAGAAGCATGATAAGAAAATGCATATCTTCGTGTGGAAATCATGTAAAACTGGATCTCTTCAGCAGTTCAATTAATTATCATGCAAACACAATACAAAACACATATTATGATGTGATCAATGTGAAAAGAAGGGAATCTGGCGTGCTTTAATGAAGAAACATATGCAAAACGATGACCAGCGGAGCGAGGGACGAACACTGGAGGACGGGGTGAAGTTTCTACCGAATTTTCTTGCAAAAAATGAACAAAATCTGCTGGAAATACTGAGAGAGGAGGGCGGTTGAGAGGAGAGGGAGAGGTTAGGGTTTTGGGGAGTGAAATTTGATAATGAATTGAGTGTACTATTGGGCCTAAATTTAAAATTATTAGATGTAATGGGCTTGGCTCAAAAGCCTAATAAAACAAGCCCATTAGGCCCAATAACACGTACGCAAGCATTTAAAATCGTTTTCAAAAATATTACTAGAACCCTCAAAATGTCCTCCGCTTTGCTAAAAATCGTCTACTTGTTTAAAAATACGTCTCAATTCGTAAAAATACCTTAAAAAGCCCTTTTTCGAAAATTCCATGAAATTTCACCACATAACAGTTTTTTCTTAACTGTATCTGGTCTCCGTTTTTCGTTCGAGAGTGGAATACTGATAAAATCCTAATTAAATGCAATCTAGTAATTCATGAAATAAAAGCACATATTCATGTAGAAAATCTAAACCAGTAGTGCAGCCATCTACATATTATATAAAAAATCTGACATTGGCAAATAGAGATGATCTACTGCAAACAGTTGCCAAGGATATTCAAATGGAGTTCAAAGATGTTTTTACTGATGATGTTGTCGAACCTGTTGAAGATCAAGTTATGATTTCAACTACAACAGCAGAAATACATTCTGAAGCTGTTCAGTTACCAACTGAACAAATAATCACTCCCTCTGTCCAGGAACCAACAGCTGCAACTACATTGCCATATATCGATCATCTGCTTCCTGAAACTTTTTTTATGACAGAAGCCACTCTTCAGATGTTTTCTGCGCAGATGACTGCGGTAACTGAACAAATAATCATTCCCTCAGTCCAGGAACCAACAGCTGCAACTACATTGCCATATATCGATCATCTGCTTCATGAAACTTTTTTTATGACAGAAGCCACTCTTCAGATGTTTTCTGCTCAGATGACTGCCAAAGCATCTAGCTCCACAACTAATCAACAGGATTACCCTCCTAGTCAGTCAGTTCAAAAAGCTACAGTAGAAGAACGTGCAGCTGATATTGATCGAGATGTTGCCGCATGTCAGCTAACTGTTGTGGAATTCTCTTAGAAGGGAAAAAACAAAGAAAAGTTCTGTACTGAAGCATTATTTCCTGAATTGCCACTAGGAGATGATATAATGCTAGACGCCATAGTTTCCGAAATGAACAATCTTGGTTCACATATCAACCAGATCAAATCTACTCAGCTGTTGGACTCTTTAAGTCTGGACACCTTAAAAGAACATACAATGAAGGACTTGAAGAAACAGACCAAGGATGGAATTGCTCTGTAACGCCCGAAAAACCAACCTAAATAAACGACATGCATGCAAACAAATTAAATTTCATAATTGTTTCATTTAATGGATTTTAAATGCTTACTTGATGCATATTATATGATTAAAGGTATGATTGCATGATTAAATGATTAAATGGCATGATTTCATGAAATTGAAGGATTTTACACGAATATTCGATAATAGACTAGGGAAAGGAGACTGGAGACAACCGAGAAAAAAATAAAAAAATAATTTCAAGTCTTCTTAATATAATTAAAAATGATTAAATTTTTCCAAAAAAGATAGAATTCAAATTATTTTACTAGGCGAACTCGATTAGATTCGGGAAGCCGGTTTTGGGCAAACGAGGGACTTTTAAAATATCAAATGCATTATTTTTTAAAACTAATTTTTATAAACATTTATTTTTCAATTAAATAAGTGTTATTGGGCCAATTTAACTATGTTGAGTAAGCCTAATTAATCCTAAAATTAAAGGCCCAAAGCCAAAGCCCATTATCATGCAAATTAAAAATTATAAAATAGAAACATAGGCCTTTAGACACCATATCAGCCAAAAATACACCCACCACACATACACAGAGTTTTTGAAACTTAGGAGAGGAATAAAACAAAGAATCTGTGTCGCTCATTCGATTTTCTTCGCGCACCTCGCCTGCGATCGTATATTCGAGCATTTTAAAATGCAAATGCATGTTTTCTAAACCTATTTGACGCATCATTCAAACCATATAATGAATATTTTGATTAATTTAGTTTGAAAAATATTTATGCACGATTGGCTTAACGAAAGATCGATTATTTTCAAATTTTGGACGATTTTACGCTTTGTTAGTAATCGTTATGATTTCTAAGGGACATTCTACCAATTTAGGACGTTAAAAGGCTAGGAAAAGTGTCGTTTAAAGGCAACACGAGGGCTGGTGGCAATAGGCAAAGGAGCTGTGCATGGGAAGGAAGGGGCCTAGGGTTTTTTGAGACTAGCCATGGGGTCTTGCTTGAGTTCTAGGGCTCAGGCATGAGAGGTGATGCGCTAGGGCTCGGCCAGGGCTTGTCAAGGGCTCGATGAAGGCACGTAAGAAAGAAGGATCGACGCTTGACTCGTGTGTTGAATAAGAGGCGTGCGCGGCTGGTTTGAGTGATCCGACTGGTGCGCGGGCCTAGGCGTTAATTAGGAAGGGCTAGAAGGTGTTCTAGGGATGGCTAGGTTGTGTGGGACTTGGTGGCTGCTGATATGGTAGAGTCCTAGTAAGGCTAGGACACTAGAAGCGCGTGGAAGGGCTCGGCTGGGGAAAGCTGGTGCGTGGGAAGGTTGGCATGGGCCAGGGAGGAATAGATGGTTTAGGCTGGGTATGAGGCTGGTCCGGGGTCGGCTAGGGTTGGGTGCACTCGCTGGTTAATTAGCAACAAGAGTTCTAGTAGAACAAGAGTCCTAGTGCAAGATTCGGCCGCGGCTCGTTCTATGTCTTGTAGCATGGGCTAGGGGCTGGTTCTATGGGTGAACGATGGTCAGGAGGGTCCCTTGGTGGTCTGTTCAGATGTTGGCTCGAGGTGGCTCTGTGGCGGTTCGAGAAAATAGGAGATGGATCGAGGGTTTAGCATAGGTTCGAAACTAGGCCTAGGGAGAAAAGAAAAGGTCCGAGCCATGGTCCACGGAGGGCGGTTCATGGTTCATGAGGTTATTTTAGGAATAAAAAGTCTATGTTTAAAATTTGGAAGAAAAATATTAAAAGTTGAATTAATTCGGGAATTAAGCGCTTCACGAATTAGTAATTAAGGAATTAAATCGAAAGCCTCAAATTTAAGCTAAATTAAAATATTAAAATTAGATTTAAGCTTAAATAAATATTTGGGAGGGTCTAGAGTCAACAAAAGTAAGAAAAAATCAAAATCGAGAATTTTAGAGTCCAAGGACAAAACGGTCATTTTACACCTGGGTAGTACGAAAAGGCTTGGCATATCCGGAAGGATCATAACGCATTATAAATGATATCATATGATGATTTGATGAAAATATAATATTTATGATTTATGGTAGAACTGTGCAATTTTTACTGTTAAAATGTTATTTTTGGAAAGTCATGATATTTATGCTTTAAAAAGGAAAAAAAGGTAAAATATTTTGAGGATGTGAATTGATTGTGACAAAAAATTAGTGGATATGTAGTGGATCCGTTTTAAGAAAGAACAGTGAACTTACAGTTTTATGGGAATGTTGTGAGGAAAAAGGCCCAGAGGTAGCCTAATTACAGGACAAGGCCCATTAGGGAGCTCGACGATCGTATTTCCATGGCGGTGCCTATTGCCTATACCCTTGCGCAATGGGAGCTAAAACTGACCAGTCGATCAGAGGATAAAAGGCTAGTAACTTTCAAAGATCAAACTTCACCCAAAATGATAAATGATGAAAGCTTTACGATTTTATGATTTTAATATTTATGATTTATTTATGCTTAAAATTATTTTAAATAAAAGTATGATTTTAATGCATGTGCTTGTATATTTATTATTTGTCACTCATGTTTAGAACGTGCTGAGTCATTAGGCCTCACTGGGTTTGAATGATGCAGGTGATGATTATTTTTAGGGAGGTGCTGAGGCTTGAGTGGATCGAGTAGAGCAGTACACTCCCGAGGGACATTTATTTTCGCATTAGCTTGTTAAGTTAAAGTCTTATAGGATTTTTTGTTAGGGTTTTTATTAGAGATTTTAAGCTTTATTTTGAATCTAGTTTGATCATGTTAAAGGTAGAAGTTGAATTTTGGTAATTGACGATTTTAGAGATTTTATGCATTTGAGATTTAAATTGTTAAATTATTTTGATTTATGAAAATGTTAAAGTTATTTTAATTGTTGGTTTTCAAATTAATGGATATAAAAAAATTATGTAGAATTTCAAAGTTAAAAAGTAAGGGTCGTTTCATGCTTCTTTTGACTCAGTTGAAAAGACTAATAGAGAATCAGTTACAATTCCAACTCTGCTCTCCTCACAAGAACAAATTAGCAATCAGATTGATTTTGTTCATACAAGTCTATCTAAGAAGATTGACATAATGCAAAATCAGCTGGCTGAGGTATCTGCTCAAGTCAGTTCAACATTCCTCCTCTTCACAAAAGTGGCGGGTGTTGACAAAAGGAAGAATAACAGAAGACAGAGGCAGTAGGAGCAAGCAGCAAGAAGAGAACTGAACCAGACAAGCCAACTAATAAAGGACCAGTTGAGAAGAAGTCGAAGAAATAATTTATAAGTGTCCTAAATCAGTTGATTAGTCTGGAGGCTTAAAATATGTACTTACCTCTTTCAAAATATATAAAAATTGTCCTACCTCTGTACTTACCTCTTTCAAAATATATAAAAACTGTTTCTGCTGAATATGTACATATCTATATATTATTTTATCTACAATCAGTTTTATTCTGTACAAGAAATCTAAGTTTTGTCAAATACCGAAAAAGGAGAAGTGTTGGAATCTTATAGATTTTAGATTTTGAAAAATCAATCCCTAAGAGAACTGAAGGATCTAACTGATCGAACATACGCATAATCGTAACTGAAGACTTCGTTTTGAGCTGAACTGAATTTTAGATTTTGACAAATCAATCCCTAAGAGAACTGAAGAATCTAACTGATCGAACAGACGCACAATCGTAACTGAAGAATTCTTTTTGAGCTGAACTGAATAACCTTATCAACTGAAGTTTTCGTAACTGTTAGGACACAGTTACAACTGATAATGTCCTGCTGAATTGATCGGCTGATGAATTGACTTCTAATCATTTGGCCATGTCATCAGTCAAAAGATCAGCAGATAGACTGACAGGTCGTAGCAAAGCTGAACAGTTGTATAAGAACCTAACAGTTTGAATACTCCGTACTACTGCCAGATAAAGCTATTATACCACGATTCATCAGATATTTGTCATTAAATGGTCATTAAATTCTTTCAATATGACGGTTGAGATCGAATACTATATATAGTTGATCGAATCAGTTCAAGAAAGTTGGTGACTGAAAATAAGCGAACACACGAAGCAATCAAACTACAAATTGTGATTCACTTCACGAAGTATATTCTCAAATTTGCAAATCGAACATATAAGATCTAAAATTATTGTATTTATCAGTAGCATTCAGGCTAGCAATTATAGAATCTTTCAGTTTATAACTGTATAAGATTTATTAGACTAAGAGTTTCAGTTTGGCAGTATGTAAGACCAAATGAAGTGGATTATTACAATTTTCTGTAATATATCAAAGTCTTTTATTGAAATCATATCATCGTTATAGAAAAGGTGATGTAGGAGTATTTGAAGTCTCCGAACATCCAGAAAAATTTATTGTGTTCACTTCAGTTATCATTTCAGTTTACACTAAGTATTCAATTTATATCTCAGTCTTATTTCGCACTCTTTCAGTTGACTGATATATATCAACAAACAAGATTCTAGGATTAGTTCCTCAAAGAACTGATTCGTATTCTAGAAAAGATTTCAAAAAATCGAAGTGTTTATTCAACCCCCTTCTAAGCACTTTAGCTATCTTAACCAATACTAACACTATTCTCAAGCAATTCAAACTATTACTTAAATAGCAAAGTTCGACAAAGAAAGTTCGAATGCTCGAAACATCGAAAGCTCCAAATATATATATTTAACATATAATTATATTATATAATAAAATATTAAGGATCGTGTGTGGCTCGCGAACTTTTCAAACAAAATAATTTTTTCTCGAGTTCAGTTCGAATAAAGTTTGATTCATGTGCGAGTTCAACTCGAGTTCGATAAATTCGAATGCGAATCGAATATTCATCGATCTGGCTCGAAAAAATCTGGAACTAACTCGATTCATTTATGGTCCTAACTCCAATATGACACCATGTTATCATGCTAGAGGCCCAATAGTGGTGTCTTTAGGACTTGAGGACTTCCAAAATACCTGGTGAATTCTATATATTCCAATAAGTGGGAATCAATTTCAAATTTTTGGGTTAGTTGACAATATGTTTGAAATTGACAAATTTAAATAGGTGATGTGATATTTGTATTAATTTATATATATCAACAAAATGAAAATGACTATGATAAATATAAATTATTATTATTTTTATATGAAAAGACATTTATAAATATAAAATTTGTCCTTAGTTTACTTAACCACACAATTTTATCCACGAATTAGTTATATAACTTATAAAAATATTCATATAAAAGACTATCTATAGCAAGCCATTTTCAACTAGTTATTTATTATACCTAACATTTGATCTTTCAATTTAAATTTGGGAAAAACCTTTGTTGTTGAGATTTTCTCATTTGTCAATTGTATGAGAAGAATCTTCAACCTAATTTAATTCTTTTTTATGTCAAAAATATTTTTTTATATAAATATAAATCAGTTCAACCCGTTTTAAGAGATATGGATACGTGAGAAGTTCTCTTAAAAGATTTTCTCATAAATATCAGATAATTAAGGTCTTTTTTTGCATATCATCACTTATATATTGAGTGCATATAGATCTTGAAATTTTTAAAAATTTCAGAAACTTAAGTACTTCGTATCACTTAAACTTGGGATACAATCGAATAATTTTAACTCTGCAAAATACTGTAACAGGTGATGATTGTGAAATGAAATTATTATAATATATAGCAGATTAAGCGTTATATTTCAATCACTAACTTCCTTTAATCTTTTGCAAATAAGACGTGACATTAACCAATATATCAATTATAAAATCAAATATTTTAAATCATATAACAAATTAAAATAATATAATTTTTTTGAGCGGCAATTATTACTCTCGAACATTAGGATTAATTATGTCTGCATAGATGATTCCTAAACACGAGTTGACGAATTATGTTTTTTAAGTGAGATAAGACCTTAGTATATTATAAT
Organism: Primulina tabacum; assembly: GCF_025594145.1. Taxonomy (NCBI): domain Eukaryota; kingdom Viridiplantae; phylum Streptophyta; class Magnoliopsida; order Lamiales; family Gesneriaceae; genus Primulina; species Primulina tabacum. The sequence goes on along the minus strand of NC_134562.1, from coordinate 24,567,857 downwards.
TTATAATCAAAATAAATGAGTACAAACAAATCGTTTAAAAAAAATAGTGAGATCGAGCGAACAATCATGATCAAATTCAAATTGGAGGGGGAAAAAAATTATTTTTGACTAGTGTTAGTGGCCCAATTCCCCCTAAATACGTACCTTTCCAATAAATATAAAAAAAAAGTCCTCGTCCTTGTAAGTTTTCAATATATCAGGGCCTACAAATTACACTTCCTTCACGTCTAATTCCTAGTTTTAATTTATTACGTGGGAAATTTACAAGTACAAACTAGATTTTTGTGTATTTAGTGAAGAAAAAAGGTTTCGTTTGTTTTGAGATAGCTGATTCTATCCTTGCTACTTCACTTGTAGCATGCCATTTTTGACTTAGCAGCCGCAAATTTAATATGATTTCCGCTTCTTTTTTGAGTGAAGTAGTATATCAAATTCAATTAACGTGTCTTTTTATTATGATCAACTAACCGATTAATCGATCTAATTGAACAGCTTGAGGAGTTTTTGTTTTTTATTTTTATTTTTTAAATGAAATTACGGTGAGAGGAAACTTTTGGTTCATTTTTTAAACACGATTTTCACGTGAATATTTGAATTTCAAGAAAATTTTGTTTATCAGTACGTACAGTTTTTGTTTGAATTGAGATGTTCATATAAAACATCTTATACAAATATACTGATAGTGTTGCTCCTAGTGTAGCATAGCTCAACATCTAGATAATGATCTTCCAAAGAGTTTTCATTATAGGGATAAAAAACATGGAAATCCTAGCATTTTACGTAAATATAGATATTTTTTATGAATTAGCTAACCTTCTAATATTTGAACGGTTAGAGTAGATGCCCTGCAAGCCAACGGTTGGCTAGAGAATTTATTGGCTCAAGTGTAATAAACAATCTTTATTTTAATATAATTTACTTTTTAATGGTTTCGTTTTTACTTTATCTGTATAACCATGCAATCAGCATAGATAAAGTCCTTAATTATGCTTTAATACAAATGAATCGTAATTCGATGTTGAAACTCATTTGTAAACACTGCATATTCTAAATTCGTTCCTAGTCGATTCAGCCGCCTAAAACATGGATAAAGGTCGCTTGAGCTCGAGACTAGCATCTGTGATGTTGTGTACTGCATTTCTTAGTAAGGGCACAGAGATGTCCAAACATGCAGATGTGTAGTCATATGATGATTATACCGAACAACCCTCCCTAGTACTTTCCAAGTGGTTATATCATTCATCGAGAGGATAAGCCCGTGGTTATGATTGTATACCATTAGTCCTTACGACCCGGGACAACACTGAGGCTCTATATGCTAGGGCTGTGCTTTGACTCGTTTATCAGCTCCAGGAGAGTCATCAGGTAGCGAGGTTGGGTACAGTTGCGACACATATAGGAGCCAGTGCATTATAGTCGGGGATTCACCACTCACCTACGGTTGTGGATATCCTATGTGATCTGATGTAATAATAGTGCATGGAATATCTGGCCAGAGTATGAGATGTACGAATAAAGGATTATGTCCTGAATCACAAAGAGTTGTGAACCCACGGCTAGCTGTATCCCTGAACCATTGAGGGTCACACAGTGGGTTTGGTTTTCGGAAAACGAGAGTTGCTGCTCTCGAGATTTTTGGTTCATTCATTAAAGAAGTTTCAGTCACCTTAATTGAGACTTATTGGGTCGATTTTTCTTGGTGTTCTATCTCTATGCAAAACATCTTCTATACTTTCTAGTGCAAGTTAGAAGAGGAAGAAGTAATCCGATCGTGGACCTGATTCGAAGATTAAATAAGTAGATCGAAGAACGGTCGTAGGGATTTACAACAAGAGCTACGTCCGCTAATAACGGAGTAGTTGGTGCCAAGTGAAATTATTCACCAACAGTATAATTCTTTAACATCCTATAAATGTTTATTTATTAAAATCATACTGAGTGTCCAAAATAATTATCTTGAATGTCAAGATCTAAAAAAAAAAATTTAAAACTTCCGCTGCGTTTGGGCACGAGAAAACCGGGATCCCACTGTGGTATCAGAGCCAAGTTTCGCTATATCGTATGGTTTTAAATCATATTGAATAATTAATTTCTAACCACACAAGAAAATTTTTCAGAAAATTGTAGCACCATAAAATTTATTTTTTTCAGAAATTAAAAAAAAAATTTCGAATATTCCTGGAACTGTTCCGGGCAGTCACAGCGTACGCGCGATGCCTAGCGAGTCAGCGCGCAGTGCGCGCGCACGGTGTCGGGATGCCAGCGCGCAACGTGCGTGCGCGGGGGGCGCGCGGCGTACGGCACGCCAGCGCGCAGCGTTCGCACAGTGTCCGACACGCCTGCGCACGCCGTCCAACACGCCTGCGCACGCCTGTGCGCATAGCGTGCCCGCCAGTGCCTGATACGATTGGGCAGTGGGCGGGCGGCGTGGGCGGCTCGGGCACTGTGCTGATTATTGGTCTTCAATTGTTTGGGCTTAAGGTGCCATTTTCTGATTTTTTCAAAGCTTTGGATTCAATTGATATTTTATGAAAATAATTCAATTTAATTTTTTTAAAAAAATTAATTTTCGGAAAATTAATTTTTTCTTGTAAAATAAATAATTAGAATATGATTTTAATTATTTATAGTGAAAATATGTTTTACAAGAAATCAATTATTATTGATTTAATTGAAAATTAAATAAAGATGTTTATTTAATTTATTAAATTCTTTTATAATTGTGGTGGTTAGTAATAAAATTATTAGATGTATGATTTATCCGTTAATTAAATTTGTTTAATTAATTGATGTTAATATTTGATATTAAATGCATGAAGGATGATCGAGAGCCTTGACCAATGTGTTAGGTGTATGTTAGGATATTTTACTGTTTTATTCGTTTAGTTAATATTTGATATTATTAAAGTGAGGCTGGTTTATGGCCCGTTCCCACCCCCATGAGATGTATCTCTTATGTGTCATGGCTATTTAAATGTAATCATTAGATATAGTGAGAGATCAAGACTGGAAGATGGTAGGGCCCGATGAACGAGATGAAGACATGTAAAATATTGGAAGCTCTTGTAATAGTTGTATTTGCATCCCTGCATTCAACTAAATTTTGGACCTAGATCCATGTATGACTCACATAGATCTAATAGTGTTGGCGATCGATCATCATTATTTATTGTTGAATGTCATATTATGATATATGCGATATATAGTAGTATGCATGTATGTATATTATTAGATAATATAGTTGCATAGATCCGGCAAACATACAAACTCGTGACACGCGATTTTAAAAATTAAAATGTTGAGACAATTTTAAAATTAAAATCCCTCATTTTGAATATGATTCAAAATTCATATAAAACCGGAAAATTAAAAATTAAAAGAGTTTAATTTTTCCTTGTCCTTCCATCAACCGTGGTTGCATGTTGATCGCTACCCGCGGACAGTGTCTAGCTCATATTATTGGGGAGGCCTAGGACGCCGGAAAGCTGTGACTTCCACTGGACATATATGATGTGAATTGAGTGGAACTCCCATGACTTCGGCTCATATTATTGGGGGAACTCATGGCGACCGTTTACTACAATTCAATATTGATGGGTCGGTTTCACACGCGAAAATAAACGGCGTCATATTATTGGGTCCTTATTAAACGTGAGGCAAAACACGCGGAGGTTGCATAGGGATGAAATTGGATTCTACCTTTTAGAAATTATAATTGGCTGATATTATTCGGGATTATAATTGGCTAATTGGACTCTACGTGCCCACTAAGGAAATACGATTTCCCTTTTTCATCAGAGGGTGGTGAAAATGTCAAAATAGTTGGAGGGAAGATTTATAAAATAAAATCCATATTTTATATATTAGAATTATTTTAAAATTATCAGCAACCATTATTCTGTTTCCATATCAGTATATTTTCGATTTCGTCACGTAATCCATTTTTGTTATTAACAAGCTAACCGAATCTAATTTTCAAGACTGGTTGAAAAAATTGTTCTAAATTCGGAGAAAATGATATACACACTAATGTCAGTCCTGCTGAACTGACAAAGCATGCAAGATGGTAGGACCATAGTATGCAAGCTAAAGTGTGATGTGCTCGCTTCTATGTCAAATGAACTGTAGGGACAGTTTGAGGAATTTTTGAATGCTGCTGACATTCGAATGCACGTGCAAGAGTTGCATGGTGCATGAAACTCATACGATGATGCACACTACTTTCAAGGAGCTCATGGCTACACACATGCAAGATGGGGCTCTAGCCCATGAGCATGGTGTACATATGACTGTGCTTATTGAGAATGTGGTGGGCCTGAAATATGTGATTCCTAACGAGTTAATTGATAACATCAATTAGGAATGTAAATGAGCCGAGCCGAGCCGAGCCGAACAGTATCAGGCTCGGGCTCGGCTCGTTAAACTATTTGCTCGGCTCAGGCTCGGCTCGGGCTCGTTACGAGCCTTTGGTTTGAAGCTCGGGCTCGGCTCGTTCGGAAGTTATGAAGCTCGGGCTCGGCTCGAGCACGGCTCGTTAATGGCTCGTTTATCTTGTTTAATGAGCCTGGCTCGGGTTCGGCTTGTTAAACAAGCTCGTTAAGCGAGCTCGTTTCTGCTCCAAATCCAACTCCAAACCACAAAGTTATGCAGAAGCGGCATTCAATGAAAGAATCTTCAAATCTACGTTCATCTCCAATTCAAAACTACCCTTATTACAATACAGTAGAAAGGCCTTATTTGAAGAAGAGTTCCTTATTTGCTTGCATCAAAAATCCACCTTGCTTCATTTATTTGAAGAAAAAAACAACTTAATTAAACCCAACAACCTAATAGGAATTCAACATGATAAAACATAAAAGAATTACCAGAGCATGAATGAGCTTGCTGTTCTTGCCTCGCTCCCTCGTGAACCCAACTTCAACAACCTAATAGGAATTCAACAAGATAAAACATAAAAGATATTTAAATTAAAACAAACAAACAAACTTCACCAATTCAATGATAATCATTCGATGGTAATGACCTTAATTCAAATGAATCTCCTTAAGCCCCGAATTTTCCTTTTACATACAAGCACAAAAATTCAAAATGTTAGAATTAACCAACCTAAATTAATAGAAAATAACACATATCTAATAAAGACACAATTAAATTAAATATCAATTTACTTACATTTTCTTTTCTTTTGACTTGGTACCGGGCACGTAACCAATCTTCTGCACAAAGCAACATCTGAACCGTATCCACTCCCAAATTGGCACGATATGAATCAATAACTCTACCACCAGCGCTGAAAGCCGATTCAGAAGCGACAGAAGTTATTGGAATTGATAGTACATCACATGCCATCTTTGACAAAATCCTAAACTTTAAGTTGTTCATCTTCCACCATGACAATGCATCAAATTCATCATCTTCTTCACACAATACAACCCTTTCCTCAAAGTACACTTCAAGTTCAGACTTCACTTGCTCCACACTATCAACATTCTTAATATAGTTGGAAAATGCTGTCCTCACTTTACCCTTTCCTTTTGCACTAACAATACTTGAAACACTAGAACTTTCTTTCTGAGCATCACCCGAAACATCCTTTTCAGCAACATTATTTTTGTGAGCATCAACATATTCACGATACAACAAACACAATGTCTCACGAACTGTAACGATGTTCTCAATTGCATCAACTTCATAATAGATTTCTGGAAAACACCATTCAATCAACTTCATTTTATTCCTTGGATCTAATACAGCTGCCATAGAAATTAACAAGTTACAGTGACCCCAATACTTGTCGAATTTAGTCTTCATTTTGTTAACCATATCTTTCATGAAACTACCTTCACCCATACTTGTATTATTCAACAACCTCTTTATGTTATAAAGTTCGGGTAGAAACAAATTTGAAGTTGGATATTCTGAACCTGAAAAATGTAGATAACTATATTAGATATTCAGACAATAAACAATTTTATTGAGAAACAAGATTCAAGTTTAATATTATTACCTGAAATGATGTGGGTAACTTCATTAAATTCTTGAAGAAAAGAACAAACTACACGGACTTTCTCCCAATCCTCCTCACTTGGCAAAGTGTTATAAGTAGGATCCCTTTGTTGATAACTTGGGAAGACGTCCTTGAACTCTAGAGCAGTAGACAACATGCAATATGTTGCATTCCACCTAGTGCAACAATCCATTACTAGTTTCTTTGAAGATAATTGCAACTGTTTTGCAATTTCACTGAAAATATTAAGACGAAACTCTGAGGCAGATATGTGTTTCACACTCTCACGCACATTGGAAATAATATTTTGTATCTCCGAAAGCCCATCTTGTACCAAAAGATTCAAGATATGCGCACAACATCTCACATGAAACAATTTTCCACCGAGAGGAAGATTGTTTTTATAAGAGAGATTCTCTTTCAACATCCGAATAGCTACATCATTGTATGTAGCATTATCAACTGTGATTGTCCACACCTTGTTTTCAATTCCCCATTCAACCAAACACTTATTCAACACATCACAAACAACTATACCTGTATGAGGTGGGGGGATATCACAAATATTCAAATTTCGCTTTTGCAAATTCCAACTGGAGTCCACATAATGACAAGTGACAACCATATATGAAATTTTCTGATCAGACCTCCATAAATCCGTAGTCACACTGACCCTATTTATGTCCTTTAATTCTGCCACTAATTTTTTCTTCTCTATTTCGTAAGAAGTAATACAATCTTTCTTGGCAGTGGCACGACTGATTTTTTTATAATGTGGACTAGAATTCTTCATCAGTAAGTTAAAAAATTCATACTCTGCAATACGAATGGCAATTCATGAACAATAATCATGTGAGAGACAATCTCCCTGATCTTCGCTTGATCGTATCTGAAATTCTGCACTGCATTAACAGATTCTGACTCCGACATGGTTGTGCTTATACTTATATTTTTTTGTCCTTTCTCGTTCATCCGCTTCCTTATACAACTTCTGCTATGCCTAAGTAAATGTGATGTAGGACCATACTTAGTATATGTCATTCGATGTTTGCAATGAATACATTCAGCCTTTATCAACCCATCTGAAAGAATAATCTCTTTAAAATCAATCCATACAGGAGATGTGCGTTTTCTTTTCTTCGGGGCATATGGATTATCACCTTCATCTTGAATATTATCAAGTTCAACCACAGCCTTGCTTTGAGAAGTTTCAATGGTATCATTTGCACTTGGTTGAACTCCTCTCACAACAGGAGTTGTGCATGATTCTTGAGCAGATGATGTGTTTGGAGTCGACATGTTTGGAGCTGATGAACAACAATAAATACATTAATTAGTACCAACAGATTACAGTACTCATAATATTGCATTCAACCAATCCAACAAACCTGAGAGGCTGAAACTTATAAGTATAAGTTTCAGCCTTATCAACATTATAACATTGTAAATTCTGTAAGATACACTTTAGAATTTTGAATAAATGAATATTATATATATATATATATATATATATATATGTATGTATAAATATAATGAATTACGTGGGCCTATATAATTTTGGACCATATCATATTATAATATGATACTATATAATGTATCACGTACGTGGCCTTGTATTTTTGGACCTCACAATGCTAAGGTTTCTTCTATGCGGCGACATTAGATATCTAGTCGGTTGCCTTTGATGTCTGATATTCAGTTTATTATATTAAAATATTTTAATTTTTTTTATATATTACTTTAAAGTATAATTAATTTCAAACCATAATATTTTTAAATAATAAGATTATATACGTATAATCATATGTAGAATTAATTAGGAGTGAGAGTGCATACGCTAGATTCATTGCCGTAGCAGCAATAACAGATTGAAACTTTTGAACTTTTGTCTCTACATACGCTAGAATTAATTTCTACGGAGTGAGAGTGCATACGCTATAATTAATTTATATCATTGCATTAACAAATATTTATATCATTGCATTAACAATCCAACAAATATGAGTTTCTTAAGTAGACTAAATTCATTGCCGTAGCAGCAATATTCAAACACACCTGAGAGGCTGAAACTTTTGAACTTTTGTCTCTAATTGTTTTGCCCACTGTATTTGGAGATGAAACCAAACCAGAATCAGAGCTAGGGTTCGCGACCTATACGATCTCCAAACTCTCGATTCACGCCTCAATCAAAGTCGACCCAGACGGTACAAGGATTTTCAGCACTCGGCGCCGGCGGAAGAACGGAGAATTGTCGGAAATCGTACGCGGTTTAGAGGTGGACGGGAAAGGGGTCTCGCTACCTATACACGCTCAAATCTACCGATTTCTGCTTCGATAATGGTCGACCGGACCTGGGCTACGACCTGGAGACCCTCGGCGACTGCGGACGGAGGTCGGGAGGCGCGGATTCGGGGGGAATAGGTGAGGTTACGGGAATAGCCGAATAGGGTTTGGGATTTGGAATAGATGAGGATGAGGTTACGGGAATAAGGAATTATTGCCATAACATTCACATTTTTAATATAATTTTTAATTTTTAATTTATTATTATTTATCATACATAATTATTTTAATATTATAACTCATTAATTATCTCAAATTCGAGCTCACGATCCACTTAAACGAGCCGAGCTCGAGCTCGTGAACCACTTAAACGAGCCGAGCTCGAGCTCGAGCTCACGAGCCAGCTAAATGAGCCGAGCTCAATTTTGAGCATACGAACCTATTATCGAACATGTTCACGAGCTAACGAGCCGAACATCATTAATCTCAAGCTCGGCTCAACAAAATTGTTGAGCCCAAAATAAGGCTCGGGCTCGGCTCGATAAGCTTAACGAACGAGCCCGAACGAGCTTTTTAACGAGCCGAGATCCGAAAAGCTCGCGAACAGTTCGATTCATTAACATCCCTAACATCAATTTGTTTTCTTTCTGTTCCTCATTTGACGGGGTTATGGTGAACTTCAAGTTGAATAAGATATATGATAGCCTTGAAGAGCTAGTCAATACGCTTATAACTTATGAGATCACCATAAAATAAGAAAATTGTTGTTTTTATAATGGGCCTCTCGTCGGACGAAAAATGGCCCACAAGGTAAGGGAAAGAATGTTCTGCCCCTCACAAGAAAAACAATCCCAATAAGTGGAAAACTCTGAAAGACACTTAAAGGCCTACAAAGCCCGATAAGTTAGAACATATTTATTTCACTGCAAGAAGTCCGGACATAATAAATTATAAGCGTCAGAAATGTTCTGGAAATGATAAGTGAATGTCCAAGTAAACATGATTTCAATAACAAACAAAAGAAAGTTAGATGATCCAAATCCCACATAAATATGGCACAGCAGACTATGTCACATTTCCCAAAGAAGGATGCACAAACTAGTGGGAGAAGACATGTTTGACTTGTCAAACATAAATTCTCTGCTTGTGAGTTCTGTCTAAAAAGAAAAATGACAAAGACTCCATTCAATGGAAACGTGGAATATGCACATGGTTTATTGGATTTGATCCACACAGACATTTGTGGCCCGCTAAGTGTTAGCACAAAATATGGGCAATACTACTTCATTACCTTTACTGATGACCATTCGAGGTATAAGTACGTTTATTTGATGAAACACAAATTTGAAGCATTTGAAAAGTTCAAAGAATTCAGTTCTGAAGTAGAAAATCAGCTGGAAAGAAGTATTGAGGCACTTTGATCTGATCGAGGTGGAGAATACTTAAGTGCTGAATTTTTGGGTTATCTAAAAGAGAATGAGATTTTCTCGCAGTGGACTCCACCAGCAACACCACAATTGAATGGTGTTTATGAACGTCGTAATCGAACCTTGATGGACATGGTGAGATCTATGATGGGATTCACTGATTGCCTACAAAGTTTTGAGGCTTTGCGCTTGAAACTGCTGCAATGTTGTTGAATAATGTCCATACTAAAGCAGTGGTTAAAACATCATATGAGATATGGATGAGAAAAACTCCCAAATATTCTTACATGAGAATATGAGGATGTCCTGCTTACGTGAAGCAGACAGTGGGATACAAATTGGATAGTAGATCTACTTTGTGCTACTTTGTAGGATATCCAAAGAATTTTGTTGGATATTATTTCTGTAACGACCCGAAAATCAGACTACGTATAAGCCATGCATAATTATTACTATTTAAATTTAAAAATGATTTTTTTATATATATATGAAGGGTCTAATTCATTTTGATATTTGACAAGTCATAACTATTTATTTTAAATGCAAAAGTTTAGTTTTATCTTTTCAGTTAAATACGCGAGGACGGACCGGAGTTTGAAGATTAGAGATAATATTAATAATAAGAAAGACATTCCTAAATTTAAGTTAAGTCAAAGAATAATTTAATTTAAAGAAAAAGAATGTCCTTGGGATTTAATAAATTAATTAGAGTTAAGTTGGTAAATAAGTTCTTTTGGTTAATATTTAATTAAAGCTTAAAAAAAATATGTAAATAAATGGAGGATGAATTAAGCTAGGTATAAAATAGTCAAGAAATTTAAACATAACATTTAAATACATAAATTTTAAGTCAAGCATGACATGCAATGTTCTATTCTAAATTAAATTGTAATTCATTAAAAATATATATAATAAGTGTATTAAACCTTAAGAATTTAAAATGCAAGATTTAAAACACTATTATACCATGCAAGAAGTAGTAATAATATTTGGTTAAGACAATTCAAAAATTGTAGTAGACCTCATTCAAAGTTAACACTAAATGGTTTTATGGTGCATTCACTTTCTACCTTTAAGCTCCATAGTTATGGGTAATTCAAACACCATAATTAACCTTAATCCTTCCTCAACAAGTTACAAGCAAACTCACGTGTAATACAACAAAAACAAATGCAAGAATCCATCGGCAACAAGGAAGGAGGAGAATTTCAAACTATTCAACTTCTTGCACTTGTAACTCCCCACATAAATGCATATTATGACCCCTTAACACCTCCTATATCATTCACCTTCATTCCTAACATCATCTACACTAATATGCTCGAAATTATCAGAAGAAACACAGCTGAAAATCGTGCATAGCAGCAGAAATAAAATAGGAAACAAAGCAAACACAACTCCGACTCCGTCGCTCGTATTTGTCGTATTGGTTTTTTTTCGTGTCAAAACAATTTCCAGGCATGTATATATTGTATCGTTGCTCTTCAATCAAGTCATATTAGATAATTTTAAGCAGTATATGTTCATGAATCAAGCAGCATCACGAAAATGACAGCAACATTTAAGCAAAAATCTGCACAAAATTTCTTGGCTCTCTTGTTTTTCCACATCACGGTTTGGTGTGTTTTGGTTGCTTATAGGGAGTTGCTCGGTTCCAGGCACACATGGCTGCTACTAGGCATGAATTAGAGTGTGTTAGAGTGTTATTGGTTCATTGGTTTACAACCATACACACACCAACAAAGTAGTGACAGCAACTTTTCCTTAAGTGCAGAATTTGAGTCCAAGGTTTTATCATTTGGTGGTTTAAGGTGAAAGTTCGAATCATGGCTGTCCTAGGGACTGTAGCCATGGTTAGAACCCTTCCATACCATGTCTAGGACGTGACCATGGTGTCCTTTCAAGGTTTGGTTCATGGTTCCCTCAAAATTTTTAAAACAACAACACAAGTGCATAGTTCGAATTTTCCATTTCCTGTATTAGTGTGTCTTCGGTTTTGGGGTGTGGTTTGGATTGTGGTTGGCTTTTAGCCCTTAGCCATGGTTCAAGCCATGCCTTAGGATGTTGGTAAGAGTTCTTGGGAGGTGGTTCAAGCCATTGGTCAATAAATTTCAGAGTTTACACCACAAACGCACAAGTTCCCACTGCTGGTTTTTTTTTGACAGCAACTTTCATCTTCGGTTTTGAGGTTGGTTTGAGTTCTTGGTTGGCTTTTAGCCCATGGCCTTGGACTGGACAATACCTTAATGAGTTAGGAAAGTCGTGTTTTTGGCCATTCGTGATTTGGTCGAGTTTAGAGGTCGTACGAGAATTTACGGTGAAAGGTGCCAAAATGACTCTCGAAAGAGTGTTTTATGTTTTTTGATTCCTTTCACCTATTTTCGTGTTTTACAGTTATTATGCATATTTTTCAGTATTTTTGGGGTATTTTAATCATGGTTAAACGTCATTTTAATGTTGGTTCGGGTTGGTACGAAGCCATGGTTAAAAATCAAGTTATTGGCTCTAATCGTCTCGTTTTTGGTTCTATTGTTAAGTTTTTTTTGTCAAGTTAAGATTTATTGCATGTGTCACATATTAGTAGTAAGTCGCAGCAAGCCTGGGAGCGATCCAACTCATCCGGTAAAAATAAGGTTATAATTATATTACGTGCATAAAAATATAAAATGTTTATTTTTGAGATATATCTATATGTCTGGTGGCCACCATATGCTTATGGGTTTGGAAGTCGGTAGGCGCAACCGAGGACCTCTCCGCCCGGTGACTTACGACCGGTTTGTGATTATGTATGGGTACAGACATCCAGTCCAAGGGCTGTGATTGATCTCTACCACCCAATATACTGTGGTTTAGTCTGATCAGGCGCTTACGTTATGTTATGGGTCACTTGCTTAGAAACATTATCTCTACCAGAAAATTATGATATGACATGACAGAGCTCTATTGAGCAAAGCTTTTACGTATGATTTTCAGATATGCACGTAGTTATAATTATTCATGATGCTATTTTCACCGTACGCTTTACGATACATTATTTTTACGTTGCATGCGATTTTATGATATATTTACTTGTTATTCACGATATATATATGTTGACTCTTTAGACTCACTAGACTTGATTGTTGTAGGTGTTGATGAGGTCGAGACCGCGGGCGGAGACCAGTGAGCGATCTTGGGACAGCATTAGTAAACCCGAGGACCTCATGATTTCATGATTTAATTTATGCATCTTTTATTATTCAAACTCAGTTTTAATACGTTGGATTATTTTTAAGTTGATGTTTACGTTGGATTATTTTTAAATTGTTGGTTGAAAACAATATTTGCTTCAGCTGTTATTTTAAAGTTAAAATTATTTACATGTTTATTTTATAAATTGGACAAGTTATTTATTCATTTAGAAAAATTTTAATAATTCCGCAAAATTATGAATACGAAATACGGGCCTTGACAATTTCTATCATCCCAAGGAAGCAAAAGTGTTTGTTCCAAAAAATGCCACCTTTTTGGAAAAGGAATTTCTATTAGATAGAAAAGGAAAGATGATAGAACTTGAAGAAATTCAAGATACTCCCTCAACTATAGAAGTTGAACCCATTTCCCAAGAACCAGTAGTTGAAGTACAAGCTTCTATAAGGTTTGATAGGGTTATTAGACCACCTGCAAGATATACGCTTCTTCATGAACAAAGCCGTGATTAGCATTGTGTTGGATGTGATCCAATGAATTTCAAAGAAGCAATATCTGATACTGATTCAACCAAATGGCTTGAAGCCATGCAGTCTGAAATGGACTCTATATATTCTAATCAAGTCTGGACATTGGTGGATCCACCTGAGGGAATCGTTCCCATAAGATGCAAATGGATCTACAAAAGAAAGCTTGGGGCAGATGGGAAGGTAGTGACCTTCAAAGTAAGACTGGTTGATAAAGGTTATACTCAAAGGCAAAGAGTTGTTTGTGAGAAAACTTTTTCACCAGTTGCTATGTTTAAGTCCATTAGAATACTACTAGCCATAGCAGCATGGTATGACTATGAGATATAACAAATGGATGTAAAGACTGCATTCTTCAATGGAGACATCAAAGAGGAAATTGATATGTCTCAACCTGAGGAATACACATCAGTGGAAAGTGAGCATAAGATATGCAAACTTCAGAGATCAATATATGGTCTCAAGCAGGCATCAAGGAGTTGGAACCTCAGATTTGATAGCACTATCAAAGAGTTTCGTTTTGCTAACAATCCTGAAGAACCGTGTGTATACAAGAAAGTTAGTGGGATTGCAGTGACATTCCTAGTAATTTATGTTGATGATATCCAGCTCATTGGGAATGATGTAGGATTACTGCAATCAACTAAAGTATGGTTAGCAAGTAAATTCTCCATGAAAGACATGGGTGAAGCATCATATGTATTGGGAATACAAATCTATAGAGATAGATCAAAAAAAGGATGCTAAGACTCACCCAAGCCACTTATATTGATACCATTCTGAAGCGATTCTCAATGGAATAGTCCAAGAAAGGAACTTACCAATGTGTCATGGTATTAATCTATCTAAAGCTATGTGTCCCAAAACTGATGAAGAGATAGAGATGATGACACGTATTCCATATGCGTCAGCTATTGGTAGTATCATGTATGGTATGATATCGACACGTCCTGATGTTGCTTACGCTCTGAGTGTTACAAGCAGATATCAGGCGAACCCTGGTGCAATGCATTGGAAGGCCGTGAAAGATATTTTTAAGTACTTGAGAAGGACTAAGAACTTGTTCATGGTCTATGGGGGTGTTGAATTGAAATTGGAAGGCTACACTGATTCTAGCTTCCAATGTGACGTAGATGATTTGAAATCGACCTCTGACTTTGTATTCATGCTTAATGGTGCGGCTGTCTCTTGGAAAGGTTCCAAGCAAGACACCGTTGCGGATTCTACCACTGAAGTTGAATACATTGTTGCATCTGCTGCAGCAAAAGAGGTAGTTTGGATGAGGAATTTTATCCAAGAGTTGGGCTGCAGAGGCCCTGTAACTTCTTGCTTGAAAATTTACGGAAAAATTAAAAATTTTCTTTTTTAAAAGAACTTAAATGGCCTCATTCATAAAATCACTGGTGAATCAAGTTCAATATTTCAAAATATTGCAGCGGAAGAAAATAAAGTTTGCCAAAAATCACAATTTAAAAATATCCAACGACTGATAAAATGTTTGCGGAATAAAATAACAACTGCTGCTCTGAGGTCCTCGGGTGCCACTACTGCCGACCCAAGCTGGCTCACTGGTCCCCGCCCTCGGCCCTGGCCTCATCAGTACCTAAAACAATCAAGTCTAGTGAGCCTAAAGACTCAGCATGCATATATCGCAGGTAACGAGTAAAAATCTGAATTAAAATATGCATGAGTTAACATATCCTGTCCTGAGGCATGCTGAAAATAATCTGTACTGAGCAATTATAATACGTGCATAACTGAACTGATAATCACAGTAAAAAAAATGTTTGCTCCTTGGAGCCTGTACTGAAATAACTGATAAAATTTTCTGTTGAGATTATGTTTTACGCCTGTGGCCCCTGCACTAAGCTGAACTGATCGGTAACTGGCTACCGGGGAGGCTGAAACTGAACTGAACTGGCCGGTCACTGGCGATCGGGTGGTACCATACTGAACTGATCGGTCACTGGCGACCGTATAAAATAACACTCCCACATAGTGAATGAACCACAAGCCATATCGCATAAATCTCAAAAATAATCATTTTCTATTTTCATGCACGTAATATAATTAACTGACGTAATGAAAAATCCTGTAATTTTACCAACTGGATTGGATTGAATCGTCCCCAGGCTCGCTGCAACCTAACTGTGCTATGAAAAATATGCAATAGCTTAAACATGACCAACTACGCAATTTACTTCAAAAGATGCGACTATGACGCCTAATGACTTCGCATTTAATCATGACTCCGAGCCAACCTGAACCGACACCGAACCGACATATAGTCATGATTAAAATACGCTGAAAAATCATAAAATAATGCTCCTAAAATGATAGGGTCGAAATCTAGGTGGAATGGAGGCCAAAACACGAAACGCTCTTCCGAGAGTCAATTTGGCACCTCGCACCGTAAATTCTCGTACGACCTCAAAAATGATCCAAATGACGAACGGTCGAAAACATGACCTTCCTAACTCAGTGATGCACTGTCCAGTCTAAGGCCATGGGCTAAAAGCCAACCGAGAACTCGAACGAGCCACCAAACCGACACAGCAACTTGCTGTAATGTTCCAGCAACTGTACAATCGTGTAACTTGTGTTGTTTTCGAGACTACCGGCCATTGGAGCGTGAACCACCGACCAAAGACTCTTACCAACATCCCAAGGAGTGATTTGAACCATGGCTAAGGGCCCTAGGCCAGCCACAATCCGCGTCACACCAAAACTCAACCGAAACTCCAACCGAGAACCAACGTGCATGCGTGTGTAGTGTTTTGCTTAGATCGATGTCTTGCGTCGTTCCAGTGGCCATTTGATTGACCATGGCATGATCTAGACATATAGGGCCATGGTATGAACCGTGGCTATGGGCCATAGGCCAACCAAGATCCATACCAAGCAACCAAAACCGAAACCGTATATGCTGAAATTGTAAGGGCCGAAGGGACATAGGGGCGGTTGTGATGTTTTTATTAAAAACCGATGAGCCATGGACCAAGCCACCAAAAGTGCAACTTAGTCACGTCTTAGACATGTTAGGGGAGTGATCTAACCATGGCTATAGGCCCTAGGGCAGCCAAGATCAGATCCTTCCTCCTTGCCAACAAGCTGAATTTCGAAACTCAAAATGGACCAAATGAGAAGTTGCTGTCCATTTCTGAATTTCCAGCAACCAGGGGCTTGAACGAACGGACCAATCTGATCCTAATGCATCCTATTACATGTATTGAGGTCGCCTTGGGAGCCTGGAGTCGAACCAATCACCTGAAACTCACAAACCAAGAAAAACGTGAAGCTTGCCAAGAAATATCAAAAATTCTGCATGTGTTGTTTTCAAAAGTTTTGACATGGATCTCGATTTTTGCTTGAATAAACATGATCATGTACTGAAAAATAAATGATAATATGACTTGATTGAGGTTTAGAAAGAATCTAGACATGCCTGGTTATCGTTTGAAATGAAAACGAAAAGAAGAGACGAGACGGCGCGGAGGAGACGGAGTGGCTTTCTTTTCTACCTTACCTTGCTCTCGATTTTTCTCTCTTCTTTTTGGCTATGTACCTCACGATTTTTACCTCTGAAAATGAGTCTGAATTCACTCTGAATTTTCGAAAAGGAAAGGGGGGGAAAAGATGGTTAGGAGGGTGAGGGAAGTGGGTGCAAGATATAAGGAAGATCCAAGACCAAGTCTTCTCATTTTAAATTTTGAATTCTAGTTTGATATCAAATGACTTGGTGGATGTTTCTAGAGGTAGTGGCCGATTTTTGCTTGCTAGACTAGGATAGGATAATGCTAATTAGATCATTAAATGGTGCTAGAAAGATCAAAGAATTATCTTCCTAATTAAATACAAGAAAGGGTCAAAGGTGGCAAGGCAAATGAATTGTTTAATAGTCTAAGGGGGTGGCCGAAATTCACTAAATAAAAGGAAGGGAAAAATAATTATCTAGTGAATTAATAACCCTTAAAAACCTTACTAATCCTTTAATTAATTTGGTGAGCTAATGAGACGTCCTGCCCTTTTTATTACTTTAAAAGTACTAGAAATTTTTTTTTTTTATAAACACTCAATTTTTCGGCCATGTACCTTTCTCACATGAAAATATTTTTATAAAATATTTTACCCTTTAAAATTAAACATTAACCAACTAGCATTTTAAAACCCAAGTGCAATAGTGATCAAATGAAATCGTCGCATATTTTACCAAACCTAAAAAGCAATAATTTGAAAGGTAAAGCCCATACTAAACCTCTCAAAAATCTCTTAAAAGCATAAATAAATAATATTAAAATCCTTTAACTTAAATCATAAAGCATAAAGCGGAAAATGTAGCGCTGGTCCTCGGGTTGTGTGCGCCTTCAGTCCAGTCAAATCACCCATCAAGTCCTCCCTCAATACCACCTGCATCCATCACACCTAGTGAGTCTAAAGACTCAACACACCATAATCTTTATAACGAGTAATACGTAATACAGTCAACATATAACGGTGAAAAATATATGTACTTAAAATATCGTTTTCATGAAGATGCATAAACATAAACATTTTTGTAAATATTTTCATGATGCATAAAACTTTAAACATAAACATTTTCGTAAAATACTTTTTCATGACATGCAATCATAAACCTTAACCTTTTCCCTTTTTCCTCAACATGACATGACATAAAACATTTTTCATGATCATAAACATTTTTCCTTTTCCTTTTGTTGAATTCAGATCGTTAATTGTGACTTTCCTGATCATGCTCATGAGGGTCGATGGATCCATCTACATAAAACCACAGTACTGGGCGGCGGGGGACACCAGCAACACTCTCACCGGTCAACTGGGCCCTGGCCTATCATGATTCGAATAGAAATACGCTCGTCGGGGCTCCCTCTGGGGCCTTTTCCCATAAATGGGCTCCCTCTGGGGCCTTTTCCCCTCACGATATTCCCATTCTTCCGTTACCACAAAACCGTTACCACATATCCGTTACCACATATCCGTCACCACATATTCGCAATGATGGAAACACGATCGTCGGGCTCCCACTGGGACCATAACCCTCACGACGTCGCCAACATTAACGAATTAGTCACAATTATTTCACATCCTTCAACATTTTTCATTCACATCACTTTAGAAAAATCATGAATATCATTACGTTTTTCATTTTTGAAACCAAGCATGCAACATGTATTTTAAATGTCTTCCCTCAATCATAAAAATCAAATAGACATTTAAAAATCATCATTCAATCATGAATAATTCATAAACATTTAAAAATAATCATATTTTCATAAAATAGCATTTAGGGCACTGCCATGACCTTAACTAATTTCTAGGTGTAAAAAGACCGTTTTACCCCTGGACTCAACATATTACGTTTTCGACTTTTTCCTTGATTTCACGACTCTAACATGTCCCGAATAATTATTTAAGCTTACGTGAATTTTTTTCCATAATTTTATTTGGCTTAAATGTTAGACTTTTTCAATTATCTTTTCTTAATTGTTTTAACAGTGTTTTAATCCCGAAAAATACCAAACTTTAATATAAAATTCTTAAATTCTAAATTTAGTCTTTTTATATTATTTTAGCCCTTATGGACCCCGACTCGACCCCCGTGAGCCGTTTTCCAATTTTTTCTTTACTTAAAACCCTATTTGACACCTAAATTTCAACCCCGAGCCAACTCTCGATTTTCACGAGTTACCCCCGAACTATGTCGAGCCAAAAGGTGCCCAACATAATAAATTAACTTACTGGACCCTAACTTTATCAAGGAAACCCTTCTAATGCCAAAAACGAGCCCTCTACTTCCTGAACAAAAGCTGGCCGAGAAACCTTGTTGGACAAGGTCTCTTGCACGCACTGCCTAGCCCCTAACGACGAACCCAGCCACCAAACCAACCTGATTTTCACCCCCTAAGGACCCTAAGGACTAGACCTGACCCAGCCCAGACCCCCTGAACCGCGCGCCCAAGCTTGTGCGAAGCACAGAACCCTGCACGCGATCCCCTTGATTCTCGGGTGGGAGTCCTAGCTTGCTAGGACTCCTTCCCTGCCTTAGTGCGCGAGTCCTAGCGTGGCTAGGACTCCCTTCCTGACTCTCTCATGACCCTGTCTAGCCCCTGGAACGAGCCAACCAAGCCCTCCGTCCCTGCACAACAAAACCGAACCCCAAACTTGACAGCAACAACCGGTTCCTGCACGAGTTCTGGTTTCGTCTCTCTTTCTTGGTTTTAGTCGATTCATGTGTGGTGTGTGGGACTCCAAAACCCGTGTAATACTTACCTATCCATGCCTAGACATCATGGCAGACCCTTAGTATAAAAAAAACGTGAGTCATGGCATCAAACAAATTGCATATAATCACAAATCCAATGCATGTACAAGATGGTCTCCTTTTTTTTTTCGAAAATTCTGAATATACACATGTATGACTTCAAGCTTTTCATGCACACATACTTTAAACAATAATATGATGTAATGGATGAGAAAAGGGAGATTAAGGTGTGCCTTTGCGTAGTATACGCTCGAATAATCGTTGACGACGAAGAACGGAGGGACGACTACGGTTTGCTCTTGATAGACCTTCGAAAACCCCTTCCTAATTGCAAGTGTGTGCTGCCGTGTGTGTGTGGGTGTGGGGAGGGAAGAGTTTTCAGAGTGAGGCGTGAGTTTTCTTTTGCAAAGTGTAGGGTTTTTGATACAATTAACACTTTAAATACTAATTCATTAACTAAGTAGGCTTTAGGCCTATTAAGCCACCAAATTCAAGCCCATTAGCTTTAATTAGGATTAATAAAATTTTAACCAAAGTTTTGATTAATTAAACATGTGAATTTATTAGCCGGGTTGCCAAAAAGTTTGTATTTTAGTTGAAGAACCAACACCGATAAAATTTACGTCCCGGCGTATAAAATCACCTCAAAACCCTTAATTTCATAAAAATACTAAAAAGCATCGACCATCTTTTAAATAATTAAAAATAATTATTTAATATAAATATTTTACGTTTTCTTCAGCCCTCGGTCTCCGTTCCTCGATCGTCACTTGAATATTCCTAAAAAATACATTTTTTTTTATGCATGATGACAAATAAATCTCATTTAGCATATAAACAAGTACGTCACATAATTAATTAGCAGCTAAAATCAATTAATTACTCAATTTTTCATAATTTCCTAGATTCGCATGCAGTTGGATTACGTCGTCTTAATTTTGGACCTTACAATTCCTCCCCCCTTAAATTAAATTTCGTCCTCGAAATTAGAACTTACCGAATAGATCCGGATAGCGACTCTTCAAGTCCCTCTCAGTTTCCCAAGTAGCTTCCTCTTCCGAGTGATTCAGCCACTTGACCTTGACCATTGGAATTACTTTGTTACGCAATCGTCTTTCTTGTCTAGCCAGAATCTGGACAGGTCTATCTTCATACGACAAATTTGGAGTTAGTTGAAGAGGTTCATAATTAAGCACATGCGACGGATTAGACATGTACTTCCGCAGCATCGAAATATGGAACACATTGTGAACTCCAGAAAGTGCGGGTGGCAATGCCACTCTATAAGCTAGTGTCCCAATCCTCTCCAAAATCTCGAATGGGCCAATAAATCTAGGACCAAGCTTGCCCTTCTTGCCAAAACGCATAACACCCTTCATGGGTGCTATCTTCACAAACACGTGGTCGCCTACTGCAAACTCCAAGTCCCTTCGTCTTTTGTCCGCATAACTCTTTTGTCGGCTTTGTGCAGTCTTCATTCTATCACGAATCTTGACTACAAGCTCAGCTGTTTCTTCAATCACATCTGGACCAATGTCTCTTCTTTCCCCAACCTCGTCCCAATGAATAGGAGATCTACATTTTCTTCCATAGAGTGCCTCAAAAGGAGCCATTCCTATTGATGATTGATAGCTGTTATTGTAAGTGAACTCCACTAGAGGTAATTTTGTTCCCAACTGCCTTGGAAATCAATGACGCATGCTCGCAGTAGATCTTCCAAAATCTGAATAACCCTTTCTGACTGACCATCGGTTTGAGGGTGGAACGCTGTACTGAACAATAACTTGGTCCCCATCGCTGCATGCAGACTTTTCCAAAAAGACGACGTGAACCTCGGATCCCGGTCAGAAACGATGGATACAGGAATCCCATGCAGCCGAACTATCTCCCGAATATACAAGTCGGCATACTGAATCATGGTGAATGTCGTCTTAATAGGTAGAAAATGCGCTGATTTCGTAAGACGATCCACTATCACCCAAATGGCATTAAATCCTTTAACTGTCTTTGGCAATCCCACAACAAAGTCCATGGTGATATTTTCCCATTTCCACTCGGGAATAGGGAGTGGCTTCAATTTTCCCGCTGGTCTCTGATGCTCTGCTTTGACTTGCTGACAAGTCAAACACTCGGATACATATCTCAAGATGTCTCTCTTCATGCCTGGCCACCAATATAACAACTTCAAATCTCTATACATCTTTATACTGCCCGGATGAATGGAATATGGTGTGTCGTGGGCTTCCTTCATAATAAGATCTCTCAAAGAATCGTCACTAGGAACCCATAGACGGTCTCGATAACGGACTAAGCCATCCACTACTGAATATAAATTCCGGCCCTTGGCTTCATCTCTTGCTCTCCACTTTTGCAACTGCTCATCAGTAGGCTGTCCATCCCGAATTCTGTCTCTCAAAGTCGACTGCACTGATAATGTGGCAAGATTAGGGGCCTCGCCCCTAGCATACACGGCAAGCTCAAACCGCTGTATCTCGGACTGCAACGGTCTTTGGAGTGATAATTGAGTGATAACCGCTGCCTTTCTACTCAATGCGTCTGCCACTACATTAGCTTTTCCCGGATGGTAGCTAATGTCACAATCATAGTCCTTTACCAATTCAAGCCATCTGCGCTGTCTCATATTCAACTCCTTTTGGGTGAAGAAGTATTTCAAGCTTTTATGATCAGTGAATATTTTGCACTTCTCCCCATAAAGGTAGTGTCTCCAAATCTTTAATGCAAAGACTACTGCTGCAAGCTCAAGATCATGAGTAGGGTAGTTCTTTTCATGAATTTTCAACTGTCTTGATGCATAGGCGATAACTCGGTCGTTTTGCATCAGAACTGCACCTAAACCTAGCTTAGAAGCGTCGGTATAAAGAACATACTCCCCTTGCCCTGATGGCATGGATAACACTGGTGCTGATATCAAAGCTTGCTTCAACTTGTCAAAACTGTCTTGACACTCGGATCCCCAAATAAACTTAGCATTTTTCTTCGTCAAAGATGTCAAAGGCACTGCAATAGATGAGAACCCCTTGATGAATTTGCGATAATAGCCAGCTAGTCCCAAGAAACTGCGAATCTCGGTGACACTCTTCGGTACTGGCCATTCTTTTACTGCCTCAACTTTACTCGGATCAACTTCCACGCCATCCCTAGAAATGATGTGGCCTAAGAACGCCACTCTATCAAGCCAAAACTCGCACTTGCTGAATTTTGCATAAAGCTTTCTGTCTTGTAAAACTTGCAGTGCTGTCCTCAAATGGCGACTATGCTCCTCTCTGCTCTTGGAATAGATCAATATGTCATCAATGAAGACAATAATAAACTGATCCAGATACGGCTGAAATACGCGATTCATGAGATCCATGAAGATCGCTGGCGCATTGGTCAACCCGAATGGCATGACCATAAACTCATAGTGCCCATATCTTGTGCGAAATGCTGTCTTGTGCACGTCAGACTCCTTGACTTTCAACTGATGGTATCCAGATCGCAGATCAATTTTAGAAAATATCGAAGCTCCTTGCAACTGGTCAAATAAATCCTCAATTCTTGGCAGTGGATACCTATTTTTTATAGTGACCCTATTGAGCTCTCGATAATCGATGCAAAGACGCATACTACCATCTTTCTTTTTCACAAACAAAACCGGTGCGCCCCATGGAGAGTAACTAGGGCGAATAAAACCTTTGTCTAGCAATTCTTGAATTTGATCTTTCAATTCTTTCATTTCAGCGGGTGCTAGACGATAAGGTGCTTTAGATATAGGAACAGTGCCCGGCATAAGGTCAATAGAGAACTCCACCTCACGATCGGGCGGAATGCCAGAAACGTCTTCGGGAAAGACGCTAGGAAAATCCCTCACAATATCAACATCTTCTAGCTTCTGGCTGATGGATTCATGTGTAGTAGTGACACATGCTAAATAAGCCTGACATCCATGCTTAATAAGCTTCCTCGCACATAGACAAGAGATAATGTGCGGCATTTGCTGGTTTCTTGCCGCCTCGAAAACAAAAGATTTACCACTGGGTGGCCTGATAGATACTGATCGCTGACGGAAATCAATCGAAGCTCCATTCGCAGATAGCCAATCCATCCCAAGTATAATATCGAATTCGGGCATAGGAAGCACAATAAGATCTGCCCGAACAACATCTTTGAATAAACGAAGCTCCAGATTCTTAACAATCTTAGACGTGAGCATCTGATCACCGGATGGAATCGAAACTTTGAAACCCAAACCCATATCTTGAGGAGTAACATTCAGTCTTTTGATGAAGGTTTCTGATATGAAAGAGTGTGTAGCTCCTGAATCTAGCAAAGCATAGGTAGCTACGCCTAGAATGATGATCCTCCCTGCGGTGAAAATGTCTTTTAATTCTTTTCGTGTTGACTTAAACATTTCTTAGAGAAGTTTTGCTTTAGTCCCTCAATCTTTTAAGTCTGCATTATTGACCCATAATTTTCGAATTATTGCACTTAAGTCCCTTAAATTTTTGAAAATTGCATATTGGCCCCCCAATAATTTCGAAACCCCCTTTTATGGTTTTCTTTAATTTTGGCCCTTAGACTTTTTATTCTGAATCATAACATCCTTCACATAAAATAAGGCACAAAAATTCGAATCATTTTTCTATGGTTTCTAAAATCATCGCTTAAGGCCAACTAAGTAGAACATGCAACCTAATTTATTCTAGGTTGAAACTTAATCACAATTCAATTCTAATAACCAATTTAACATTTCATGCCGAAATAAGGAATATAAAAATGTTAAATGACTAGGTTACCCGTGATGAGTGTAGTGTCTGCCTCTTCCTCGGCTTCCTCGGCATTCATCACATAAGCTCGGGCCGTAGTAGCTGCTTTCCTCTTTGGGCAATCAATAGCTTTGTGACCGGCCTCCTTGCAGTAGAAACATTTATATGATCCCAACTCGCATTTGCCAAGATGTAGACGGTTGCACTCCTTGCATGGTTGCCTCTCAGCAGGCTTTGGTGCTCCCGGATTCTGTGGCTTTGGTGGCGCTGGCTTCTTGACTTGACATTGGGGCTTTTGAGGCCCTTGAGGTCTAGGAGGACCCGTATTTGGCTTCTTGTTGGGTTGATTGTTATTCTGATAGTGCTGCCTCTTGCGCTGAATCTCAAAGTCAATGTCCTTTAAGGACTGCTCAGCCTGATATGCATAAGTAACTGCCATAGCATAATTCTCCGGACGCATCATCATGACTTTATCCCGAATGGTAGGTCTTAGGCCATCCTTGAAATGCCTAAGTTTTTCTTCCGCGTCTCCAGCAATAAGGGGTACAAAGTGGCAACCCCTATCAAACTTCTTCACAAAATCGGCAACAGGTACGTCTCCCTGGCGGAGAGTCATAAATTCCCTCTTTATCCGGCTTCTGACGTCAGCAGTAAAGTATTTCTCATAGAATTTCGTCTTGAACTGTGCCCAAGTGAGTGTAGCAAGGTCAACACCATGCTCGGCTCCTTCCCACCATAAAGAAGCGTCATCCCTAAGCAGATAAGTAGTGCACCTCACACGGTCGGCGTCTCCCATGTTCAGATAGCGAAAATGTACCTCGAGTGATCGGATCCAACTCTCTGCAGCAAATGGATCGGTGGTGCCAGAAAATTCCTTCGGCCCTAGCCTCCGGAACTGCTCATAAATATCATGCTGTGGCCTAGGTGGCTGCTGGGGCTGCTGCTGCTGCATCTGCTGTAACTGCAGCTGTAGCTGTTGCTGCTGTATCTGCTGCTGCTGTAACTGTTGCTCGAAGAGACGAGCCATACCCTCTAATGCACGAGTAGCAGGATCCCCTGGAGGAGGTGGTGGTGGTGGTGCATTTCTTTGACTATTCCCTCTGCGATTAACACTGTTCTCTGCCTGATTCTCGATAACGGGTACGCGTCTAGGAGGCATTTTATCTGAATGTTTTCCAAATTCTAACGTAACCAACATGCATTTAAATCTAAGTTCTCTAATCATGTAACACATCCTGACTTAATTAGCATTTTAAGCATGCAAGGCAATACTACTCAAAAAGCTATTAAACATGTATCATAAACATAATATCCATAACGTCATGCAGGTTAAATCATATAAAATCACATAAAGCAAGTAAATCTTACAACTTGAGGCTTGACGACTGATATTCCCGGCACTGATGGTGGCACAACCCTTTGCAGGACCTTTGCTCTGATACCAACTGAGACGTCCTGCCCTTTTTATTGCTTTAAAAGTACTAGAAATTTTTTTTTTTTTATAAACACTCAATTTTTCGGCCATGTACCTTTCTCACATGAAAATATTTTTATAAAATATTTTACCCTTTAAAATTAAACATTAACCAACTAGCATTTTAAAACCCAAGTGCAATAGTGATCAAATGAAATCGTCGCATATTTTACCAAACCTAAAAAGCAATAATTTGAAAGGTAAAGCCCATACTAAACCTCTCAAAAATCTCTTAAAAGCATAAATAAATAATATTAAAAATCTTTAACTTAAATCATAAAGCATAAAGCGGAAAATGTAGCGCTGGTCCTCGGGTTGTGTGCGCCTTCAGTCCAGTCAAATCACCCATCAAGTCCTCCCTCAATACCACCTGCATCCATCACACCTAGTGAGTCTAAAGACTCAACACACCATAATCTTTATAACGAGTAATACGTAATACAGTCAACATATAACGGTGAAAAATATATGTACTTAAAATATCGTTTTCATGAAGATGCATAAACATAAACATTTTTGTAAATATTTTCATGATGCATAAAACTTTAAACATAAACATTTTCGTAAAATACTTTTTCATGACATGCAATCATAAACCTTAACCTTTTCCCTTTTTCCTCAACATGACATGACATAAAACATTTTTCATGATCATAAACATTTTTCCTTTTCCTTTTGTTGAATTCAGATCGTTAATTGTGACTTTCCTGATCATGCTCATGAGGGTCGATGGATCCATCTACATAAAACCACAGTACTGGGCGGCGGGAGACACCAGCAACACTCTCACCGGTCAACTGGGCCCTGGCCTATCATGATTCGAATAGAAATACGCTCGTCGGGGCTCCCTCTGGGGCCTTTTCCCATAAATGGGCTCCCTCTGGGGCCTTTTCCCCTCACGATATTCCCATTCTTCCGTTACCACAAAACCGTTACCACATATCCGTTACCACATATCCGTCACCACATATTCGCAATGATGGAAACACGATCGTCGGGCTCCCACTGGGACCATAACCCTCACGACGTCGCCAACATTAACGAATTAGTCACAATTATTTCACATCCTTCAACATTTTTCATTCACATCACTTTAGAAAAATCATGAATATCATTACGTTTTTCATTTTTGAAACCAAGCATGCAACATGTATTTTAAATGTCTTCCCTCAATCATAAAAATCAAATAGACATTTAAAAATCATCATTCAATCATGAACAATTCATAAACATTTAAAAATAATCATATTTTCATAAAATAGCATTTAGGGCACTGCCATGACCTTAACTAATTTCTAGGTGTAAAAAGACCGTTTTACCCCTGGACTCAACATTTTACGTTTTCGACTTTTTCCTTGATTTCACGACTCTAACATGTCCCAAATAATTATTTAAGCTTACGTGAATTTTTTTCCATAATTTTATTTGGCTTAAATGTTAGACTTTTTCAATTATCTTTTCTTAATTGTTTTAACAGTGTTTTAATCCCGAAAAATACCAAACTTTAATATAAAATTCTTAAATTCTAAATTTAGTCTTTTTATATTATTTTAGCCCTGATGGACCCCGACTCGACCCCCGTGAGCCGTTTTCCAATTTTTTCTTTACTTAAAACCCTATTTGACACCTAAATTTCAACCCCGAGCCAACTCTCGATTTTCACGAGTTACCCCCGAACTATGTCGAGCCAAAAGGTGCCCAACATAATAAATTAACTTACTGGACCCTAACTTTATCAAGGAAACCCTTCTAATGCCAAAAACGAGCCCTCTACTTCCTGAACAAAAGCTGGCCGAGAAACCTTGTTGGACAAGGTCTCTTGCACGCACTGCCTAGCCCCTAACCACGAACCCAGCCACCAAACCAACCTGATTTTCACCCCCTAAGGACCCTAAGGACTAGACCTGACCCAGCCCAGACCCCCTGAACCGCGCGCCCAAGCTTGTGCGAAGCACAGAACCCTGCACGCGATCCCCTTGATTCTCGGGTGGGAGTCCTAGCTTGCTAGGACTCCTTCCCTGCCTTAGTGCGCGAGTCCTAGCGTGGCTAGGACTCCCTTCCTGACTCTCTCATGACCCTGGCTAGCCCCTGGAACGAGCCAACCAAGCCCTCCGTCCCTGCACAACAAAACCGAACCCCAAACTTGACAGCAACAACCGGTTCCTGCACGAGTTCTGGTTTCGTCTCTCTTTCTTGGTTTTAGTCGATTCATGTGTGGTGTGTGGGACTCCAAAACCCGTGTAATACTTACCTATCCATGCCTAGACATCATGGCAGCCCCTTAGTATAAAAAAAACGTGAGTCATGGCATCAAACAAATTGCATATAATCACAAATCCAATGCATGTACAAGATGGTCTCCTTTTTTTTTTCGAAAATTCTGAATATACACATGTATGACTTCAAGCTTTTCATGCACACATACTTTAAACAATAATATGATGTAATGGATGAGAAAAGGGAGATTAAGGTGTGCCTTTGCGTAGTATACGCTCGAATAATCGTTGACGACGAAGAACGGAGGGACGACTACGGTTTGCTCTTGATAGACCTTCGAAAACCCCTTCCTAATTGCAAGTGTGTGCTGCCGTGTGTGTGTGGGTGTGGGGAGGGAAGAGTTTTCAGAGTGAGGCGTGAGTTTTCTTTTGCAAAGTGTAGGGTTTTTGATACAATTAACACTTTAAATATTAATTCATTAACTAAGTAGGCTTTAGGCCTATTAAGCCACCAAATTCAAGCCCATTAGCTTTAATTAGGATTAATAAAATTTTAACCAAAGTTTTGATTAATTAAACATGTGAATTTATTAGTCGGGTTGCCAAAAAGTTTGTATTTTAGTTGAAGAACCAACACCGATAAAATTTACGTCCCGGCGTATAAAATCACCTCAAAACCCTTAATTTCATAAAAATACTAAAAAGCATCGACCATCTTTTAAATAATTAAAATAATTATTTAATATAAATATTTTACGTTTTCTTCAGCCCTCGGTCCCCGTTCCTCGATCGTCACTTGAATATTCCTAAAAAATACATTTTTTTTATGCATGATGACAAATAAATCTCATTTAGCATATAAACAAGTACGTCACATAATTAATTAGCAGCTAAAATCAATTAATTACTCAATTTTTCATAATTTCCTAGATTCGCATGCAGTTGGATTACGTCGTCTTAATTTTGGACCTTACAGCTAACCCCTTAATTATGCAACTTAAATGAGCTTATTTCTTAATCACCTCAAATAATTAAATTAAATCTTCAAACCTCCCTTTCTAACTTAAATGAACTTACTTGCTAGCTAAATTAACTTCTGGAAATATTTTCTGGATCTTAAATTCTATCTCAAAACTCCAACTCCAGTCCGGCCTCACTGAAATAACTGAAATGCTAAAAATCAAACTACTGAACTGAAATAATAAAATAATTAACTTCAACGAAATGCATTTAAAATAATCATGCAATGAAGTCAATTAAATTTAAAAATCTAGAATTATACATGGCTTATACGTAGACTGATTTACGGGTTCTACATGGGCCTTATTCCTAATGGAGTTGATCCAGTCCCGTTGTACCAGGACAACACTGGTGCCGTTGCGCAAGAAAAGGAACCAAGGTCTCATCAGCGATCCAAACATGTACTGAGAAAGTTCCACATCATACGGGAGATTGTGGGAAGAGGAGAAATATTAATCGAAAGAGTCCCCTCTGCATATAATGTTGCTGATCCAATTACAAAGCACTTGCCAAGACCATTGTTTGAGAAGCATCGCGAAGCAATGGGATTAAAGTTATGGGTAGTTGGCTCTAGGGCAAGTGGGAGATTGTTAGAGTAGATGCCCTGCAAGCAAACGGTTGGCTAGAGAATTTATTGACTCAAGTGTACTAAACAATCTTTATTTTAATATAATTTACTTTTTAATGTTTTCGTTTTACTTTATCTGTATACCCATGCAATCAGCATAGATAAATTCCTTGATTATGCTATAATACAAATGAAATGTAATTCGATGTTGCAACTCATTTGTAAACACTGCATATTCTAAATTCGTTCCTAGTCGATTCAGCCGCCTAAAACATGGATAAAGGTCGCTTGAGCTCGAGACTAGCATCTGTGATGTTGTGTACTGCGTTTCTTGGTAAGAGCATAGAGATGTCCAAACATGCAAATGGGTAGTCATATGATGATATAACGAACAACCATCCCTCTGACTTTCCAAGTGGTTATCATTCATCGAGAAGATAAGTCCGTGGTTATGATTGTACACCATTAGTCCTTACGACCTGGGACAACACTGAGGCTCTATATGCTAGGGCTATGCTTTGACTCGTTTATTGGCTCCAGGAGAGTCATCAGGTGGCGAGGTTTGGTACAATTGCGACACATATAGGAGCCAGTACATTGTAGTCGGGGATTCACCACTCACCTACGGGTGTGGATATCCTATGTGATCTGATGTAATAATAGTGCATGGAATCTCTGGCCAGAGTATGAGATGTACGTTGGAGAAGGACTTCCCCAACAGTACACGCGATGCCACTATTATATATGTCACATAGTTATTGAATTATTATGCAACCCTCGATGAACCAATGGTTGCAGATTCGATCGGGATATATGATATGAAGGGACCGTACTGTACGTTAATCATAATCGACTGGTTCTTGTAGGCACTATTAGTGATACCTAGGGAATCATGAGGCGATGCTACTAGACGCTCTTACCATGATTCGATGGGTTTAATCAGAAAATGGTTTCTGACATTCTCATGATCAAATGTTGGTGCATGGAATGGGGCAAATTAGGGTAAGCCCGAATAAAGGATTATGTCCTGAATCACAAAGAGTTGTGAACCCACGGCTAGCTGTATCCCTGAACCATTGAGGGTCACACAGTTACTGGTTTACTTGTTCCCGTTGAGATAATAAATTCAATGAGTTGAATTTATAAGAAATAAGTTTGATATGATCAATCGATAAGCTTATAAATAAAGTTTATAAAAGCTTATAAAAATTTTGAGAGCATGACTGTTAAAATAGTCAAAGGAATATATCTGTCTCATTTAGACATTGGTGATCTCGAAATTAAAGTGTGCATCATAATAATAAACAAGTTAAAATTGTCACATCGATGATATTGGATCGTTGATCGGGATTATGATGAGATTAATGTAATGAGAGCATGGATCATGGGCTTGTAAGAGTATAAGCCAATCATGCAAATTTATTAAAGTTCAAATGGACTTTAATTATTAATTATATTTTAATAGAGTTAAAATATAGCCCATTAAGTTTTTTTAAATTATGGTATTGATTTATTATGTAACACGGAAATATTCATGATACCATAATTTAAAACTTGCACACAAAGAAAAATAAATTAATGCATGATATTCTTGCAAAGATATATGCATAAAGTCGAGATTGGTCTTGGATATGGAATGAAATTAGAATCTATAATTAACTTAATTAGAAATATAATAAGGATTTTATTATTCTTATTGCCCAAGGATTTTCATTCGAGATTTACCAAGATTTGCATGCCTAAAGAATCTTTCATTATCTTAATTAATTCAATTAATCAAATAAAATGGATGATTAGTATTAAAATAAGAATTTTTTCTAATTCTTAGAGAGATAGCATGCATTCGGTGGGTTTGGTTTTTGAAAACGAGAATTGCTGCTCTCGAGATTTTTGGTTCTTTCATTAAAGAAGTTTCGGTCACCTTAATTGAGAATTATTGGGTTGATTTTTCTTGGTGTTCTATCTCTACGTAAAACATCTTCTATACCTTAATTGAGAATTATTGGGTTGATTTTTGGTTCTTTCATTAAAGAAGTTTCGGTCACCTTAATAAAATTCTTGTAAGTTCTGATTCTTAATCCAATCAAGAATCTAACTTATATCAGGACACTGTAATTTCATTATTTAAAATTTCTTATTTATGTATTTATATTCTTGAAAATACTATGCATAATTAAATATTTATATATATCCTTTAAATTAAATAAATTTTATTAAATTATCCAATTAATTATTTAATATATTATAAACTCTTTTAGAATGTTTCATGAGAATTTTTCACTTAATAGTCGCAACTACTAATATTATTATTTAATTAATATATTCTAAATTTATTAAATAAATAATTATGACATCGTTATAACCCCAATCGATTTTTAGACTTCGATGTGTCAAGGGTAAAATCTCGTTCATATAATGAAAGATGAATATTTCGAATGAAAAAATTTTCCACTGATATATTTTTGTCAATTGTCAGTTTTGTGAACTCTTTCACTAGAACAGGCAGTTCCATTCTTCTCACTTAAATAACTGTTAATCTAACTTCCACATCTTTCATTACATCGAGCCAACTTATTAAATCCTTTCTTAGCAATATGTTTGATTTACATCAAATTACAGTCGCCAAATTCAACTCTTTAAAATTGACTATGTCAACAGGAACCTAGAATCCAATACTTATGTGACCCTCAATAGTTCAGGGATACAACTAGTCGTTTCTCACAACTTCATGTGATTTAGAATAGCATTCATTCTTATTCGGATTTACCTTAGCCCAATTCTTTTCATGAGCCCCTTGATCAATAACGTCAAAACTCAAATCTGATTGTACTCATCAGATCATGGTAAAATTTGCAACCATTGATATATCGAGATTTTTAAATAAATTCGATAACAATGTGATATATCTTTGAGTAATAACAGTGACATCGTATGTACAACTAAGAAAACATATTTCCCTAAAGCACGAGTCTTGCTCTGATCAGAGACTCCTTGCACTGTTAACTCATCTTATCACATAGATATCTTCATCTGTAGGCGAGCGGTGAATCCCTGACTATAATTCTTTGGCTCCTACGTATTTCGAACTATACCCAAACTCCCGTCTTATGACCTTCAATGGAGTCGGCAAATGGATCAAAGTGCATGCTAATACGTAGAGTCTCTACGTTGTCCCAGGGCAAATGACTAATGATGTACAACCATAACCATAGACTATTCCACTCGATAAGTGATAAGAACTTAGACAGTCCGAGAGAGGGATGTTTAGTGCATTATTAAATTTTCACTCATCTGCATGAATGGACATCTTCATGCCCTTACCAATGAAACATCACGTTTACATCATATATGCTAGTCTGAAGTTCAAGTGAACTTTATCCTTATTTTATGTACCTGAATCGACTAGGAACCTATTTAAAATTTACGATATGCTTCCTAATGTGTTTCATGATCTTACGTTCAGAGACAAACCTCATGGTACTTATAATATATTCAATGACTTTATCTATGTAGCTTGCATGGACATACGAATAAACTAAATGTCAAAATTAGATAAAAAAATAAAATATTATTAAAATAAAAATTGTTTTTACATAAGAGTTCATTAAAGCCCAAGTCACAAGTTGACTCCCTGCAAACCTACTCTAACAATCTCTCACTTACCTTATAGCCAACTACCCGTATATTTCAAACTCATTACTTCATGATGCCTCTCAAACAATATCCTAGAATGGGCTTCATTAGTGGATCAAAAACATTATCTGTAAAGACGACTCTCTCTACCGGTATCTCATCTTCTCACAATCTCTTGGATTATGAAGAACTTCCTCTTCCTCAGTATATATTTGAATCACTGATGAGATCTTGGTTCTTTTTCTTGCGCAATGACACCAATGATTGAGCAGTAGATCAGGAATGGATCAACTCCTTGAGGAATGACACCCAACTCTTGAACAAAATTCCTCATCCAAACATCATCTTTTTTTTGCAGCTGATGCGGCTATGTATTCAGCTTCAGTGGTAGACTCTGTTGCGGTGTCTTTCTTGAAACTTTTCTAGGAGACATCACCACCATTGAGCTTGAATACAAATCCAAATATTAATTTCGAATCATCCACATCTGATTGGAAGCTAGAATCAATATAGCTTTACAATTTTAATTCTCAGCTCCCGTAAACCAAGAAGAAATTTTTAGTTCTTCTTAAGTACTTAAGAATGTCCTTCATAGCTTTCCAATGCAATGGACAAGGATTCAACTGATATCTGCTTGCAACACTCAATGCAAATGCAATATCAGGTCGAGTAGATATCATATCATATATTATAAAGCCTACAACAGACGCATACGTGATACAGCTCATAATTTCTATCTCATCGTCAGTCTTAGGGCACATAGACTTGTATAGAATCACATCATGTCACATTGAGATATATCTTCTCTTCGGCTCCTTGATGCGACTTTGATTGTTGCACTCTCAAGATCAGGTTGTCCACAAGTAGTATAATTCGGTGAGTCCGAATATCGTATCCACAGGGAAACTAAGGTAATTACAAGTCCATTACAATATCATTTTGCTTTGTTTTGTTTTTCTTTTAATTGTTTGAATCTTTAATTGATAATTTTAATTGTTCAAATTTTAATTTAAGTAATTGAGATTAGAGGATCCACTCTTGGTGTGGGGACCCGGACGCTAATCATCTTTTAAATCGTCATTGGGACTAATTTGATCAATTATAATAAACAGGGTCTAAATTTTTTTTTTTAAAACGCGGAAGGTAATGGAATCAAACTCCTATACATATCAGTATAAAAGTATAAATCTGATAAAACATACAAACATACACACTCAGGTTCAACAACTACTATCAAGTCTTTAAACCCTATCTCTAGTCCAAGTCCGTAGTCTCCACTCTAATCTCGATCTGTTTTCACCTCTGTGACCCTGTACCTGCCCCACCTGTTGTCAAGTACACATACAAACAAGACAACAGCCGGATAACTCCGATGAGATATAAATATCCCAGTATAAACAATGTATTAAATGCATTCATATAAAACATATATAAAAGCATAACAAACATCAAAACATGTATCTAATCTGACTACATGAATCAATGACTCGTGATCTAATCTTATCTTATCTCAAATCTAGGGATCCCAATCTAATTTAGACTTTGGTATTCTGTATCGAGTGTCTACGATAGACGTCGATCTACATCTAAAGCTTTTCGATACACCGTAAGTCTAGAGTCTTATCGGTTCTGAGAAAGACTCGGCGGTTCTGCCCTAGCTAGGCTGATCTGCCCTAGACTCGGACTCTGACTTTGTTCTAAGTCAATACATTAACATATCAATCTGATAATCTGCAAATATCAATGCAATAAATAAAGTATGTGATTTAGGGAAACTCAAGTCGAACCTAACTCGAGTTGTGCAATCCCGAATCAACATTTATTTATACCTTTCTTGGTGTCGATCTGATACAATCAACGTCTTGATTCAAAGTATGTCACGGTTCAATCTGGCAATGACAATATCAATATTCTGTATCAATATTCTAATCAAATCACAACATCTCTGTTTTATCAAATTCTGACAGTACAACAGTACAATCTTGCGATACTGATAATACTATATCAGTCTATATCAATTCCAAACGTTTACAATCAACCACCGTACAATCTGATATCAATTCTAGTCAATCTCATTCTGAAAATCATAATAATTCCATATGATATCCGTTTCTCAGTCTGACTTCGATTCTACGCTGTCTAACATGTCAAGAATAGTATATATGACGTGTATTCAATTCTAACATCATCATAATTTCAAAACATGTCAAAACGTAGTAAAACTTACGTCCAGTTGTAGCCTACGTCGATAGGAACACAGTACCGAAGTCAGATTCAAAATCAGACGGACGGATTTCTCGCAAAAGGCGTAAGGATTTTCAACACTTTCACGGCAACTTCTCTCGATTATCTTTTGAGGATTTCTGAAGAATTGAAGTTTGATACGTATATTATATATCGCATGCAACCATAAGATACGTGGCATGATTTTTCATAAACCACGTCTCGCGCTCGGGCGGACATAAAGTTCCGCCCGGGCGCGCAACTCTCGGCCCTCCTGCGTAATTCAGTCGCGCTCGGGCGGACAAGGACTTCCGCCCGGGCGCGAAGTGTTCGAATTTCTTGCTCACTCATTGGCGCTCCGGCGGACAAAGACTTCCGCCCGGGCGCAACACTTCCGGCCTACATCTTAGCTTTTAATATTTCTTTGTCCAATCTGGTCTCGGAATGGCCCGACTATAATTACATTAAAACATAATTAATAATCTCATATTAATAGAATCGAAATCTCGGGCATTACATTTCTCCCCCCCTAAGATACGATTTCGTCCTCGAAATCACAGGCATTTTATTCGTATCAATAAGGAGTATATACAAAAACTGTATAAGAAATTTACATAATCGAAATAACTCTGGGAATTCTTGTCTCATATCTGATTCAGTTTCCCAGGTTGCTTCTTCTACACCATGACGAGTCCATTGAACTTTCACAAGTGGAATCATTTTCGTTCTGAGCTGTTTTTCTTTGCGATCAATAATCTGAATCGGTTTTTCAACATAGCTCAACGTCTCATTCAGTTCGGTCTCGTCTGGCTGAATAGCATGTGAAGCATCACGAAGGTATTTCCTTAATAACGATACATGAAAGACATCATGTATCCCGGATAATGAAGGCGGTAAAGCGAGTCGATAGGCACGATCTCCTATCTTCTCGAGAATCTCATAAGGCCCAATATATCGTAGAGAAAGTTTCCCTTTCTTGCCAAATCTGACAACTCCTCTGAAAGGTGAAATCTTCAAAAATACTCGGTCTCCTACTTCAAATACCAACGGTCTGCGTCGAATATTGGCATATTTGGCCTGTCTGTCTTGCGCTGTCTTCATTTTCTTTCGAATTAGCTTCACTTTTTCTGTCATATCTCTGATCATATCTGGTCCAATCTCAGGCACTTCAGAGATATCATCCCAATATAGAGGGGATCTACACTTCTTTCCGTATAACGCTTCAAATGGTGCCATCTCAATACTCGTCTGATAGCTGTTGTTGTACGAAAACTCACAAAGAGGCAATGCATCTTGCCAATTAGTGCTGAAATCTAGCACTACTGCTCTCAGCATATCCTCCAGTGTCTGGATAGTCAGCTCTGACTGTCCGTCGGTCTGTGGATGATATGCGGTACTCAAATGTAATTTTGTACCGAGAGCCCGCTGCAAACTCTGCCAGAAGTGCGAAGTAAATCGAGGATCACGGTCTGATACAATAGACTTCGGCACTCCATGCAATCTGACCACTTCTTTGACATAGATCTCTGCCATCTGGTCAAATCTGTACGTCATCTTGTACGGAATAAAACATGCGGATTTGGTCAATCTGTCAATTACGACCCAAATCGCATCACAACCTTTGGAGGAACGCGGCAATTGCGTCACAAAATCCATGGAAATATGATCCCATTTCCATTCAGGAATGGACAAGCTCTGCAATAAACCTCCTGGTTTCTTTCTTTCTGCTTTCACCTGCTGGCAATTCAGGCATTTGGAGACAAATTCGGCAATGTCAGTCTTCATTTGTTTCCACCAGAATTGTCTTTTCAAATCGTTGTACATCTTTCTGCCACCAGGATGAATACTGAATCGACTGTTGTGCGCTTCTGACAATATCTGTCGTCTCAAATCTGAAACATTGGGCACAACCAGACAATTATTCACATACAAGACGTTATCACGTACCTGATACTCTGATCGATGTCCTGCTCTGACTATCGATACCGATTTTTGTATATTCTGATCAACGTTCTGAGCCGCTTTAATCTTCATAATCAGCTCTGGTTCTACTTGCACCGTATAGAGTCTCAACGGTCTATAATCTATCCCGACAAACAGCAGTCTTCTATCAAATTTGAAAAACCAATCGTCGATAAGGATAAAGAACATACCTTTCGACTTAATGCATCTGCTGCTGCATTAGACTTCCCTGGATAGTATTTGATTTCACAATCAAAATCTTTAAGCAAATCAAGCCATCTTCACTGCCTCATATTCAATTCAGATTGTGAAAACAGATATTTCAAACTCTTATGATCAGAATATATCTCAAACTTTTCACCATAAAGATAGTGTCGCCATATCTTTAATGCAAAGACAATGGCTGCCAATTCTAGGTCATGAATTGGATAACGCGTCTCATGTGGTTTAAGCTGTCTTGAGGCATAAGCGATAACATACCCTCGTTGCATCAGCACACATCCCAACCCTCTGTGAGAAGCGTCGCAATAAACCACAAGGTCACCAGTACCGGAGGGAATAGTCAATACCGGTGCACTGGTCAACCTCTTCTTCAACTTCAGAAAACTGGTCTCACATTCTTCAGACCAAATAAATGGAGCATTCTTCTGAGTCAGCTGAGTAATTGGTTTAGCAATACTCGAGAAATCTTTAATGAAACGACGGTAATATCCCGCTAAACCCATGAAACTGCGAATCTCGGGCACTGATATCGGTCTTGGCCAAGAAATTACGGCTTCCACTTTACTGGGATCCACTGATA
This sequence comes from Primulina tabacum, assembly GCF_025594145.1. Lineage (NCBI taxonomy): Eukaryota > Viridiplantae > Streptophyta > Magnoliopsida > Lamiales > Gesneriaceae > Primulina > Primulina tabacum. Next base: position 24,529,480 of record NC_134562.1, on the reverse strand, counting down.
TACCATCTCCAGATATAATATGACCCAAAAATACTACCTGTCTTAACCAAAACTCACATTTCGACAGTTTAGCATATAATTTCTCAGTCCTTAAAATTCGCAATACAGTTCTTAGATACTCAGCATGCTCACTCATATTCTTTGAATAAATCAAAATATCATCGATGAAAATAATCACAAAATCATCGAGATATTTCTGGAATATACGGTTCATCAATCCCATAAACACAGCTGGAGCATTCGTCAAACCAAAAGGCATGACAATAAATTCATAGTGTCCATACCTGGTTTTGAATGCTGTTTTTGAGATATCAGAATCCTTGACTCTCAGTTGATGGTATCCAGATCTCAGATCGATCTTGGAATACACCGAAGAACCTTGCAATTGATCAAATAAGTCATCAATACGAGGCAATGGATATTTATTCTTTATCGTTGCCTTGTTCAGTTGCCGATAGTCGATGCAGAGTCTCATCGAACCGTCCTTATTTCTTGCAAACAGTACTGGAGCACCCCAAGGAGACACACTCGGTCAGATGTACCCCTTGGCCAGTAAATCTTCAAGCTGGTCCTTCAATTCTTTCAATTCAACTGGTGCCATTCTGTACGGAGCTCTAGAGATCGGTACTGTACCTGGTATCAGTTCAATGCTGAAGTCTATCTCTCTGACTGGAGGTAATCTCGGGATCTCATCTGAAAAGACGTCAGCAAACTCACGTACTACTGGCAAATCAGCCAATGATGGACTCGACTTTAATAGATCTACTGAATATACAAGGAATCCTTCTGCTTCTTTCTGTAACAATCGAGTCATAGATAATACGGATACTAAAAGAATTCTCGATCTAGAACCCTTACCGTAAAATTTCCACTCTTCAGCCATATCTGGTTTAAATCTCACTATCTTGTGAAAACAATCAGCTGTTGCTCTGTACTTGGTTAGCATGTCAATACCGATAATACAATCAAAATCGGACAACCCAAGTACGATGCAATCTAATTCAATCTCATGCCCGTCATACTGTAGTACACAATGGTTAACCGAATTTACGGATATCAAACCCATCCCCAAAAGCGAAGAGACAGACACTACAGTAGCTAAAGACTCTACAGGCAATGCATGACTCAATGCAAATCGTTCAGAAATAAAAGTATGTGAAGCACCGGTATCAATCAATACATAAGCAGGGTAACCACATAAAGAACAGTTACCTGCCACAACGTCATCTGGTGCTTCCTGGGCCTGCTCCTCGGTCAAAGCGAATACTCTGGCCTGCTGTCTAGGAGGGTGGCTACCACTCTGGCTACCTCCTGGCCTCTGCTGTGACTGAGCTGGCGCTGGCTGAAATGTATGAACAGCAGCTGATCGTCTCTCAGTCTGTGCTGCTGATCCCGATGACTCGGCTCCCTGAGATCTTTGGGACCCTCTCTGTGGACACACTTTGGCAAAGTGTCCCGGCTGTTTACAGATGTTGCAACTACCAGTCACTCCTTGGCATTGCTCAGTTGCATGTCTTCCTCCGCAAGTCTTGCAATAAACTCCAGTGTAACTCTGGCTCTGTCTGGAACCACCGGAGCTAGAAGAACTGCTGCCAGGTTTCTTGAATTGCTTTCCCCTGGCTTTCAAAAATTCTTTCTTCCCTCCACTGCTGCTGCCACTCTCGAATCTGGGAGGTGGTTGCTGTGGTCTCGATGCTGGAGGCACAAATGAAGCCACTTTCTGTCTCATCAGACCAGCTTCTGCTCCCTTAGCTCTGTTCAGGGCGTCAGTAAAGTTATTCGGTCGCCCGGTGTTCACCAATGTGAAAATATCTGGGTTCAAGCCATTGATGAACTGATCAGCAGTAGCTTCCTCGCTGTCAGCCACATGTGGAGCAAATTTCAACAAGGTGGAGAACTTGGACACGTATGCTTCTATGTTCATCTGTCCCTGCCTTAGATTAGCAAACTCCGCCCCTTTGTCCTTCCGGTACGACACTGGAAAGAATCGTTGATAAAATTCAGTTCTAAATATATTCCAGGTAATACTCGTACCTCTATGCTCCATGGCTCTCTTTCTAGTAATCCACCTGTCCTTAGCAACATCGTGTAACTGGTGTCCAATCAATCGAACTCGCCTCTCATCTGTATACTCCAATGAGTCAAAAAGCATTTCAATATCATCAAGCCAACTCTCGCATTCCACAGCGTTCTCTGTTCCTTTCAAGGTTGGCGGGTGAAATGACTGAAATCTTTTCAGTAACGTTTCCATTGGAGTCGGTGTGACATCCATTGGAGGATTGGATGTACTTCCCTGTTCTGGTACTCGTCTCGGAGGCATATCTGAGAATCAAATAGATTAATAACAAATACCACAATTCTGTTGCAATCCTCCTCTGATCATCTTACTGCTGATCTAGAATGAGTACTGATCCAATCTCAATAAAACATATTACTATATCAAATCAGATAAACAAGTAGCATGTAATAAAGCAGTAAGACATGCTAGCATTCAAAAGCAGGAAAGAAATCCTCAATCTACCCCGCTCACTAGCCTCTTCTATCTCAATCTAAAGGATCTATCGCTCTGATACCACCTGTTGTGGGGACCCGGACGCTAATCATCTTTTAAATCGTCATTGGGACTAATTTGATCAATTATAATAAACAGGGTCTAAATTTTTTTTTTTAAAACGCGGAAGGTAATGGAATCAAACTCCTATTCATATCAGTATAAAAGTATAAATCTGATAAAACATACAAACATACACACTCAGGTTCAACAACTACTATCAAGTCTTTAAACCCTATCTCTAGTCCAAGTCCGTAGTCTCCACTCTAATCTCGATCTGTTTTCACCTCTGTGACCCTGTACCTGCCCCACCTGTTGTCAAGTACACATACAAACAAGACAACAGCCGGATAACTCCGATGAGATATAAATATCCCAGTATAAACAATGTATTAAATGCATTCATATAAAACATATATAAAAGCATAACAAACATCAAAACATGTATCTAATCTGACTACATGAATCAATGACTCGTGATCTAATCTTATCTTATCTCAAATCTAGGGATTCCAATCTAATTTAGACTTTGGTATTCTGTATCAAGTGTCTACGATAGACGTCGATCTACATCTAAAGCTTTTCGATACACCGTAAGTCTAGAGTCTTATCGGTTCTAAGAAAGACTCGGCGGTTCTGCCCTAGCTAGGCTGATCTGCCCTAGACTCGGACTCTGACTTTGTTCTAAGTCAATACATTAACATATCAATCTGATAATCTGCAAATATCAATGCAATAAATAAAGTATGTGATTTAGGGAAACTCAAGTCGAACCTAACTCGAGTTGTGCAATCCCAAATCAACATTTATTTATACCTTTCTTGGTGTCGATCTGATACAATCAACGTCTTGATTCAAAGTATGTCACGGTTCAATCTGGCAATGACAATATCAATATTCTGTATCAATATTCTAATCAAATCACAACATCTCTGTTTTATCAAATTCTGACAGTACAACAGTACAATCTTGCGATACTGATAATACTATATCAGTCTATATCAATTCCAAACGTTTACAATCAACCACCGTACAATCTGATATCAATTCTAGTCAATCTCATTCTGAAAATCATAATAATTCCATATGATATCCGTTTCTCAGTCTGACATCGATTCTACGCTGTCTAACATGTCAAGAATAGTATATATGACGTGTATTCAATTCTATTATCATCATAATTTCAAAACATGTCAAAACATAGTAAAACTTACGTCCAGTTGTAGCCTACGTCGATAGGAACACAGTACCGAAGTCAGATTCAAAATCAGACGGACGGATTTCTCGCAAAAGGCGTAAGGATTTTCAACACTTTCACGGCAACTTCTCTCGATTATCTTTTGAGGATTTCTGAAGAATTAAAGTTTGATACGTATATTTATATTTCGCATGCAACCATAAGATACGTGGCATGATTTTTCATAAACCACGTCTCGCGCTCGGGCGGACATAAAGTTCCGCCCGGGCGCGCAACTCTCGGCCCTCCTGCGTAATTCAGTCGCGCTCGGGCGGACAAGGACTTCCGCCCGGGCGCGAAGTGTTCGACTTTCTTGCTCACTCATTGGCACTCGGGCGGACAAAGACTTCCGCCCGGGCGCAACACTTCCGGCCTACATCTTAGCTTTTCATATTTCTTTGTCCAATCTGGTCTCGGAATGGCCCGACTATAATTACATTAAAACATAATTAATAATCTCATATTAATAGAATCGAAATCTCGGGCATTAATCTTGGTATTTTAATAAAGTTAACATTAATGAACATTACTGAAATCCACTTAATAAAATGGCTCCAATATATTAAATAATCATATTCATATTATGTTATATATTATTATCTTATAAGTACAGTATATACCAAAACTCATAAATGTTTTCAAGTATTTATTGTGCTATATATATATATATATATATATATATATATTTGTAAACACTAAATTAAGGTTCTCACTTTAAATGGTTGTTAAAAACATTTAAATGGTACCAAGAATTAATATTATGATATATTCATATATAATAAATCAAGACATCCACTTTAATAGTTTGTAATACCAAACTAACATTTAAATGGTTCAAAGAATATAGTGTAACATATAGCAACAGTAAATCAAAAGTCCCACTTATAAGTAGGGTATAATAATGTTTAAAGAAATAAATATAACATAAATGATAAATAATAATTAAATACTATAAAACATAGATTATTACTTTGTAATAACCTTATTCTCATACCAAGAGTTTCACCTTTTCATCTCAACTTTGGGAAGTTAGTTAATCATTATTCAAAATGTAAAACTTTGAATATGAAACTAATATGAAAATTATATTTAAATGAAGAAATAAAAGAAAAATATAGAGAGAAATATTATGAACTCAAAGGTTTGTTCATAGAGTGAGAAATCTCTCAATACATTACAATGCACCCCTATTTATAGCCAAATTTGGGGAGACAACCACAAATAAAATATTATTTTGTACACATAAGTCGTCATTGGTGTTCCAAGAAATTATGTCATCATACACATCACTTTTGAAAATCTTCCCATCCAATTTTACTTTTCCACGTAAAACAAAACATATAGATAATTGAGTTGTTTGAATTATAGTTTTTTATTTTTACCATTTGACCAAGTCTTTTGAGAGATATGATCAAAATGCTCTAGCATGATAAAACTTTCACTCATTTGGTAACTTTATTCGGTGCTTGATTTGATCACAATTGTTAGAACATTTTTATTTCATACTTACCACCAATATTGTAGATATTAAAATCAACTTTCTACAGGTCCAAGAATCATCTTAATCCTATTTGCAAAGACAATGTTATTCTTGTTTTATAAAACTTGTAAAAATGAAAAAAAAACCTTATAATTACACAACAACTTATATTTTATTCAATTTATTATAAAACATATAATATTAAAAATTTTAATAAAACAAAAACTATAAATTTATAATATAAAACATTTAATTAATGTACAATTTTTTATGTTGATCACACCTCCCAACCATCTTATTGCTAGTCCCTAGCAATTTAAGCGTTAATAGCAACACAAAACATATTTATTAATTTAAATAAAAAGGTAATCGGAACTATCCAAGTGTTTAAATTAAAGTTGAAAACTGTCGAAGTTATATCAAGATCATCATAATTATAATTTATGAAATAATTTGAGTTTATCAATTCAAAGCTTATTTTCAGGTAATTAAATGTATTCATGGGAACAATTTCTCTCATGGAGTTGAAATACAAATAAATGCTCGGGAAAATGGTTTACAGAATGCAGAGAGACAAACGAACCAAATTAATCAAAAGATAAGAAATCAATTGATTAAAAATCTAGTTATTCTTTCTTATATATATATATATATTTTCCTGATCTTGTTTTGAGTTTTTTTTTTCTTTCATAACATCATAGAATCAAACTAAGTTTATGGTCCTTGACCACATATTTATTTAATTTGTAAAATATATTTCTCTCGTTCTATTTTTTTTTCTTTTTTTTCTTTTTTTTATGAGAGATATGTGGGTCGTAGCATAAAACTTTAAAATTACATAGATCTTCAACATCTATTTTTTTCTTTTTTCAGGAATTATCAGTTTTCTTTTCAAAATAAGAGCTCAAGATCTTAACAATAGATAGTCTTTCTCATGATCAATAAAGGCTCGAAAGCTATTTTTTCAATCCTCACCACTCAATCACAAAATATGTATGAGTTTAAAATTTTAGGCATTTTTATTATATACATCTTGGGCCATATACTTTAATAACTGATCTTCTCAAAATGTTAATCACTCAAAAAGATTTCATCATATTTTTATAGTGTTCGGAATATTAAAATTGTATTTTTTTTAAAAAAATATTTAATCATCCTTATATAGATTTATAAATTTTCTAATTTAAACCTTTCAAACATGTAATGTATGATATTTTTGCAAAATTACTAAGATACAAACAATAAACATGGTTTTATTTTAAAATAATATTTTTTTAAATTATTTTTGTTAAAGTTTTTTTTAAAGAAAAACAAAAAACGTTTGTTCTCCCCCCAATCAGAATATGGCATTATCCCTAATGTTAAAATAACTATTAATAAAAAGTACATAATGAGAGGGATATCACATGAAATTTTATTAAAGATAACACACTTAAACAAACACAAACCAATCCACGAATTTTGAATCAATGATCCAACTTTCTTTTCTTACTGCTTGATTGAGACCAATTGATTTTTGTTATCATCGGATCAAGCTTATGAACAAAAGCTTCCAAATCATCAAGTAATTGGTCGGCTGTCGAAGTAGAGATGAGCATCTGTCATAAATTTTCTGAAATGAAATTATGTTCTACAGCTTTATCAAAAAATGTCAACAAACTGTCATAATAATTATTGATATTCCACAAGCTCACATGTTTATTATAGATATTAAGTTGTGCCCAATAAATAGTGTAAAAAATTTCTTCTAATGTACTAAAACCACCTGATAGTGCGATAAAAGTATCAGAATTTTCAATCATTTTGGTGATTCTTTCATACATAAAAGAAACTTTTAATTCATCCCCAATCGTAACACCTGTAATATTTTGTTTAGATAAAGCTGAAGGAATAATACCCAAAACTTGACTACATCTAAGAGGAGCAGATGTTGAAACATATCATATTAACCCAATTTTCCTCTCCCATATACTAAGTGAATTTTTCTCTCAGCCAATATCTTTTCCAGATTATTCGCTGCTTCTACAAACACTTCATTTTTTTCCAGGACTCGACCCACAAAATACACAAATATTTTTCAATGTTTGTGCAGAGGATCCATCCATGTTTTTACTTTCTTTTTGGTCTGTGAAAATAGAGAGAAAGATGAGATCTTTTATAGGGGTAATATATTATCATGACAAAACTATGGTTCACAACTATAAGCATAATAAACAGTAAAACCAATTATTACACACATGCATATAGACAGTAGTGTGATTGTGATTCATAATTTTTTACTTTGGTTTTACGTCCAGAAATGGCTTTAACGCCTTCTATAAGTCGATGATATGCTTCTCATCCAATGTTCTTATAAATTGGCAAACAAGGTCTTTTTTAGTCGAATTCCTAAGACTATTATGATGACGCTAATCTTGGAATTGTTTCCATAAACCGAGAAGTTCAATATGCACGTGTCCACTAGAATGCGTCTCAAAAATCAATAAGATGTTATCTAAAGACTTTGTACTCAGGTCATTCTTAGTGAAACCAATTTTATCTTCTCTGTTATTTGAAACACATCCCAAATATCTGCATCATTTGTCACAAGTCCATCTTGCACACTTATGACAAACCTCTAACCTTTTGGCCCTTCGTTTTATCGCATAAGTGCTTTTTCCTAATCCAGGTATATATCGAATGAGCAATGACTGTGTAAATTCTCCTTCTAATCGGACATTAGCTTCTATTACAAGACGAATATCTTCTGGAATTTTTTTTTGCATTAGCAATCTCAACCTTTCACAACTACATGCATAAATTTTTCTTATAACATTTTTAGAAATAGAGGGAAAATATTTACAAATTTTTCAGAGAATTTCATTTATTTTTAAAATAAAAGAAATGATTTTTTTTATTTTTGTATCAGCAATTGTGGGAAATTGATTTAACCGACTATGAGAGCCACGGAGTACCGTTATCCACCTTTTAACCGGAAAAATAAAAAGATTAAGGAGCCTCAAATAAAAATAAACAAAATTAAATGCAACACAAAAAATAAGGATCGGAAAGGGAAATAAATTCTTCTTGAAATAATTCATTTTCTAAAAATGGTTTAAGTCTTTATCCATTTACTTTAAAAACTTCGCCATTTTTAGGATTTTCAATGTCCACAACTCCATAAGGATACACATGTTTTACAACATATGGGCCTGTCCATCTTGATCGTAATTTTCCTGGGAATATACGAAGTCGAGAATTATAAAAGAAAACTTTTTTACCAATATCAAATGATTTTCTAAGAATTGTTCTATCATGAAATGATTTTATTTTTTCTTCATAAATCATTAAATTCTCATATACGTCATTTCTGAGTTCATCAAGTTCATTAAGTTGCAATTTGCGCAATTTTTTGGCATCATCCATGCTTGAATTAAAAGTTTTGATCGTCCAATAAGCTTTATGTTCCAATTCCACAGACAAATGACAATGTTTTCCGTAAACCAACCCATAGGGAGACATTTTCAATGATGTTTTAAAATCTATTCGATATGCCCAAAGTGCATCATTAAGTCGCAGAGACAAATATTTTATAATTGGGTAAATTTTTTCCAAAATTTTCTTTTTCTCCCTGTTAGCTAATTCAACTTGTCCATTTGTTTAATGATGATAAGGAGTAGTTACTTTGTGACTAATATCATATTTTGTCGTTAATGAAGCAAATGATTTATTAACAAAGTGAGTTCCCCTATCACTTATCATGGCTCGAAGAATTCCAAATCTACTAAAAATATTTTTTTTCAGAAATTTGATGACAATTTTATGATCATTTATTCGAGATTGAATTACCTCTATCCATTTGGAAACATAATCAACTGCAAATAAAATACACAAGTATCCAAACGAAGGTGGAAAAGGTCCCATAAAATCAACTCCCCAACAGTCAAAGAATTCAATTATAGGATTCAAAGGCATCATGTTTCTTTTTGAAATCGCACCCAATTTTTTACAATTTTCACAAATCTTGCAGATTTTGTGGGTGTCTTTAAATAAATTGGGCCAATAAAATTCACAATGTAAGATTTTTGTAGCCGTTTTCTTTGAAGAAAAATGTCATGTGTATGCTTCTGAATGACAAAATTTAATGACACTACTTACCTCATTGTTGGGTATGCAACGTCGCAAAATTTGATCTGGACAATACTTGAACAGATACAGATCATTCCAATAAAAGATTTTTACCTCATTCAAAAATTTTCTTTTATCTTCGGAACTCCATTGCATGTCATTTTTCCTGTCAGAAGAAAATTTACTATGTTAGCAAAGCAAGATATAGTAGTAACTGAAAATAGATGTTCATCAAGAAATTATCATCAATTGGTGTCATTTCACAAAATGATCATGTTGGTAGTTCCAATAAATGATCAGCTACGACATTCTTGGTTCTTTTTTTTATATTTGATTACACTGTCAAATTTTTGGAGCAACAAAATCCATCGTATCAGTCGTGGCTTTGCATCCTATTTGGTCAATAAATATCTAATAGAAGAATGATCAGTAAACACAATAGTCTTTGATCCAATCAAATAAGAGCGAAATTTATCTAATGCAAATATTACAGCAAGAAGTTCTTTTTCAGTTGTGGAGTAATTCATTTGAGCATTGTTTAAAGTTCTACTTGCATAATATATCACATAAGGCTTACTGTTTCTTATTTGACCCAATAATGTACCGACTGCATAATCACTCGCATCGCACATGATTTCAAATAGTAAAGACCAATCAGGAGGTTGCATGATAGAAGCTGATGTTAAATGTCAAATGATTTTATCAAAAGCATTTTTACATTCTTGAGTCTACTCAAATGCAGTGTCTTTACAAATGAGTTTAGAGATTAAACTAAAGTCCTTTATATACCTCCTACAAAATCCAACATATCCCAAAAATGAACGAATTTCTTTAATGGTTTTTGGAGAGGGTAAATTGACAATGACATCAACTTTTGTTTTATCAACTTAAATTCCATGAGATGACACAACATGCCCCAAAACAATCCCAGAAGTAATTATGTAATGACATTTTTTCCAATTTAAAATAAGACATTTTTTCTCACATCTTTTTAAAACTTTTTTTCCAAATTTTCAAGACAATTATCAAATGTATTCCCAAAAAAAATTAAATCATCCATGAAAATATCCAAACAATTTTCAACCATATCGCTAATAAAGCTTAGCATATATCTTTGAAATGTTGGTGGGGCATAGCATAAACCAAATGGCACCATTCTTAATGCAAATTTTCCAAAAGGACATGTGAATGTTGTTGTAACGGTCATGGGCCATGTCATAGCATGGGCCTCTGCCCATACCCACGCACCATTACGCATAGACTTATGCAGCCCATGCACCGGAGTTTTTATCTTCCCAGCATTAGAACTCAAGACCTCCTGGACTTATATAGATCTTGGCAAAATCCTGGTACAATATATACAAAACACTAAAGTGATCCTAAACATATAATACCCAGCTCACAACTCTCGGCTGAAAATCCTCACCCTACCAAAAACTCTCGGCCCTACCTTATTCTTCCTCCTATTGCTTTCCTAAATCTCCAATCTCACCCTCTAGCCTACCCGACGGCACCAACCATGGCTCGGCCTACCAGGGACCTAGGCCAGGCCCTAAGGAGTCCACTAGAACCGAGCCACCACAGCACCGAATGTAATTCTTCAAACTACTCTACCCGAGTTCTTCCCTCGATTGCTTGCGGACGGCTAACCAGGTGGTTCCAGCGGTGACTTGGCCGTCCTGGGCTGTGACTCAAATCCACCAGGGTCTGGTCCAGTCCTTGGTTCAGCCTTCGCACCTCTCGACCCACCCCAAGCCCGCACCACAGCCCCACCAAAGCTAGACCAAACACCACCTCTCGATCTCTTCCCTACAGCAACGCCGAACCTTTTCCATTCCAAGACTCCATCACGATACCACCATCTTACACTAGAGAGTCCTAAGCCGCAGCCTTTGCACCTTAATGCAGTAAACGTGAGTAACGATAAAGGGAAGGCACGACATGAACAAAAGAAACAGAAAGTCCTTCATGTTGCCGACTGGATCGAGAAATCTGTACACAAAAGCACACGTACAACAATATATGACAGGTGTGATACAAAAACAATGGTGTAAGGCGTGCCTGATGATGATAGGAGAACAAGGATGATGCGAGGGAACCCGGATCATTTTTCTTTGCAAAAACAAGCCAAAAAACATGGCCTTCAGCTGGTGATTTCTCTGAAACCGAGGGTGATGAACTCTGAATGGGGGGTGTCGACTGTTGGGGTGGGATTAGGTTTAGGTTAAGGGTTTAATATATAATAATTAAATGGTTAAACAAATAATTAATGGGTGCTAATATGATAATTAAGGGTTTTAAGCCCAACAAGCTTAAAATTAGGCCCATTAAATCTAAACGTACTCCCGAAAAATATTTCGTGTTGAAAAATTTTTGAAAATATTAGCCGAACCCTTAAAAAATCTTCCGATTCGATAAAATTTGCGTACCAATAAAAATAAAATCCTGCGGGTAAAAATACACAGAAAAATCTTATTTTTGAAAAATGCACTTAAAACATCTTAAAATAGCTAATAAAAGTTAGTTATGTAATAAAATAATTTTCCTGAAAATTCTCCGATCTCCGTTCCTCGTTCGAGCGTGAAATGCATATAGAAACACTAATGCATGAACTTTTAAAATTTCATGAATTAAATCCTATCATGCATGAATTATGTACAAAATGCATAAAAAAATATTTAAGCACATTTAAAAATAAAAATCCTAGATTGTATGCAGTTAGGTTACGTGAATTAAATTCCTGGACCTTACAACTTTTTGAGAACTTCTGTTTTAACAACATCTTTCATGTGTGGATTTAATCTCTTTTGTTGTTGTTGAGATGTTTTAGTATTTTCTTCTAATTGAATTTTGTGAGTGCAAATTAGTGGATTAATGCCCTTGAGATCTTTTAGTGTGCAAACAATTGCATTTTTATGTCTTTTAAGCATATCAACTAATTTACCTTCTTGATCACTTGCTAGTTTGGAAGAAATTACTATCAGATATATTTTATCTTCTCCAAAGAATGCATACTTTAATTCTCTGGCAAGGGTTTTAACTCCAATACGGGCGATTCATCTTTATTCTCATATTTTGCCTCAAATTCTTTCTCTGATCCTAGTAACGAGTAATACCTGATAAAATCATCAAGATTAATTTCAGTATTATCTTTAACAGTATCAATTGAACAAATATATAATTGGTCATGATTACTACCTTCTTGAATGTTTTCTTCCACAAGAGTTTCAATAAGATTTTCATCTTCACTTTCATCTCCTTTGTCATGTGGTTGCGTACAAAGATTAAAAACATTAAGCTCCAAGGTCACGTTACCGAATGGCAATTTCATTATTCCATTCTTGAAATTTATTAGAGCATTAGAAGTTGCTAAAAATGGACGACCCAAACTTAGAGGAATTGTATTACAAGCTTCGATAGGTTATGTATCTAAAACTATGTAATCGAAGGATATACAAAGTTATCAGCTTGGACCAACACGTCTTCTACCATACCTCTTGGCACTATAACAGATTTATCAGTAAGTAAAAGTGTTACCTAAGTAGGTTTTAACTCGCCTAGATTGAGTTCTTGATAAACTGAACATGAAAGTAAATTCACACTAGGCCCAAGATCAAGCAAGGATTTTTTTAATCTTTCGTTCTCCAATAATACATGAAATAGTAGGACAATCAGGGTCTTTGTATTTCAAAGTATTATTATTTTGAATTATTGCACTTACTTGTTCAGCTAAAAATGCTTTCTTTTTCACATTCAATTTTCTTTTCACAAATTTGGCATATGATGGTACCTGCTTTATTGCATCTAGTAAAGGAATATTACTTTTATTTGTTTAAAAATATCATATATATCAGAATTCAAATTTATTTTTTTTATTTTTCAATGCATGAGGGAATGGTGGTGACACTGTCTGTTGAACCTCCTCTTCAAAAGTTATGGGTTCCACTTCCTTACCCTTTGGAGTTGATTTATCATCATCATTACAAGGTTCAAGAATGGATTTTTCCACATCCTTACCACTGCGAAGGGTAATAACATATTTTACCTGATCCATTGGTTGAGTTCCAGAAGTTCCAGTTTGTGAATGATGATCCTTGGGATTAGACTGTGGTTCTGAAGGAAATTTACCTTTTTCATGAATATTAAGTGCATATGCAAATTTAGCAAGAGTATCTTTCAAATCTGTAATGGTTTGAGCAGTTTGAGTATTGATAGACTCTTGCTTTGCAATGAAAAAGTCCAATGTATCTTCCAAATTCCTTTTAGGTGGAGGAACATAAGGTGCATAATTTTGAAAATTTTGTTGATTTCGGAAATGTGGTAGTGAAAATTGTGCAGCATTATCATTCCTCCAACTAAAATTTGGATGATTTCTCCAACCTGGATTGTAACTTTGAGAAAATGGTTTGAAATTTGGCCTTTTGAAATTGTTCAAAACATTGTCTTGTTCATGAAGACATTCTTTAAAAGAGGGCAAAGTGAGACAATATTTTGTAGAATGATAACTTGTATCACAGATATGACACATAATTTCTTTAACAGATTTTAATTGGCCATTCTTTTTCAATTCAAGTGCCTCAAATTTTGTTGCCAAAGAGGTAAATCTGGCTTGGAGATCATGTTCATCCTTGAGAATGTACATACCTCCACAGATGTGGGAGATTGAATCTTGTTTGATGGTTCGATTGTACCTGTAGTGTCCCAATTTTGACCATTTTCAGTTAATGAATCGAGATACTCAATTGTCTCGTTTGGATCTTTATCTTCAACTGTTCCATTACACATAAATTCAACCATTTGCCTATCTTTAGGTGTTAAGCCTTCATAAAATTGAGAAACAACTCTCTAAGTTTCAAAACCATGATGTGAACAAAGATTAAGCAATTCTTTATATCTATCACAACACTGATAAAAATTTTATCCTTGTTTTTGAGTGAAAGTGATGATTTTCCTTTTGAAAGAATTTTTTCTATGAGATGGAAAAAACTTTTTCAAAAATTTTTGTTGCAATTCATCCCAAATTCGAATTGATCCTGATCTAAGATTTTGTAGCAAAGTTGTTGGAAACTTAATTTCGGAGTTTGACAAATTGAGCTTGAAAAGATTGAATAACTGATCAAGAAGACTGAGAATAACTGAACAAAAAAGTCGTAAATTGTTAAGTTGCACGAACTGAAGATTAGTGCACATAAAATCAAAAGCAACTGAACTGAGCTAACTGAACTAATGATATACACAGGGGCTGACATGGTATGGTTACTATATGGGACGTTTTTCCACGTGTTTAAGGGTGATGAGGTGTATGTTTAAGGGCCGGACAAGATAGGGTTGCAATATGGACAAAAATTTGAGTTTCTATTGGCTAGGGTTTTCGGCTAGTGTTCCTAGAAGAACATGGCTCTTAGCTGCTGTTAGGGGCATGTTCAAGGGTCCTAAGAGAGACTAGTCAAGGTCCTAGGCAGATCGCATGAGGGTTGGTTCGAAGGCTATGGTTGAGGCTGGGCTTGCGTGGTTCATTAGGTCCGGTCCAGTAGCTTGTCTAGGGTTCAGTCATGGTCCTAGGAAGGGTTCATCAGGGCTGGCCTGGTTGGTGGAGGGCTTTGGCCGAAGGGGATGCATGGCAAATTAGACTAGGGTTTTCGAAAAATAGTGGCAAACTTCAGTAGCTGTTCTAGGCATGTTCAGTGGTTATAATGGGCTTGATTTGGTTGTATATAGTATGGTTAGGTGTTAATAATTTATTTTTAAAGTTTGGTAAGGTTTTGATAAGTTTCGAGTCAATTCGGGTTAAAACCGGGATGTACGTTTAAGTTTTAAAAACGAATTGAGAAATTAGTCGAGGAGCTTAATTTTACGTCTAAGAAATATTTATGGGTGTGTTTTAAGGTGTTATGTTAAGTTTGGATGAATTTGGGTCATCGTTTTAAGGTCTAAGGATAAATTGGGAAAGTTAGGATTTCAGGGGCAAACTGGTTATACACCTGACGAATGTTAGACGTCCTGGCAGTCTGAATGCTGTAATGAATGTTAAAATATTTATTTCAGATGTTTATGGAATTTTATGATGAAATGTTAATGCTAAAAGACATGTTGCATGCTTGGTTTAAAAGAAAAATGATTTATATATGCATGAATTTTTATAAGTGATGAAAATATGAAAGGTTGAAGGAGGTGCATTGATTGTGACTAATACGATGATATGATGATATGTAAGGCAAAGGCTCAGTTGACGGGCGAGAGTGTCGCTGATGTCCCTGCCGCCTGGTACTATGATTATATGTAGATGGATCCATCGAACTACAGCTGATACGAAAGTCATAATTAACGATATGAATTCAATGAAAGGAAAACGTATAAGTATATGATGAAAGGAAATGTTTATCATGAAAGGTTTAAAGATATGCATATTAATGAAAAAATATTTTATTAAAAGTATCTTTCACTGTTGCTTGTGAATTTATATATATACTTCTTGTTATCATTGTTAAGGTTTGATGAGTCAACAAACTCATTAGGTGTGATCGATGCAGGTGAGCATGATTTTGATGGAGGACTTGATGGTTGAACTAGTTGGACTGATGGTGCATTAGCCCGATGACCTTTGCTAGTTTTTCCCAATTATGTTTATGATTTAAGATTTTATGACTTCTGATACTTTTGAGAGATTTTGAGATAATATGATGTTTATGCTTTATTTTGAAAATGCTAAGTTTAGGTTTGGTTGACGTTTACGATTTCATGTTTCGAATAGTGTTTTTGGACTTTCAAATAATTATTTGGTGAGTTTATTTTAATGGAAAATTATTTATAAATATATGTATTTGTTCTTTTCGGCCGAGAACAAGTATAAAAAAATTCTAGCACACTCTAAAGAAAAACGAGTAGTAGACATTTCAGATCGAGTATAAAAGATAGAGAATTTCACGACGACATCGTAAATATACCGAAATTGAAATAGAATAAATGTCACTATAACTATTTTAAATATTTTATAAGACATAGAATATAGACTTTTGATTTTATGAATTTTCTCCCATTATATTGACATTTTCACCACCCTTTGATGAAAATGGAAAATCATTTTTCTTGTTGAGTATGTCTAATTGCTAAATTATGATCTCATTTATCTTGTCAAATCATTATTTCCAAAATTTAGAGCTAAATTGCAACACTTTGCAACCCTTATATAGTTTTCCCTCAAGTTTGATAAGGGTCCACTGATATGGTGTTATTTATCTTTATGTGTCGAGCTCGTCTATTAATGTTAAATCTTAGTGGATGGTCACTATGAGATCCCCAATTATCTAAGCCAAAACCATGAGATTTCCACGTAATTCACATCAAGAATTTTAGTGGAAGTCACAACTTTCTGACGTTCAAATTATCTAGGCCGAAATTTGACCATGAGTAGCATTCATAATTCAATCACCGTTGATGGAAGACAAAGACATATTAAATTTTCTTTTAATTTTTTTTAATGGGCTTGATTTATATTTTGAATCTTATCCAAAATGAGGGATTTTAATTTTGAAAATTTGTTTCATCATTAATTTTAAAATAATGTGTCATGTTTGTTTGTATGCTTACCGGATTGATGCAACTCTTGTTATCATACTAATAATATGGCACATACTGATTATTTGTAATATATCACATGCTTTATAAATAATAAAGGATGATCGATAACTGATAGATAATTGATCCATATGAACCATATATAGATCCATGTCAAAAACCTATATTAAATGTTTTTTGTGACACATTGGGATTTAAATTTAAAGAATGGGAATGATGAGAAACCAAATCCACTTATAAATAATTGTGAAATAATTAAAAACACACCATGTAAAATATCGTAATATATACTTAGCTAATTGATCATTCACTCGATCATTCTTTTCCATATAATATCAAATATTATATTAAAATCATAATATCAAATATTATCTACATATCATGTATCTTACAAATATATCATTAACTGTCACAATTAAAATCTAAATTATAAATTAAATAAACACTTTTATTTAATTATCCAATTTATTAATAATTAAATTTCTATTAAATCTCCTTATAACATAAATAATAAAAATCATATTTTAATTTATTTATTTTATAAGAAAATATCATGTTTTTATTAAAATTATTTTCAAGGACAAAATTATCTAATTTTCATAAAATATCAATTTTAACTCATAATCTTAAAAATCATAAAAACGCACCAGAGACCAAACCTTTCGACCCCATAAGCCAGGAATTGTCTGAGACCATCTTGGGCATCACTTTTCTTGCCCTATCCGCTGCCCGATATTTCAGACAGCTGCTGGCAAGCAGCGCTGTTTTGCGCACGGGCAGCAAACTGTCCTATGCTAAACAACCCTCAAAAAAAATAAAGTTAATTTAAAAACAATATAGGCAGTTGCTACTGCCCAGATCCGCACCGACTGCCCGCAAGTAGCAGTTGTGCACGTGCGGGAGCGTGTGTTCTGTTGGGAACATGCATGTTGGAAATTTTTTTATGAAAGATTCAATGGTGTGCGATTTTGTATTTCTTATGAGATTAGAAACAAATTGTTCAAAACGATTTTAAAAAAAATATCATACGATTGCTCTAATACAATATTGGAATATCGTTTTTTCGCACCTAAAGTACAACATAAGTTTAAAAATGTTAGTTTTCATGTTCAAACGTTCCTTGACTTCAAATGACTAAAAATTGATGGAGTATTTATATTTGATTTATCTTTGTGTATAATACGCCAACTCCAACTATTCCGAGCTTTAAGGGAATATAGCACTTATAAATCTCTACGTACAGATCTTCCTCCTTCTTTGATCATCAAATCAAGTTTACGATCAGAAACTTTATTCCTTGTATAGATCACTATTGATATCTAAACAAATTTTCCATCGAGATTGGATCGCCGGAGTTTCATAAATCTGCCGGCAATGCGATGGAAGAGTGGCCGAAAAATTTCCCTCAAAACTATGGGGTGACCGAAAACTTTGGGTGGAGGAGATAAGGGAGACAAACTTTGGTTTTGGTGGAAAAATTATGTTATTTCATATAACCCTTAATGAAATATTTATAAATTTTAATTCCTGGTCAAATAAGGAATTCTACTTGAATGAGAACTGAAACATCTACTACTTAAATACTACTAGAAATTTTTTTTGTAAGCTCATTTTTCGAAAATTATATCTTTATGCATGCATGCAATATCATCTGAAAACTTCACATTTTAAAATAAAAGTAATCAACTATTAGATGAAAATACTGCAGTTTAAAAAAAAGACAATTTTTCAACCCTCTACATACGTTTTAAAAAAATAAAATAAATATGAAACATGTGAAGTTCCTGATAAACATCAACATAATAAAAAGAATTAACGTGTCAAAACATATCTCAACATATCGTCATATACGTGTTCATTTTCTTTGATCGAATTCAGTTCGTTAGTTGTGACTTTCGTATCAGCTCTATCGTATCAGTTCTATTCGATAGATCCATCTATGTATAACCATGGTACCCGACGGCGGGGATATCAGCGACAGCATTATCCATCCACTGATCCTTGGCCTTACATATCATCGTATACATATCTGTATTAGTCACAACCAACTCTCATCCTTCAAAACATGTCATAATATTCATCACTTATCAAAATCATGCATACACATAATTTTCCTTAAAATCAAGCATGGAATGTATTTTTCATAATTACAAAAAAATCATATTAGTGATAAAATGAACATTTAAAAATATTTCAAATTGTGTTTAGGGCGCTGCCAGAACTAAAAACTCGACTAGGTGCAAAATGATCATTTTGCCCCTCGATTGACCATTTCATCCCTAGACCTCAAAATTTCAACCCGAAGCCTACCAAACTCCAAGGTTTTAACCCGAATCAACCCGAAACCTAACCAATTTTTTTCCAACTTAAACCATGACTTAATAACACTTAACCATACCCTTTACCACCCATTTCACACCACTTAGAACCTTAGAAAACCCCCTGATCCCTAATGAAATTTCATGCCCTAAGAATGGCCGAAACCCTAGTGCACATTGGCTCCAAATATTCGACCCTAGCTCAACTCTATCTGGACTAGCCCTGAACTAGAACACCTTAGGACCATGACCAAGCCATGGGCCCCTTCCTAGTCCGACCTAACTACGCCCTTATGTTAGAGTCGGTGCCCATCGAGCTAAGTGTTGGCCGAGGGTTCTAATTGAAACTCTATGGAGAAACAATTTTTATTTTAATAATATTTATTGTTTTGGCACATCTTTATCAGTATACACATTCTAGTTGCATAGATAAATTTCTTTAATATAAAAATAGTATAAAAAATATGAGATGCTCATCTGATGAGTACGATGAAACTCATATTTGGAATACTGTATATTATAAACAATTCCTAGTCAATTCAGTCACCGCTAAGAAGGATAAAGGCCGCTCGATTTTGAGACTAGTATCTGCGATGTGTGTACCATGTTTCATTGGTATGGCCGTATGGGACATTGTGATGTCCGAGCATGCAGATAGGTGCTCCTTGTAGAGTGATCGAGCAAAACTTGCACTGTAAAACTCTTGGTCCAAATGAATAATATTTAAGCTCGAAATAATTGCAAGTGGATGATATCAAGTTATAATATAATGTACTAGAGTATGAGTGTCGTTCCACTAGAGACTGTATTTTTCAATTATTATTTCCAGTTATTAAATCTTTAGCAACGAAATTTGGATGATTGTTTTCTACTACTACAAATAAATAAAAACTCAAAGATAAAATTCAAGAATTAAATAATGAGATATATAGTCTAGAATGGTTAATTAAGATTCAATTAAAAATTAATTTGTTGGGAATTTTGGTTCACCTACCCCTCGTTATTTACTTAATTCGTTCGATAGTTATCTACACTTCCGACAGGATTTCCTATTCAATTGAACACGCCATCTCGAGCTATGCCAAACTAATTCTCCTCAGTGAAGTAATTAAATTTCTTTAATTATTTATCAAAGGTGAATCACATATCGTTCTATGAAATCCTTTAGCTTTCGCCATACAGGACTATGACTATCGGCGCGTATCCGACTTCATATTTCTATGTAAATTGTAAATCCACGGACTATGCTACACGTTTCTATCACAAACTATTCTCTCGAACTCACTCGCGATATAAAATTTGTTATTAAAAGTAGCTACGCTCTAACAACACGATAACACAATAGAATAATCAAGAATAAATCAAAAATCGCAATATGAATTAACTAAATCAGTTTCGGGGTAGGATCCCCTTTAATCCCAACAAAAATGTAAGTTTAGCTACTAGAATTCATAGTAAAAATAAACAACACAATGTTTAAACGATAAATTCTAAATTAGAAATACTAGATTTGACGAAAAAAGCGAAGAACATTGCCTGAAATCTCGATAATCTTCAACGCCCAAACTTTGCTTCCAAGCTCCTTTTCTCTTTTTTCTCTACTCCTTGCTCTGAAATATGTCTGAATCCCCTCGTTTTCGTCCAAAAAATCACTTTCCATATCATCCCCATTAAAAAATAAGGGAAGAATCGGCCGAGAATCTTTCCAAAAAATCAACTGCGCCCAGGCGGACAAAAGTTTCCGCCCGGGCGGATGGCTTTCGCAAATCTCCTTTTATTTTCTCCTCGACGCGACCGGGTGGACATAAGTTACCGCCCGGGCAAATAGCTTTCGCATATCTTCTAATTTTCCACACCTTGGAGGCACTCGAGCGGATGAAAGTGTTGGCCCGAGCGGAGGTCTCTCGCACATTGACCAATTTTCTTCAGTTTATTCACGAATTTCCTGAATTTTCACCCACGAGACATATGAGCAAAAGAAAACATAATATACGCCAAAAATTCACAAAATGCATGCAATCTAAACGATATGTGCAACAAAATGAGCCATCACATAATATGAAAAACACGTAAAATCCACCTATATCAACCCCCCAATACTAACCTTTTGCTCGCCCTCGAGCAAAACTAGTGACATGACAAAACGGAACATGACACAAAATAGCTCGACAGTGAGTTAATTGTCCCAATTAGCCTCAGCGAAACTTAACATATTCCCTTGTCGATCATCGCAAAAACACAACTCTTCGTACTTTCCCTGGTCTAGACATTATTTCAAATAAAACCTGAACGTGTATGTGTGAGTCGTTAGTCCTAGCATCATATATGACAGAGGGATCCATTCTCAACCATTGTCAGAGATTTAAATTCGTCTGTTAGGGTTAATATTACTCTCCTCTATTCCTCTGAACTCATTAACCACCAGCATCCATTTTTATTTTTATTTCTATTTTTTGACTGAATTGGAATACAATAATAAAAGGAATATATAAGAACCTTTCATTTCAGATTCAAATCCATGTATTTTACATTTTTAGCCAGGAATAGGATTTCATTCCTTTATTCGGCTCCCCAACATCTTACATCTTCAACTTTAGCCAGTAATAGGATTTCATCCCTTTATTCGGCTCCCCACACCTTACATCTTCATCTTTCTCTTTTTTTTTTTACGCTGCTAATAGATACCTCGATTCAAGATAATATAGTCAAGCTCAAATCACACCTTCAAACATCTCTGTTCATTACTTTAGTTTTAGATTTTCACTATCTTATCATGCATGCTTCTAGTTCTAACATTCTTGCAAAGAGAATTCAGCATTTTAAATAAAACTTCATATCTCTACCACAGTATGTGCTAAAGAAATGTGATTACACGACAGACAGGGCATGTCTATCTTCTCATAATCATCCTTGGCTAACAAGTACTACTTCGAACACTGTCGGCCGACACACACCCAATGCAAAATGACTAATACTAAATGCCAATGAATACAACCAACAAAGCACCAAAAGGACACACAATACAACACCCATCCACCCCCAATACTAAAGCCCAGCAGTGTCCCCAATGCAACGGATGATAGAAAAAGAGACATATAGTACACATCAAAATGGAGGCAATATAACCTAATCATGCAAAAGAAACAGAAATAAAAAAAATGAACGAAACGAAATGGCAGAAATAAAATAAAGGAAATAAGTGACTCCCCTCTCACTGATCCTCCTCCTCATGGGCTTCCGGGGGAATGACGCCAGCTTCCGGCTCTGGTGCATCAACATAGTGAAACTGAAACGGCGGCGGGAAAGCTAGCATAGGTGGCGGCAAAAGATCCAGATCAATACCACTGTGGCTCAGGGATAAAGATAGCATGGCATCAGTAGTGATCTGATATGTCTGGCTCATAGCCTGCCACTGTAACTGATGATCAGCAAATGTAGCAAATTCGTCCATCCAAGCCTGAAAAAGGCAAAGTCGAGGTCACGGGGCCGGTGGTGGGGACTGCTGTGGCAGTGGATCAAAAGTCAAGTCGTCCCAAATAGGGCCAAACTGAGGGAAAGCCTTCCGCCGTACTGTGGTCTTCTGTACCCAGCTGGCGTCAACAAGGCCTTGGTCGGTGGCAACCATTCATCATAATCCTGGAAAACGACCCTGGCACCCGCACACAGCTCGGTTATAATGTGGAGAAAGAATAATGCCACATTTGAATTGTGAGTACTCAGCTGGATCTGTGAATAAATAATCTTTCGCACATTGATTGGCATATGGGTCAGCAGTGCATAAAGCAACACCCCTCTCTCCTTCTGTACGTCGCTAGTGTGCCCGACTGGCATCAATCGTGTGGCCAAAAATCCATACCACATCGCAGCCGGGACTAACAAATATTTCTCAGCGAAACTAGTGTAGGATCCTGGTGTCCACTACGGAGACCCCGGATAGCAAATTCGGCTCATCATCAAGTCTAAGTCGGGGTTTGCTGCCCATGCCATATAAACCGAATCATGCACAACCGATGTTTCAAGAAACCTATTAATTTCTACAGAACTATAATCTACCAGCTTCACTCTGACAAATGCTTTATCATCGCTCCGCTCAGCCGCATTAGTATAAAATTCTCGCACTACCGGTGCCACCGCGGCTTACGGTTGGGCACAAAATTTTACCCATCCTCTATTTGAAATTTGATTTAGAATGAAGATTTGTTGCACAAGCTAAAAACCATGCTCACGAATTGAAGCTCGATGTATTTTTGCATGTTCATAGCGTTCTTTAGCGGTATTATTTTCAAACGAATGGGAATTGCGAGATGATGACAAAGAAGCATCATGACTTACCCGAGCTTTCTTCGGTGGCATCGTGGATGAGTCACCGGAGTAGGAGGTGTATTATGGGAATAATCACTCGCCGGAATCCGGGAAGGGAAGCGTTGGAGAATCTTGTGCTCGGGGAAACTTGATCAAGGCCAAAGCTGGAAGAGAGTGGAGGAAGACGGAGTCGTCGAAACTCAGTGGTGGCCGTAAAACGTAGTGGCGGCCGAAAAATCGCAGCGGTTGCCGGAGAATCGAAGTGGTGGCCGGAAATCTCACACCTTGGTGCTACGCGACGATGGTGACAAGAAATTTGACCTAAAAGTGGCACAAAACGGGTTACTTGAGTGAGATTGAGAGGGGAGGCGGCAGAAATCGAAGGGAGGAGGATAGGGTTTGAATGGGGGAAGAGAAAAGGAGTCTGCAATTTTAAAAACTTCTGCGACCCACTTGAGCGGACATAAGTTTTCATCTGGGCGGATGGCTTGTAGCTTTGAATTTATTTTTTGTAAAAGGGGCGTGCCAGGGCAAACATAAATGTGCGCCCGGGCGGAAGATTCATGGTTTTAAAATCAAAAAATTTTCTCCCAATTCGCCCGGTTGGACCAAAGGGTCGGCTCGGGCGGACTTCGTGCGCTGCCCACTTTTTTTTTTAAAATAAGTAATATAAAGGAACTAAAATAATAAAATCGACTTAAGTACAAGATAAGGGGAAGAGAGGTAGTTCTCAATTTATAGTCAAGAGCTTGACTGTAGGTCAGTTTTAGTTTGGGTTGTCTTGGAACCGGGTGATTCCAAGTTGTGGCTCAATTGTGCCACCCATGTAGTGCTTCAGTTGCTGGGTATTGACCGTAAACGTCCCATCCTTTCCATCTTGCATTTCTACAGCTCCCAATGGGTATACTTTGGAAATCACGAATGGACCTTACCATCGCGACTTCAATTTTCCGGGAAACCGTCGCAACCGGGAGTTGTAGAGCAAGAAATTTTCCCCTTTCTTGAATTCCCTTTCGATGATTCGCCTGTCATGAGCCCTCTTTGTCTTCTCCTTGTATGATAATGCGAGATCATATGCCAGATTTTGGAATTCTTCAAACTGATCCTATTGAAGTAGACGTCGTTAACCTGCATCAATGAATTTAAAGTTTAGTGCTTTTGTTGCCTAGTATGCCCGATTCTCTAACTCTACAAGTAAATGACATGCTTTACCAAACAGTAGCCTATATGGTGTAGTGCCTATAGGTTTTTTAAAATCAGTCCTATATGCAAAGAGCATCATCTAACCTTACAGATGAGTCTTACCGACTAACACCTGCCACTTTTTCCAAAATCTGCTTGATCTCTTTGTTAGACACTTCCACTTGACCACTCGTCTGGGGGTAATAGGGGTAGAGATATTATGTGTGATACCATATTTGCTCAAAAGTTTTTCAAATAGTTTGTTGCAAAAATGGGTACCACCATCACTAATGATTGCTCGTGGTGTTCCAAATCTATTAAAAATATTTTTCGTTAAAACTTTCAGGACCACTTGAGTATCATTAGTGGCATATGCTTCTGCCTCTACCCACTTAGACACATAATCAACCACAACCAAAATATATTTTTTCGTGAACGAAATGGGAAACGGTCCCATTAAGTCTATCCCCCACACATAAAAAACCTCACACTCAATGATATTGTTTAATGACATTTCATGACGGTTAGAGATGTTACATGTCCGCTGGCATTTATCACAGGCAAGCACATAAGAACGAGCATCTTTAAATAGGGTTGGCCAATAGAAACCACATTCAAGTACCTTAGATGTCGTCCTTGTAAGTCCAAAATGACCACCTACCTCACGGTCATGGCAATGGTCGAGAATTTGACCAAACTCTTCCTCTGCAACACACCTTCTTATCATGGAATCTGCACAAATCTTAAACAGAAATGGTTCCTCCCAAAAGTAATGTTTTACGTCAGAAAAGAATTTTTTTCGTTGATGAAACGATAGATTGGGTGGTGGTGTGCCTGTGACAAGAAAATTAGCAAAGTTTGCATACCAAGGACAATGTTTCACCTCAAATAGCTACTCATCAGGAAACCAATCATTAATGGCATGATCTATACAGTCATTACTCATAAACTCCAATCTAGAAAAGTGATCCGCTACCACATTCTCAACACCCTTCTTATCCTTTATTTCTAAATCAAATTCTTGTAACAATAAAATCCACCTAATTAGGCGTGGCTTTGCATCTTTCTTAGCAAGTAGATATTTCATTGCAGAGTGGTCTGTGTAAACAATGACTTTGGACAAAACAAGATATGAATAAAATTTGTCAAGCGCAAATACTACTACAAGTAATTCCTTTTCGGTTGTCTCTTAATTAAATTGAGCCTCATCTATGGTCTTACCTGCGTAGTAAATTGTATGAAGTACCTTGTTTTGACGCTGGCCAAGCATAGCCCCCACCGCAGTATCACTGGCATTGCACATGACCTCGAAGGGTAGATCCCAATCCGGTGCCACAAAAACAGGAGCTATCACCAAGCGCTCCTTTAAATCCTCGTATGCCTGCAGATATTTTGAATTGAAATCAAACGGCACATCTTTCATAAGAAAGGAAGATATATGTTTTGCAAATTTAGAAAAATATTTAATAAAACGCCGATAAAAACCGACGTGTCCTAGAAAACTTCTAACTCCCTTTATGGATGTCGGAGGTGGTAAGTTCTTGATAACTTCCACTTTAGCTTTGTCCACCTCAATCCCTTGTTACGAAATCTTGTGCCCTAGGACAATTCCCTCTTGTACCATGAAGTGACACTTCTCCCAATTCAGCACCAGGATCGTCTCCTCACATCTCATCAACAGCACTTTCAAATTCTGCAAACATTCATCAAAAGAAGAGCCAAATATCGAGAAGTCATCTATAAATATTTCAAAGAAAGTTTCTATCATGTCATGAAATATAGCGGTCATGCATCGCTGAAAAGTGGCAGGGGCATTACACAAACAAAAGAGCATCCGTCTAAAAGCAAAAGTGCCATAAGGACATGTGAAAGTGGTTTTCTCTTGGTCCTCGGGCGCAATCATTATTTGTTTATACCATGAATACCCATCCAAAAAACAATAAAACTCATGACCCGCTAACCTCTCAAGCATTTGATCAATGAAGGAAAGCGGAAAGTGATCTTTACGGGTAGCATCATTTAATTTCCTATAATCAATGCACACACGTCATCCCGTAACTGTCCTAGTGGGTATTAATTCATTTTGTTCATTTGTGATAACCGTAATCTCACTCTTTTTCGGCACACATTCACTATAAAAAAGGCAAAAGACGACGGTTTTTTACCGTTGTCGTAGGTCAAATAAAAACGTTGTTAAAGGCCCTGTGGTTAAAGGCTGTGCTCAAAGAAAATGGTGAAAACCGTTGTCATAGACGTCTAAAGACGACGGTGAAAAACCGTTATTTTAGGTCTTGTAAAACCATTGTTAAAGCCCCTGTGGTTAAAGAGTGCGCTCGAAGACAACGGTTAAAAACTGTTGTCGTATCTACAAATTTCGACTGTTTTTGAAAAATTGTCGCAAAATAATTAGCAACGGAAATCATGCTAAACCGTCGGCAATGAAAAACCGTCCCTAGAAAACCGTCGCAAATTAATTAGCGACGGAAATCATGCCAATAGCAACGGTTTTTAAAAACCGTCGCAAGTAATAGCGAAGGTTTGGCATGATTTCCATCGCCAATATATTCAGTAAAATAAAAAAAAATTATTTTCAATATTTTAATAAATATAAAAAAACTTACAATCTTACTATGCTAACAATATTCCTGATCTTAACTAACACTTAAAAATTTACCAAAAATTAAAGCGAAAAAAAACTCTAAATCGAAACTAAAATCGTGTAAAAGAGAAAAATTTTAAGTGTTGTGAAGTGCTGTGGTGGGAAATAAACCGAAAATGCGGATATCTATAGACAGTTGGCGACGGGTTTTCGTGAACCGTCGCTAATAATTTCATAAAATCATTGTAAATTTAAAAATAATTTCACAAAATCTGTCGCTAAATTTAGCGAAGGTTTCAGTAAAACCGTCGCTAATTTAAAACATGCGACAATTTTGCTTAAAACAATAGAAACCGTCGCTAAATGTATCGATGGTTTTAACCAAAATCGTCGCTATTTCTAAATTAGCGACGTTTTTATTGAAACAGTCGCTAAATTGACGACAATTTTAGCAAAACCGTCGCTAAATAACCATTGTCGTTGACCAAATAAAACACTAAAATGACAAAGTTTTAAAATATCGTTGTCGTAGTTCTAAAAAACCAACTGAAAGACAACGGTTTACAAAAACCGTTGTCTTTGACCCTTGACAAGAACACATATAGACCACGGTTTTTAAAAACCATTGTTGTAGCCCAAAAAACATGCATAAAGACAATGATTTTAGCCTAAAAAAATGCTCATAGACAACGGTTTTTAAAAACCGTTGTTGTAGCCCAAAAAAAACGCTTTTTAGACAACGGTTTTTAGCCCAAAAAACCACGCTCAACAAAGACGACGATTTTTAAAAAACTGTTGTCTATAAACGTGTTTTTTTAGGCTACGACAACGGTTTTTGTTGAAATCGTTGTTAAAAGAAAAAACACAATGGTTTTAATAAAAAACCATTGTCCTAGGAGTGTTGTTGGTGATATATTTTCTTGTAGTGATTGAACAGGACTTACCCATGCACTATCAGATATAGGATAGATAATACATGCATCAAGGAGTTTGATAGTTTCTGCTTTTACTACCTCTTGCATTTTTGGATTTAATCTTCTCTGAGGTTGCACCAGAGGTGAGTATTTTTCTTCCATCAATATATTGTGCATGCAGACCGATGGATTGATCCCTTTGATATCCGCCACCTTCCACACAGATGCACTCTTGTGCGCTTTCAAAACTTTCAGCAGTTTGCCTTCCATCACATCTGTCAGATTAGAAGAAATAATCACAGGAAGTTTATTATTTTCACCTAGATAGACGTATTTCAGATGTGGAGGCAATGGCTTGAGCTCAAGAGTTTGTGGCTCCGCTATGCTTGACTTCTGAGGGGTTAAGTCTCTCCGATCCCCCAAGTCCTCTAATCGCATCTTTATTGGCCTTTTCCAGGGATGGTTGGCATTAAGGTATGCCTCTATTTCAGCTTTCTCCTCATCCAATTCGTCTTATCTCAATTCAGTAGGGAGAGTGGCTTCCAAAGGGTCCTTAATAACATTCTGCACATAGTCACACACAACCGAATCAAAACCATCAATTCTAAAATAACTATCAGAATACAGTGTGTGCTTAAGTGTATTAAAGAAATCAAAAGTAATCTCCTCTTCTCCCACTCTCAATCTCAACTGCCCATCCTGCACATCAATTAGAGCCTTGCCAGTTGCAAGGAATTAGCTACCGGACTATGACTATCGGCGCGTATCCGACTTCATATTTCTATGTAAATTGTAAATCCACATACTATGCTACTCGTTCCTATCACAAGCTATTCTCTCGAACTCACTCGCGATATAAAATTTGTTATTAAAGTTAGCTACGCTCTAACAACACGATAACACAATAGCATAATCAAGAATAAATCAAAAATCGAAATATGAATTAACTAAATCACTTTCGGAGTAGGATCCCCTTTAATCCTAACAAAAAATTAAGTTTAGCTACTAGAATTCATAGTAAAAATAAACAACACAATGTTTAAACGATAAATTATAAATTAGAAATACTAGATTTGACGAAAAACACGAAGAACAGTGCCCGGAATCTCGATAATCTTCAACTCCCAAAGTTTGCTTCCAAGCTCCTTTTATCTTTTTTCTCTACTCCTTGCTCTGAAATATGTCTGAATCCCCTCGTTTTCTTCCAAAAAATCCCTTTCCATATCATCCTCATTCAGAAATAAGGGAAGAAATCGGCCGAGAATCTTTCCAAAAAATCAACTGCGCTCGGGCGGACATAATTTTCCGCCCGGGCGGATGGCTTTCGCAAATCTCCTTTTATTTTCTCCTCGACGCGCCCGAGTGGACATAAGTTACCACCCGAGCGGATAGCTTTCGCACATCTTCTAATTTTCCACACCTTGCAGGTGCCCGGGCGGATGAAAGTGTTGGCCCGGGCGGAGGTCTCTCGCACATTGACCAATTTTGTTTAGTTTATTCACGAATTTCCTGCTTTTTCACCCATGAGACATATGAGCAACAAGAAAGCATAATATACGCTAAAATGTCACAAAATTCATGCAATCTAAACGATATGTGCAAAAAAATGATCCATCACATAATATGAAAAACACGAAAAATCCACCAATATCATAGAGTGCACTGAAAAACCCTTCATAAAGGACTTTCCAAATGTTCTTTATTATCGAGTGGA
The DNA here is from genome assembly GCF_025594145.1 of Primulina tabacum. Classification (NCBI taxonomy): domain Eukaryota; kingdom Viridiplantae; phylum Streptophyta; class Magnoliopsida; order Lamiales; family Gesneriaceae; genus Primulina; species Primulina tabacum. The sequence goes on along the minus strand of NC_134562.1, from coordinate 24,499,501 downwards.
AACATCTGAGTTTATGGTTGTACACCATTAGTTCTTGACCCGGGACAACATTGTGACTATATATGCTAGCATTGCGCTTCGACTTGTTTACCTACTCTTATGGGGTCATCAGGTGGCAAGGTTGGGTGTTTTGTCGAAACATATAAGAGTCGATGCATTGTAGTCGGGGATTCACCGCTTACCTTCGGGTATGGATATCCTATGTGATCTCATTTGTATGTAGTTTTAAATCTCTGATCAGAGTGTTGGTGGTAATTAAGAAAGGGGTTTCTTAGATTACATCATCGATGCAATGACAACATGACACATAGTATCGCTTCTTTGGCAACTCTCGATATACGAATAGTTGTCGAATCGGTCGGGATATATGAGATGAAGTGACTGTACTGTACGCTAACCATAATGGAATCGTTCTTGCAGGCAATATCATTTGATACCTTGGGAATCCTGTAAGCGATCCCGCTAGACGTTTAACATGATTGGTTGAGTACTATCAGACTTGAGTTCTGACGTTCTTATTATCAAGGAGTTGATAAGTAAGAATGGAGCAACTGAGATATGCTTATGTAAGGACATGTTTAGTCCTGAATCACATTGAGATGTGAACCTACTGCTAGTTGTATCAATGAACTATTGAGTGCCACACAAGCACTAGCTTTCTAGATCCCGTTGAAAAAGAAATTAGTTCAATGAGTTGAACGACTTTTTAAGGATTTTATAAGCGCAAATAAAAATATAAGTATGACTTCTATAAGAGTATTATGGGGAATGTAACTTTTAATTTGTGGAAGTGTTCCTAAATTAAAATTTGGCTCAAATAAATAATGTATTTGAAAATTGTGATTTTCAAAAACATTGTTATGGACTAAATTAAATTAATTCAAGTGTTGAATTAATTAAACACTAGTGGACCTAGTAGAGTCCAAATAATTAAATTAATTCAAGTGTTGATTTAATTAAATAACATTGGGTCTTGTAGAGCCCAATTGGAAATAATTATTCAACTAATGGACTTGAGCAAATTAAAGTAAAGATTTAATTAATCTCAAATGTGTTTGAGATATTTAAATAATAGCCCATGGACTTTGTACATGTTACAAGCCCAAATTGCATGCAAGGGAGGTGAAGAGTTGGAAGACAACTTTTTCAATAAATAAGGCATGTCTTGCACATGCACTTCATCTTTTTCAAGAACCAAGAAAATCTCTCCCTCTCTCCTCCAAGCATGATGGCCGAAATTTTTGATTTATTTTTCATCCAAATTTTGCTTCTTCGTTTGATGAATTGATAGCAAAATTCTCAATGAAAAATGACTTGCATTTCCTAGTGCAAGTGTAAGGTGGTTCTAGATTGTTGGTGTGGGCTTGATTTTGAGCAAGGAGTGCTCAAGGGAAGCTTGTAGATTGTCTACCCATTGATGAGCTAAGTTGTTTGACAACTTTGTTTGAGTCATCATCAATATTTTTGATTGATAGGTAAAATTTCAAAAACACACTATGTATGTTTGTGTTTTGTTTTGTTTTGTTTGTTATTTGCTACACACTAAGTGAGGGGTGCTTGGGTTTTGCTATTGTGAATGATTTTTAAAACTTCCGTTTTGCATTCCTGGCACCCATAATCGATCTCCTTTCAAGTGGTATCAGAGCTTAGGTCACTTTTTTGTGTAGCAAATACATGATATTATATTGAGGACTATTTCTAACAGCATGAGAAATCGACCAAACGATTCGTTGGCTGGCTTTGAGGGATGTTTTGGCACCATGTTGCTGCCGAGGACTATTTCTAACCGCACAAGAAATCGACAAAACTATTTGTTGGCCGGCTTTGAGGGATGTTTTGGCACCATGTTGCTGCCCATTTCGGGCAGCAAGGGCAGCCCAAACTTCCCCATCTTTTAAATAATAAAAAAAACATTTGTGTGTGTTGGCCGGAATCCGACGATGGAGCTCCAGAAACGACGATGACGGCTAGGGTTTTCTAAAAGTGTTTTGGAATATCAAAGTTTCATGGGTCTTGAGTTGTTGGGTCATTAGATGGTTGACATATTTTGTGAAATCTAAATGGGCCAAATAATTTTTGGTGAAAAGTGTCTTTTTCGGACCTTAAGTTTAAATCTACAAAATATGTATATAATTTCTCATAAAATAAATAATTGATGTTGGACTTTAATTATTTATAGTAAATGGTGATTTACAAGAAATTCGGTTGTAAATAAATTAATTAAAAATTAAACAAAGGAGTTTGTTTACTTTGTTGATTTAATTTATAATCGTGGCGGTTAGTGATTGGATCAAAACATATAATATTGGATCAATTGATTATTGTGATAATTAATTGATGGTATATGATATATGATATTATATATGAAGAATGATTAACAGTCCAAGCCAAATTTGCTAGGTGTATGATATGATATTCTGTGTTGAATGATTGTAATAATTATTAATTTATAAGTTTTCTTGGTTTATAGCTCGTTCTCACCCCATGAGATGTATCTCTATTTACCTTGGATATTTATTTGTAAATATTAGTATAGTGGAAGATCAAGATTGAAAGATGGTGGGCCTTGATGATTATGAAGATCAAGACATGTAAATATCGGAAGCTTATGTAATTGTGCATTTTCATCCCATGCATTTCTTATGATTGGACCTACGCATGTGCTTAGCTCACACGGGCCATTAGTATTGGGGCGATTGATCATCCTTGTTAGTTTACTGTTTATAATATATCCATGATATATTATAAATAATGAGTATGTGCGTTATTATTATTACAATAACTAAGTTGCATGAATTCGGCAAACATACGATCAAACATGACGAGCTTTTAAATAAAATTAATGATGAGATCTTTCAAAATTAAAAAACCCTCATTTTGAATAAGATTCAAAATAAATATCAAGCCCGAAAAGGGGAATTATAAAGGTTTTTATAATTTTCATGTCTTCCATCGACAATGGATGCATGATGAATGCTACCCGTGCTCAGTGCTCAGCTCATATTATTGGGGGAGCCTGGATGCCGGAAAGCTGTGACATCAATTGAATTGGTGATGTAAACTACATGGAAATCCCATGATTTCGGCTCATATTACGAAGGTAACTCATGGCGACCGTCCATTAAGGTTCAATATTGATGGTTAAGGCTTGACATGTAAAGATGAACGACGTCATATTATTGGGTCCTAATCAAACGTGAGACAAAAGTTTACGTAAATGGTTGAATGGAGATACAATTGGAAACTAAATTTTAGGAATTATGATTGGCTGATACTATTCAGGATCATAATTTGGTAATTGGACCTTACGTACCTACTGAGAAAAGGAGTTTCTCGTTTTTACTATAGGGTAGTGAAAACTGTCAAAACAGTTGGAGTGAAAATTTATGAAGTAAAAGTCCGTACTTCATATCTTACTAAATATTTTAAAGTAGTCATTAATGTTTATCTGTTTTTACTTTTCAGTAAAAATTTGACAATGTTTTCGATTCGCAACCCGTTATCTGTAATACTCGATAAACATATTTTAACCGGACCTAATTACCTCAATTGGATAAGAAACCTAAAAATCGTCTTGAACTCAGAAAGGATAGCATATACACTGACTGAGTCGCCCCCTATTCAGGCTCCGACTAGCTGCACTCCTGAGGAATTGCAGACTTACAAGGATTGGTGTGATAATGACTTGGGATCAAAGTGTTATATGCATGCTTCTTTGAATGATGAGCTGCAGAGGCGTTTTGAGGATGCAAAAAGTGCTACTGACATTAATTTGCATCTCAAGGAGCTCTTTGGTGAGCAAACACGGCCTCTTAGGCATGCTACCATCAAGGAGATAACCACTTTACGCATGCGAGATGGGGCTTCGGTCCATGAGCATGGCCTAAAGATGATTGGGCTTGTGGACAAGCTCGTTGGCATGGATCTTACGTTGCCATCGAATTTTACCAATGACGTGTTGCTCTTGTCACTGTCTAGCTCATTTGATCCTTTTGTGGTGAATTTCAACATGAACAAGCTAGAGCCTACCCTTGAGGAGTTGGTGAACATGCTTGTTACGTGAACATGCTTGTTACGTTTGAGTCTACCATCAAGAAAGAGAAGTCGGTTTCTATGTGAGTTCTTCATCTGGTACGAAGACTGGTCCACATGGGAAGGGAAAGAAGCGTTTTTTCCAACGTCCCAAGAAGAATGTACCCTTGAAGAAGAAAGCTCTGAGTCCCGCTGTGGCAGCCATACCAATAAAGGTTGACAAGACTGTTGATATCTATCATCACTGCAAGAATCCTGGACATTGGAGGCGTAACTGTAGAGAATATCTTGCCTAGAAAGGTTCTGAAAATGGTATGTTCTACGTTGAAGTAAAAATTTTAATTAACTCTACCTCTTGGGTATTAGATACCGGCTGTGGCTCACATCTCCGTAATGATTTGCAGGTGATGGGAAGAAGTAGAAGACTTAGGGAAGGTGAGACTTTCTTGAGGATGGGAAATGGAGCAAGAGTTGTTGCCAAGGCTGTAGTAGATGTTTACTTATTGTTGAACAATGATTTTAAGTCAATTTTAAGAGATGTTTTGTTTTTACCTGATTTGGTAAAAAACATTGTTTCCATTTCTATGCTTGATAAAGATGAATATTTTTGTTTATTTAGCAAAAGTGTGTGCAACATTTACAAGAATGAATGTTTGATTGGTACGGGAGAACTTGAAAACGATCTCTATAACTTAAAATTGAAAGATATTCCACTAAACGATGTCCAATCAATAACAACAAGAAACAAGCGAAAACAAGATATTCTAAATTCAGCTCAATTATGGCATGCTCGATTAGGACATATTTCCCTAAGAAGAATGAACAATCTAGTGGGAGTAGGCATGTTTGATATGTCTGATATTAATTCTCTAACGACTTGTGAATCCTGTCTAAAAGGAAAGATGACCAAAATTCCCTTTAAGGGCCAGGTGAAGCGAGCCAAAGGATTATTGGATTTGATCCATACCGATGTGTGTGGTCCACTTAGCATCACCACTAAGTATGGACATGCCTATTTCATCACCTTTACCGATGATTTTTCAAGTTATGGGTATGTGTATTTGATGAAATACAAATCTGAAGCCTTTGAAAGGTTCAAAGAATTTAGAAATAAAGTAGATAAATAGTTGGGACGAAGCATCAAGTCACTTCGATCGGATCGAGGTGGTTAGTACTTGAGTGCCGAGTTCCAAGAGTATCTTAGGGAGAATGGGATTCTCTCGCAGTGGACTCCGCCTGCTACACCGAAGTTGAATGGTGTTTCAGAGCGTTGTAACTGGACTTTTATTGACATGGTTCGATCTATGATAGGGTTCACAGAGTTGCCGCCATCCTTTTGGGGATAGGCGTTTAAGACAGCGGGACTGTTGTTGAACAATGTCCAGTCAAAAGCAGTAGATAAGACACCATATGAGATATGGATAGGTAAGCCTCCCAAATATTCTTATCTTAGAATATGAGGATGCCCTGCTTATGTGAAGCATGGAGTGGGAGATAAATTGGATAGTCGTTTCATTTTATGTTACTTTGTGGGATATCCAAGAAATTCAATTGTATATTATTTCTATCATCCACAAGAAACAAATGTGTTTGTTTCTAGGAATACCACCTTTTTGGAAAAAGAAATTTTTATTGGATAGAAAAGGAGAGATGATAGAACTCGAAGAGATTCGAGAGACACCCACAATTGTAGAACCTACACCCGAAGAGCCAACAGAGTAGATACAAGCTCCTAGAAGATCCGAGATAGTCTCGAGACCACCTATAAGGTATGGTTCGCTTCTTGAAGAGTGTCATGATGAGCCTAACCATGGATGTGATCCGTTAACCTTCAAGGAAGCGTTATCTGATGCCGATTCATCCAAGTGGCTTGTAGGAGTGGAATCTGAGATGAATTCCATGCATTCGAACCAAGTGTGGAATCTTGTGGATCCACCTGAGGGAAATGTTTACATAGGGTGTAAATGGATTTACAAGAGGAAACTTTGAGCGGATGGGAAGGTATTGACCTTCAAAGCGCGATTTGTATCAAAAGGCTATACTCAAAGACAAAAAGTTGACTTTGAGGAAATATTTTCTCTAGTTGCAATGTTCAAGTCTATAAAAATATTGCTAGACATAGCTGCATGGTATGCCTATGAGATATGACAGATGGATGTAAAGACAGTTTTTCTTAATGGGGATATTAAGGAAGAGATTTACAGTCTCAACCTTATGGGTTTACATCTATCAGAACTGAGCCTATGATATGCAAACTGAAGATATCTATTTTTGGTCTAAAGTAGTCATCTAGGAGTTATAACCTCATATTCGATGGTACAATCAAAGAGTTTGGTTTTACTAAAAATATTGAGGAATCTTGTGTGTATAAGAAAGTCTGTGGGAGTGCTGTGACATTCCTCGTACTTTATGTTGTTGGCATTCTACTCATTGGTAATGATGTACGGGTGTTGCAATCAACTAAAATATGGTTAGCGAGTAAGTTCTCAATGCAGGACTTGGGTGAAACATCTTTTGTATTGAAAATACAGATCTACAGAGATAGATCAAGAAGATTGCTTGGTCTCACCCAGTCAGCATACATTGATACCATCGTGAAACGGTTCTCGATGGATGATTCCAAGAGATGACATCTACCAATGTGTCATGGCGTGTCCCTATCCAAGTCTGTGTCTCCCAAGATTGAGCAGAGATAGCGGCGATGAAAAGCATTCCTTATGCATCTATAATTGGTAGTATCATGTATGGGATGATATCTACACGTCCTCAAACCCTGGTCTTCTACACTGGAAAGCTGTGAAATACATCCTCAAGTATTTGAGAAAGACCAATAAGTTGTTCTTGGTCTATGGGGGTGGAGAACTGAAATTGGAAGGCTAAACCGACTCTAGCTTCCAAAGCGATATAGATGACTCAAATTCAACCTCTGGATTTGTATTCATGTTCAATGGTGCTGCTGTCTCTTGGAAGAGTTCCAAGCAAGACAGTACTGCGGATTCCACCACTGAGACAGAATACATTGCTGCATCAGCTGCAGTAAAGGTGGCTGTTTGATTAAGGAATTTCATCAAATAGTTGGGCGTCATTCCTAATGGAGTTGCTCTAGTCCCGGTGTTTAGTGACAACATGGGAGCCATTGCTCAGGCGAAGGAGGCAAAGTCTCATCAGAAATCCAAACATGTGTTCATAAAGTACTAGATCCTCGGAGAGATTGTGGAAAGAGGAGAAGTGTCGATTGACAAAGTCGGCTTCACAGATAATATTGTTGATCCACTAACTAAGCCTTTACCTGGACCATTATTCGAGAAGCATCGCGAATCGAAGGGTTTGAAGCAAATGGGCAGTTGGCTTTAGTGCAAGTGGGAGATTGTTAGAGTAGGTGCCCGTCGAGCCATGTGTTGGCCAAGGGTTCACATTGGAACTCTATGTATAAACAATCTTTATTTTAATAATATTTAAAATTATTGTTTTGGCACATCTTTATATGTATACCCATGCTAGTTGCATAGATAAAATACTTGAATATACAAATAGTAGAAAGAATATGAGATGCTCCTATGATGAGTATCATGAAACTCATATTTGTTATACTGTATATTCTAAACAGTTCCTAGTCGATTCAGCCGCCGCTAAGAAAGATAAAGGCTGCTAGAGTTTGAGACTAGTATCTGCGATGTGAGTACCATGTTTCATTGGTAAGGGACATTGTGATGTCCGAGCATGCAGATAGGTGCTCCTTGTAGAGTGCACTGAACAACCCTCCATAGAGTACTTTCCAAGTGGTTCTTACTTATCGAGTGGAAACGTCCTAGTTTATGGCTGTACATCATTAGTCCTTATGACCCGGGACAACATTGGGACTCTATATGCTAGCATTGCGCTTTGACTTGTTTATCGACTCTTATGGGGTCATCAGGTGACAAGGTTTGGTGTTTTGTCAAAACATATAAGAGTCGATGTATATGTAGTTTGAAATCTCTGGTCAGAGTGTTGGTGGTAATTAAGAAAGGGGTTTCTTAGATTACACCATCGATGCAACTACGACATGACACATAGTATCAATTCTTTGGCAACTCTCGATATACCAATAGTTCTGAATCGGTCGGGATATATGAGATGAGGGACCGTACTGTACGCTAAGGACATGTTTAGTCCTGAATCACATTGAGACGTAAACTCACTGCTAGTTGTATCAATTAACCATTGAGGGCCACACAAGTACTAGCTTTCTAGATCACGTTTATAAAAAAATTAGTTCAATGTGTTGAATGACTTTTAAAGGAGTTCATAAGGGCAAAGAAAAATAGAAGTATGACTTTTATAAGTGGATTACTGGGAATGTAACTTTTAATTTGTGGAAGTATTCCTAAATTAAAATTTGGCTCAAATAAATAATGTATTTGAAATTGTGATTTTCATAAACATTGTGATCGACTTAATTAAATTAATTCAAGTGTTGAATTAATTAAATAACATTGGGTCTTGTAGAGCCCGGAAATAATTACTCAACTAGTGGACTTGGGTAAATTCAAGTGAAGATTTAATTGATCTCAAATGTGTTTGAGATATTTAAATAATAGTCCATGGGCTTTGTACATGTTACAAGCCCAATTGCATGCAAGAGAGGTGAAGAGTTGGGAGACAACTTTTTCAATAAACAAGGTATGTCTTGCACATGCACTTCATCTTTTTCAAGCACCAAGAAAAACTCTCCCTCTATCCTCCAAGCATGATGGCCGAAATTTTTGCTTTATTTTTCTTCCAAATTTTTCTTCTTCATTTGATGAATTGATAGCAAAATTCTCAATGAAAAATGCCTTGCATTTCCTAGTGCAAGTTTAAGGTGGTTCTAGATTGTTGGTGATGGGCTTGATTTTGAGCAGGAAGTGTAACGTATTGAACTTTCACTACTTAAAATTTTCGGAAAAATTAAAAAATTTCTTAAAAATGTAATCAAACTTCAAGTTCGATAATGTCACCTGTACATTCCAAAAGTCGTTGCAACAAAAGATCTAAAAATAAAAATTGACAAAAGTATTTGTTTGAAATCTCATAACTAGTAGCGTGAAATCAGAGTGTTTGACAATTCATAAAAACTTAAAAACTTGGGCGGTCCTCGGGTCTAGCCCCCTGATCAATCCAAGCCAGCTCCTTGGTCCCCACCCCTGGTCTCCTCGAAATCATCCTCACCTGCATCGATCAAGTCTAGAAAGTCTAAAGACTCAACACGTATAAACTGGAAGTAACAAGTAATACATAATAAAACCACACGCAACTTTAAAATAGAGCGTACATACATGAACTTGAACTTGGCTTAAACTTGAACTTGCATACGTACATACATAGACGTGCCATAAACATAAAATTTTCTTAAACGTGCTTGCATACTTGAACATACATAACTTCATCATTTTTGCGTAGAGGCATGTTTCAAAGCAAGTGACCCATACATAATACGCCTGATAAGACTAAACCACAGTATTGGGCTGACAGGGACGAATCCACTGCCACATACATGAGATCCCCGTTCATGTTTTAACGGGTGGATTGGTCCCCGTTCATGCTTTAACGCTTTCCAATCCTGATCTAAACCCGTTCATGCTTTAACAAGGTGGAGAGGTCCTCGGCCACGTTCACCGACTTCCAAAGCCATTCATAATTTGGTCACAAGACATTTAGCATACCTAAAAAACATGAAAATATTTTCCTTGCACGTCGAACATACTTACTTGGCGTTAAGAGATTCGTTGGATCTTGCTTGGGGCCGCTGCTGCACACACTAACATGAATTTAAATACTTAACTTGCATGTCTTAGACATAGGTAATCGTGCTCACCACCAAAGTAAATAAATACCTTATGACATTCTAAATCACTCGGCACTCGACCTCATTCAATCATCGTATTAATCATTATCTTAAACCTCAAAACAAAACCTGTGGTGAAGTCTAATTTTTTTCCCAAAATGTGAAGTACACGGACCCCGTGCCCGGGTCCGTGTATGGGTCCGTGTAGTTTCGCAAAAGAAATGCTCGAAAAGAAGTGAGGACACGGACCCCGTGCTAGGGTTCGTCTAGGGATCCGTGTAGGCTCGCAAATTTGACACTTCCAAGGAAACAAAGGCACGGACCCTGTGTCAGGGTCCGTAGAAGGGTCCGGGTACCTGCGCTAATTGGAAACCCACGGAAATTTAATACATGTGATGCCTATCCTTCTAAACTTGATTGTATGGGCAATGAACCAACACCTCGAGACCCATCTTAGGATGCTACAACATCGACTTAATCCTATGCAATTGCCCCAAAACGACCACGCATCGCAAGTACACAATAAACCCGTAAACACGATCTTTGACAACAAAATGGTTTTCACGACTACTCATTCTCCCAAGTGCCTAACGACATGAAACAAAACATCAATAGCAATCCCAACATCATTCAAAATATACCTATACACATCAACGATCAAACAAGTCTTCGATTCTAGGAAGTGGGTATTTATTCTTGATCGTCACTTTGTTCAACTCTCGGTAATCGATGGACAGTCGCATGCTCCCATCTTTCTTTTTCACAAAGAGCACTGGTCCGCCCCACGGTGAGAAGCTAGGGCGAATGAATTCCTTGTCGAGGAGCTCCTGAATCTGCTGTTTGAGTTCAAGCAACTCAGCTGGAGCTAAATGGTACGGTGCTTTGGAGATTGGCACAGTGCCTGACATAAGATCGATTGCAAACTCCACTTCTCTCTCTGGTGGAAGACCTGTGACGTCGTCAGGAAAGACGTCTGGAAAGTCTCTGACTACTGGTACATCTGATAATGACGTAGTGGATATGTCAGGTGTTGAAATGATACTGGCCAAGAAAGCCTGACACCCCTTGGAAATAAGCTTATGTGCCTGCATGCAGGAGATCATGGGAGGCAAACTTCTCCATCGGGCTGGTTCGAAAGAAATTGCTCCATTTCCAACGGTCTAACCAATACTGACCTTTTCTGAAAATCTATCAGGACTCGGTTCTTCGTCAGCCAGTCCATACCAAAATGATATCAAATTCTGGCATCGACAACACTATCAGGTCGGAATATACTAGGTGGCCCTGCAGTTCTAGATCAATGTCTCTGACCACACTAGTAGCTGACAACTCTTCCCCTGATGGGACTGTTACTGAATAATTCACGTCGAGTCCAATAGACTTGATGTCTAGATGACTAGCGAACGATTCTGAGATAAAGGAGTGAGTGGCTCCTGAGTCTATCAGGGCCTTCGTGGATACTCTCTTTATAAAAATATTTCCTGAGATACGTTAGCACAACACAAAACTTATATCCCCAAAATTCTACATTAACCTAGCATCGTAGAAATTAATATCCTAAGTCATTCAAAAATATCACTAGCACACTAATAATTCCCCAAATCAAGAACAAACAAGCAGGCAAAAAATTGAATATTGTACTGAATTACTTAAATTAGCAGTCAACAGTGTCGTGTCTAGGTTCGCCTCTTGAGCGCGCATGGCGAATACCCTCCCTTGTGTCGGTTGCGTCCACTGAGGGCAGTCCTTTAACATGTGGTCGCTGGCTCCACACTTAAAACATTTTCTTGATCCCCATAGGCACTGTCCCGGGTGCTGGCGGTTGCATTTAAGACACACTGGGAAATCACCAGGCCTCTGAGGCGCCTTCTGCTGTTGAATAGGACCCTTGCCCTTTGGCGGTCCCTGATATGGCTTCTTCCCTGGCGGCCCCTGGAACGGCCTCTTAAACTGAGGTCGTGGTTGATGCTGCTGATGTGGAGCCTGATAAGGCCTCTTGCCCTGTCTGTCTGCCTCAATATCCCTCTGATCCTGCTCTGCCGCCAAAGCTCTAGATACGACAATTGCATAAGTCGTAGGACTACCAACTCGAATGTCACGGCGCAAGATCGGCCGCAACCCATCCATAAAATGCCTCAGCTTTCCCTGGGCATCAATAGCTATCAGGGGCACAAAATGACACCCCCTCTCAAACTTCCTCACAAACTCTGCAACGCTGCTATCCCCCTGACGCAACGTCTTGAATTCCCTGGTCAATCTGGATCGTACTTCTACAGTGAAGTACTTGGAGTAGAAAACCTCTTTGAAACCGTTCCGCGTTAGTGTCTGCAAGTTCACTGACACAAACACACTATCCCACCAAAGTATGGCGTCCCCTGTCAGAAGGAACGTGGCACACCTGACCCTGTCTGCGTCTGACATCTTCATGAAATCGAAGATTGCTTCGATGGACTTAATTCATCCTTCAGCTATCATCGGGTCAGTGGTCCCCGAGAACTCCTTTTGGCTCATCCGTCTGAACCTCTCGTATACTGCCTCTGGTCTGGGCCTCGTTTCTGTATTTGTCGCAGCCTGGTTCCCCGCAGACTGTGCGAAGAACTGCGTCATTCCTGCAAGCATCTGTGCCTGCATATCTGGGGGTGGAGGAGTGATCGAGCAAAACTTGCACAGTGAATAATCCCAAAATTTATTTTATAAATGAAAGTTCGATTTAAATATCGCAAGTGCACGATAGTCAAGTTATAATAAACGTAAGTGAATACGAGTATCGTTCCACAAGGACTGCGTTACACTATTTTTTATTTTCAAGTAAAATTTCTTTAGCAACGATAAATTGAGTTGATGATTAAACTAATGTAAAGTAAACAATTAAAATAATTAAATTGCAAAGAAAACGTGTTCAAGAACGCAATGATTAATTTGGATTAAATCAAATGAGAAATGAATTGGTTGGGAATTATCAGTTCACCTACCACTCATGTTTAAATAATTACACTCGACTTTTACTCGTGCGTTCGACGGAATTCCCTAGACTAATTAATATACTCTGTCGAGCTATATTAATACTAATAAAAAACATGCAGTACTCAAGTGTCCTCAAATATTTAGTAGTTCAATATTGCATTACATTCTATGGAATCCACTAGCTTTCATTCGGGTGAACTATCACTATCGACACGTACCCAATTCCGTATATCTACTAAAATTGTAAATCCGTGGTTTATACTATTTAATCCTATTGTTAACTATTCTATCGAACTCATCAACAACATGAAATAATCAAAGGAAGTTAGCTAGGCTTCGATTGAAACACGAAAGAACAATAGCATAAACAATTCACTAATGAAAACGTCGAGAAATAATGTTAAACACCGAGTACGGGGTAGGATCCCCTCAGATCCCAACAAATCTAGAGTTTAGCTACTGAAATTCATGATAAAAACCAACAATCAATGTAAGAAATAAAATACTGAATAATGAAAATACTAAAGATGACGATGGATGACGGCCACGACGCGTGGAAATCTCGAGGTCTTCGAAATCTCCTTTGCTCCTAGCCTCCTCTCCAAGAAAAATGATGAAAAGTCTGATAAAAGATGAAAAACGGCTGCTCTCGTTTGTTAGGTCTTGGTGTAGGATAGAGTCCCTCAAAATTTGGAAACAAATCTTTCTCAATCTCGCTTCTCGCTAGGGCGGTATATTTTGACCGCCCTAGCGAGAGGTCCTCGAATAAGCTTCCTCGAGCATGTCCCTGGTTTCGCTGGGGCGGTCACTTTTGACCGCCCTAGCGAGACACTTGCGCAAAACAATCCTCAGCCGGACCACAATGCTCGCTGGGGCGGTCACTTTTGACCGCCCTAGCGAGACCTCTTCGATATTATGCCAAAGTTTCTCCCACTTTTTGGTTCAATTCCTACAAAATAACCACAGAATACACGAGATGAGTCAAATGCTCAATAATGCTAAAAAAAATGCAAAATTCAACTAAAACAACCTAATATGATGCATGAACGCGACTCAAAACAAACACTAAAAACACGTAAAACGAGTCCTATCAACCCCCTCATACTAACCTTTTGCTCGCCCTCGAGCAAAATAGGTTAAAGCACAAGATTCTAAACAAACAAAACAAACACAAAATACTCAAACAGGAAATAACCAACACAAGTAAATGTCAATGGTGAGTTAACAACTGTTATGCTCATGCCTCAGTGAACTTTCCCACATGCAAATTATAATCAAGTCAAATAACAAACGAATTCTCATTCTCATCTACACATAAATCTCGACACTAATTTGAACGTGTGTGTGTGTCATGATGGGTCTAGTCATTCGTACTTCAAATAGATCAATCATCCGATCATGTGAGTCACTCAATTAGCACTTCAATACAAGTCTCACTAGCATGCACCCCTGTGTCCATTTATCACTAACCATAATTTGAACTTTATTCGATTCTTAAGTGCAGAGAAGGGTGTCGAAAAGAAGGAAAATAAGCTCAAGTGGCTAACATTCGGGAGTACACCGATCATTTTCATTGTGCAATCGTCAAGACTTTTCGTCTGACTTTCCTCGTCTCCTTACATCTCCAATTTTTAGCCTAGGAATAGAATTTCATTCCTTTTATTTCGGCTCCCCCTCACCTTACATCTCCACCATTTTTTCCTCTTTTTTTTTTGAATGCACAATTTTCACACATATACTCCCTAGGCTAAGAATATATAACTTTGGATTACAGCTGGTTAGGGGTATGATATTTTTATTCAGTGCATTGAAAAAGGGGTATATGTAAAGTTCAAGGCAAATCACATGTTCTCATTCAAGGTCCCAATTAGTGACTTATTTTCACGTGTTTACATGCTAAATCAACTCATAAATGATGCCTTTCAAGTTAACCACACAAAACCTTCATATTTCACCATTATTCCTACAAAATTCTAGTCTTCACACATATGTGCTCAAAAAGTTCAAATTTGTGCCAAAATTCATGCTTTAACAATTAAGAGTACCATTCATGAGGTGACCCAATCAATACTTTTGTATACTATCAATTCAACATCATCATTGGCTCATACACTATGTCTTCTCACCATAAACGACATCAAATAAAAGAAATGCAACAATTTAAAACCAATTAACTAAGCAAACATAACAATCTACCGGGCCCCCTCATACTAGAGTTGTGCAATGCCCTCAGTGCACAAAACGAAACAAACACTAAAAACATAAAAAAAAACTCATGAATTTAAATGCAAAGATAGAATATGCAAAATAAAAAGAAAGGGGAAACAGTAAACTCCCCTAATCAGAAATCGTCCTCCTCCTCATTCTCAGGTGGTGGGACTCCCTCTTCAGCCGCTGGGGGCATAGGATAATGGTATTGAAACTGGAAGGGTGGCGGGTATGCTGGTGTAGGTGGCCGTCCGGAGAAGAAAATCTTGTATCCTAAGTGCTTCCTTGTGGAGGGTATGGACCAAGATGGAGTCTTTACCCTGAAAAATCACCAAATAAAACAGATTTAGCACAAAAGATGGAGGGGGCGCCGAAATTTGGAGAGGAAAAGAGAAGAGGAATGTTTTTATAATCTGCGCGACTCGCTAGGGCGGTCAAAACTGACCGCCCGAGCGAGAGGTTCTCGCCGACAAAATTTTTATGATCTGCGCGACTCGCTAGGGCGGTCAATTGTGTCCGCCCTAGCGAGGGGTTCTCGCCGACCAACGTTTTGAAAAATACGAGTTCTCGCTGGGGTGGCCACTGTTGACCGCCCTAGCGAGGCGTTCTCGACTTAAAATCTTTTAAAAAAAAACATAGCACTCGCGGGGGCGGTCAATTATGACCGCCCTAGCGAGACATTCTCGTTTTTTTTTTCTCTTTTTTAATGCCATGCAACTACCTAAATGCAAATGATGCGATTAATAACGAAACAAAATATAATTAAAATCAATATAAGGAGTAGAAGTAGTTCTCAATTTATAGTCTAGAGCTCGACTTTTCACCCATGTCCTCAATGACTGTCATGGAGCCGAGTGACTCCAATTTGTGGCTCAATTGTGCCACCGATATAGTGCTTCAACCTTTGAGCGTTCACAGTAAATGTCCCTTCCTTGCCATCATGCAACACCACTGCACCCGATGGGAACACCTTGGCTATAGCGAATGGTCCTGACCACCTTGACTTTAGCTTGCCCGGAAAGAGTCGTAAGCGAGAATTGTATACCAACACCGCTTCACCCACTTTGAATTCCCTTCTTATAATGTGTTTGTCATGGGCTCGTTTGGTGCGTTCCTTGTAAGATAGTGCAAGATCATAAGCTCTTCCCCGAAACTCATCTAACTGATTCAACTGCAGCAATCGTTTTTCACCTGCAAGAGCAAAATCAAAGTTTAGTGCTTTGGTCGCCCAATATGCTCTATGCTCTAATTCGACTGGTAGATGACATGCTTTACCAAAAAGCAACCTATATGGTGTAGTGCCTATAGGTGTTTTAAAAGCAGTACGATACGCCCACAAAGCATCATCTAACCGAATGGACCAGTCCTTCCTATTCACATTAACCATCTTCTCTAAAATCCTCTTAATTTCTCGATTGGATACTTCAACTTGTCCACTAGTTTGGGGATGGTATGGAGTGGAAACCTTGTGGGTGACACCATATTTTCCCAACAGTTTATCAAAAATTTTGTTGCAAAAGTGGATGTCACCATCACTTATGATTGCACGTGGTGCACCAAATCGAATAAAAATATGTTTCTTCAAAAATTTTAACACCACTTGTGCATCATTAGTGGCACAAGCCTCTGCCTCCACCCATTTAGATACATACTCCACTGCCACCAGAATAAATTTCTTTGCAAAAGACGCAGGAAAAGGACCCATAAAATCAATCCCCCACACATCAAATATTTCACACTCAATAATGTTATTTAAAGGCATCTCATGACGGTTGGAAATATTACCTGTGCGTTGGCATCTATCACAATTGAGAACATACAAACGAGCATCCTTAAAAAGAGTTGGCCAATAGAAGCCACATTCAAGTACCTTAGATGCCGTCCGTATGGGTCCAAAGTGACCACCTACCTCATGGTCATGACAATGGTTCAGAATTTGATTGGTTTCCTCCTCCGCCACACATCTTCTTATCATGGAGTCTGCACAAATCTTAAACAAGAATGGTTCCTCCCAAAAATAATATTTCACGTCTGAAAAGAATTTCTTTCTTTGGTGAAA
This sequence comes from Primulina tabacum, assembly GCF_025594145.1. Classification (NCBI taxonomy): domain Eukaryota; kingdom Viridiplantae; phylum Streptophyta; class Magnoliopsida; order Lamiales; family Gesneriaceae; genus Primulina; species Primulina tabacum. Next base: position 24,482,432 of record NC_134562.1, on the reverse strand, counting down.
CAATAAATTAGGTGGAGGTGTGCCAATGACAAGAAAATTTGCAAAATCGGCATACCAAGGGTACGCATTTACCTCAAGCAATTGTTCATCAGGAAACCAGTCATCTATATCACCCTCACTGCCCTTAATTCTAACATGCTCAAGCCTAGACAGGTGGTCAGCAACTACATTTTCCACACCCTTTTTATCTCGAATTTCGAGATCAAATTCTTGCAATAATAAAATCCACCTAATTAACCTAGGTTTCGCATCTTTCTTAGCAAGCAAGTATTTTAGGGCAGAATGATCTGTATACACAGTTGCTTTAGACAGAACAAGGTATGAATGAAATTTGTCGAAAGCAAATACTATAGCAAGCAATTCCTTTTCAGTAGTAGCGTAATTCAATTGAGCATCATTTAAAGTCTTACTTGCATAGTAGATGGTATGAAATACCTTGTTCTTCCTTTGACCCAGCACCGCACCAACAGCTGTATCACTAGCATCGCACATCACCTCAAACGGTAGCTCCCAATCAGGGGCAGTCAGAACAGGTGCTGTCACCAAGCTTTCCTTGAGTATCTCGAATGCATGCAGACAAGTAGAATCAAAATTAAATTCAGCATCTTTCATCAACAAAGAGGATAAGGTTTAGCAATTTTGGAAAAATCTTTAATGAAACGCCTAAAAAAACCAGCATGCCCTAGGAAACTTCTAACTCCTTTTATTGATGAAGGTGGGGGTAAGTTTTTGATTACTTCCACCTTGGCTTTGTCAACCTCAATTCCATTCTCCGAAACCTTATGTCCTAACACAATCCCCTCTTGAACCATAAAATGACACTTCTCCCAATTCAACACCAAATTGCTCTCCTCACATCTAACTAACACCAAGTTCAAATTCTCTAAACATTCATTAAATGAGGAGCCAAAAATAGAGAAGTCATCCATAAAGATTTCAAGGAAATTTTCAGTCATGTCATGAAAGATAGCGGTCATGCATCTTTGAAATATTGCAGGTGCATTGCATAAACCAAAGGGCATACGCCTAAACGCAAAAGTACCATAAGGGCAAGTGAAAGTAGTTTTCTCTTGGTCCTCAGGTGCAATTGTGATTTGATTGTATCCCGAGTATCCATCTAAAAAGCAATAAAATTCATGACCTGCTAATCGTTCAATCATTTGATCGATAAATGGCAAGGGAAAGTGATCTTTACGGGTTGCATCATTCAATTTCCTATAATCTATGCATACACGCCAACCCGTAATAGTTCTAGTGGGAATCAACTCATTTTTTTCATTAGCAATAACAGTAATCCCACCCTTTTTAGGAACACATTGTACAGGACTTACCCACGCACTATCAGAGATAGGATAGATAATACCTGCATCCAGAAGTTTAATTGTTTCAGCTTTTACTACCACTTGCATCTTTGGATTGAGTCTCCTTTGTGGTTGTGCTAGAGGTGAGTATTTATCTTCCATCAGAATTTTGTGCATGCAGATCGAAGGACTTATCCCTTTTATGTCTGAAACCTTCCAAGCGAACGCTCCTTTATGCTCCTTGAGGACTCCCAAGAGCTTACTCTCCATATCATCTGTCAAAGAAGAGGAAATAATAACAGGCAATTTATTATTTTCTCCTAGATATACGTACTTGAGATGTGGAGGTAATGGTTTGAGCTCCAAAGTAGGTGGCTCCTCTAGGCTTGACTTTTGAGGCATTAAATCTTTTCTGTCTCCCAATTCCTCTAGTCTAAGCCTCACTTGCTTTCTCCAAGGTGGAATGGCATTCAAATGAGCTACCATCTCCATCTTTTCCTCGTCTATCTCGTCCTCCTGCTTTTCAGTAGTGAGAGTGGCCTCCAATGGTTCTTTCAATCCATCCTGCACAAAATCACAAACAAGCGAATCCAAGACATCAATACGAAAGCAACTATCATTGTGCATTGTGTGCTCGAGAGTATTGAAAACATCAAAAATAATTTCTTCTTCTCCAACTCTCAGTCTCAATTTCCCCTACTCAACATCACTCAGTGCTTTCCCTGTAGCCAGAAACGGTCTCCCTAGGATTAAAGGCATCTCTAAATCTTCCTCCATGTCAAGTACCACAAAGTCTGCAGGAAAAATAAACTTATCCACTTTCACCAGAACATCTTCGATAATCCCACGTGGATACTTGACAGAATTGTCAGCCAGCTGCAACGACATCCTAGTTGGCTTGGGTTCACCTAATCCCAGTCTCCTAAACACAGAAAAAGGCATCAGATTAATACTCGCACCAAGATCACATAGAGCTTTATGAAAATTAATGTCACCAATAATGCAAGGTATCGAGAAACTCCCTGGATCTTTTTGCTTCGGAGGCATCTTGTTTTGAACTAAAGCGGAGCAATTTTCGGTCAAATTCACCGTCATATGATCTTCTAGCTTCCGCTTATTTGCTAAGATATCTTTCAAGAATTTTGCATAACTTGGCATATTCAATAAAGCATCAGCAAAAGGAATGTTAATATGCAATTTTTTAAATATCTCAAGAAATTTACCAAATTGTGCATCTAAATTAGCTTTCTTCATTGCTGCAGGAAAAGGTGGAGGGATAACAATTTTATTCTGTGCAATAGGTGTAGATGTAGAGTTAGAAGACTTACCTCCTCGATTTTTCACCTCATCCTCACCGTGCTTGGTCTTCTCCTCATTAGACCCGAGTGTTTTTCCACTACGCAATTCCACCGCCTTCACATGTTCTCTTGGGTTAGTTTCCGTGTTGCTTGGTAAAGTTCCTTGCTCCCTTTTAGCAATCAGCTTAGCCAATTGTCCAATTTGATTCTCTAACCCCTTTATGGATGCATCTGGGTTCTGAAATCGCGTCTTTGTTGCAGAAATAAATTTAGTCATCATTTGCTCTAAATTGGACTTCTCCTCCCGAGACGGTTCTGGCTTGAATCCTTGGTGCATCACATATGGTGGACCTCTTTGTTGGTGATGTTGGTTGTTTTGACCTCCCCATGAAAAGTTTGGGTGATTCCTCCATCCCGGATTATATGTGTTCGAGTAAGGGTAATTTCTAGGACGGTTCTGGAATCCCACTTGTTTTACCGGTGCTCCCTCAGGCACATAGAATGGATTGCCATCTTGGCAATCCTGCACATCATGCTCGCCCCCACACTTATCACAGAAAATTTCTTGCAGACGCATAGCCGACCCACTCATGCTCATCCCATCAATCTTTCTATTCAAAGCCTCTAACTGTGCTGAAACCGCCGACAAATCATTAACTTGATTAACTCCAGCACCTCGTCTCTGCCTATCAGACTGAGGATGATAGCTACTAGCAGCCATCTCCTCCAATAACTCATATCCTTCCTCCGCCGTCTTTCTCAGTAAGTTACCACAGGCAGCAGCATCTATCATAGTACGGTTAGGAGTAAGCAGACCGTAGTAGAAAGTTTGAACAACTAACCCAAGAGGCAGCTCATGGTGTGGACATCTCCTCAACAAGTCCTTGTAGCGCTCCCATGCCTCGTAAAGTGACTCTTGCTCATATTGAGCAAAAGTAGTAATGTCGGCTCTGAGCTTCATAGTCTTCTACGGAGGAAAGTACTTGATCAGGAACGCCTTTGCCATATCTTCCCATGTAGTAATAGACCCTACAGGCAAACAGTTTAACCACGACTTAGCTTTATCTCTCAGTGAAAATGGAAATAAACGCAAACGAACAGCGTCATCAGACACGCCATTAAACTTAAAAGTATCACAAATTTCAAGAAAGTCAGCTATATGAGAATTAGGGTCGTCAAGTGCACTTCCCCCAAATTGGACAGTGTTCTGAATCATCTGAATGATAGCTGGCTTGATCTCAAACTGATTAGCTCTGATGACTGGTCTTACGATGCTTGGACGTGCTCCATCAAGAGACGGATGTGCATAATCCAACATCGGTATACGCCTTGGCTCCTCTCTTTGTTGATCGCCTTCCATTCTTTCCTTCGCTCTTTGCTGCTGTAGTCGACATCTAGCTGTGCGTTCGATCTCGGGGTCAAAAGGCTCAAGCTTAAACTCGAGTGATCTTCGCATGCACCACAAGAAAAATCTGCAACACAATGAGAGTATCAAATAACAATAAAATAAATAATACTAAAGAATTTAAATGAAAAATAAAAAATTGTGAATCAACAGTCCCCGGCAACGGCGCCAAAAACTTGATCGAGCAAAACTTGCACAGTGAATAATCCCAAAAATTATTTTATAAATGAAAGTTCGATTTAAATATCGCAAGTGCACGATAGTCAAGTTATAATAAACGTAAGTGAATACGAGTATCGTTCCACAAGGACTGCGTTACACTATTTTTTATTTTCAAGTAAAATTTCTTTAGCAACGATAAATTGAGTTGATGATTAAACTAATGTAAAGTAAACAATTAAAATAATTAAATTGCAAAGAAAACGTGTTCAAGAACGCAATGATTAATTTGGATTAAATCAAATGAGAAATGAATTGGTTGGGAATTATCAGTGTTCACCTACCACTCGTGTTTAAATAATTACACTCGACTTTTACTCGTGCGTTCGACGGAATTCCCTAGACTAATTAATATACTCTGTCGAGCTATATTAATACTAATCAAAAACATGCAGTACTCAAGTGTCCTCAAATATTTAACAGTTCAAGATTGCATTACATTCTATGGAATCCACTAGCTTTCATTCGGGTGAACTATCACTATCGATACGTACCCAATTCCGTATATCTACTAAAATTGTAAATCCGTGGTTTATACTATTTGATCCTATTGTTAACTATTCTATCGAACTCATCAACAACATGAAATAATCAAAGGAATTTAGCTAGGCTTCGATTGAAACACGAAAGAACAATAGCATAAACAATTCACTAATGAAAACGTCGAGAAATAATGTTAAACACCGAGTACGGGGTAGGATCCCCTCAAATCCCAACAAATCTAGAGTTTAGCTACTGAAATTCATGATAAAAACCAACAATCAATGTAAGAAATAAAATACTGAATAATGAAAATACTAAAGATGACGATGGATGACGGCCACGACGCGTGGAAATCTCGAGGTCTTCGAAATCTCCTTTGCTCCTAGCCTCCTCTCCAAGAAAAATGATGAAAAGTCTGATAAAAGATGAAAAACGGCTGCTCTCGTTAGTTAGGTCTTGGTGTAGGATAGAGTCCCTCAAAATTTGGAAACAAATCTTTCTCAATCTCGCTTCTCGCTAGGGCGGTATATTTTGACCGCCCTAGCGAGAGGTCCTCGAATAAGCTTCCTCGAGCATGTCCCTGGTTTCGCTGGGGCGGTCACTTTTGACCGCCCTAGCGAGACACTTGCACAAAACAATCCTCGGCCAGACCACAATGCTCGCTGGGGCGGTCACTTTTGACCGCCCGAGCGAGACCTCTTCGATATTATGCCAAAGTTTCTCCCACTTTTTGGTTCAATTCCTACAAAATAACCACAGAATACACGAGATTAGTCAAATGCTCAATAATGCTAAAAAAATGCAAAATTCAACTAAAACAACCTAATATGATGCATGAACGCGACTCAAAACCAACACTAAAAACACGTAAAACGAGTCCTATCAAGGAGGAGGAGCGTCTCTCCCCTCCTCTCGAGTCTCTTCATCCCCATCCCTTGCTTCCCGGTTAATCAGACGTCTAGTAGGCATACTGTTCCAGAATTTACCCAACACGTAAGTCCCACATGCATGAACATGATACCAATAATATAAGATGCACGTAAATTGAATTTAAAACAAGGACATGCCGAAATCAGAAATTCAAGCTTACTACATAACATAAATTTAAAACCTTAAAACTTATAGACTTGAGGTGTGACCTTGTGAGCTTCTTGCGACTGGCAATAGGCATAACCCTTTACAAGAACACTGCTCTGATACCAAATGTAACGTACTGAACTTTTATTACTTAAAATTTGCGGAAAAATTAAAAATTTTCTTAAAAGAGTAATCAAACTTCAAGTTCGATAATGTCACCCGTACTTCCCAAAAGTCGTTGCAACAAAAGATCTAAAAATAAAGTTGGACAAAAGTATTTGTTTGAAATCTCATAACTAGTAGTGTGAAATCAGAGTGTTTGACAATTCATAAAAACTTAAAAACTTGGGCGGTCATCGGGTCTAGCCCCCTGCTCAGTCCCAGCCAGCTCCTTGGTCCCCACACCTGGTCTCCTCGAAATCATCCTCACCTGCATCGATCAAGTCTAGTGAGTCTAAAGACTCAATACGTATAAACTGGAAGTAATAAGTAATACATAATAAAACCACACGCAACTTTAAAATAGAGCGTACATACATGAACTTAAACTTGCGCTTAAACTTGAACTTGCATACGTACATACTTAGACGTGCCATAAACATAAACTTTTCTTAAATGTGCTTGCATACTTGAACATACATGAACATACATAACTTCACCATTTTTGCGTAGAGGCATGTTTCGAAGCAAGTGACCCATACATAATACGCCTGATCAGATTAAACCACAGTACTGGGCTGATAGGGACGAATCCACTGCCACATACATAAGATCCCCAATCATGCTTTAACGGGTGGCTTGGTCCCCGTTCATGCTTTAACGCTTTCCAATCCTGATCTAAACCCGTTCATGCTTTAACGGGATGGAGAGGTCATCGGCCACGTTCATCGACTTCAAAACCCATTTATAATTTGGTCACAAGACATTTAGCATACCTCAAAAACATGAAAATATTTTCCTTGCACGTCGAACATACTTACTTGGCGTTCAGGGATTCGTTGGATCTCGCTTGGGGCCGCTGCTGCACATACTAACATGAATTTAAATACTTAACTTGCATGTCTTAGACGTAGGTAATCGTGCTCACCACCAAAGTAAATAAATAGCTTATGACATTCTAAATCACTCGGCACTCGACCTCATTCAATCATCGTACTAATCATTATCTTAAACCTCAAAACAAAACCTGTGGTGAAGTCTAATTTTTTTCCCAAAATGTGAAGTACACGGACCCCGTGCCCGGGTCCGTGTATGGGTCCGTGTAGGTACGCAAAAGAAATGCTCGAAAAGAAGTGAGGACACGGACCACGTGCTAGGGTCCGTCTAGGGGTCCGTGTAGGCTCGCAAGTTTGACACTTCCAATGAAACAAAGGCACGGACCCCGTGTCAGGGTCCGTGGAAGGGTTCGGGTACCTGCGCTAATTGGAAACCCACGGAGATTTAATACACGTGCTGCCTATCCTTCTAAACTTGATTGTACGGGCTATGAACCAACACCTCGAGACCCATCTTAGGATGCTACAACATCGATTTAATCCTATTCAATTGCCCCAAAACGACCACGCATCGCAAGTACACAATAAACCCGTAAACACGATCTTTGACAACAAAATGGTTTTCACGACTACTCATTCTCCCAAGTGCCTAACGACATGAAACGAAACATCAATAGCCATCCCAATATCATTAACAATATACCTATATGCAGCAACGATCACCCGTCGATCCGCAACAAAGCCTGCAACATTAAAACTTCAAGAACGCATCAATATCATAAATTTTAGAAAACGCATTTTGACTAGTCCCACAAAAATAATCATAACTCTCTCAATTTTTATCCAAATATTTCGAATTTTATATGAAATCAAATGTATCGAAAAGTTATACAATTTTCATGTTGAAAGTTTTCTCAAACTCACGATCGAAAAATCGCAGTTTTCAAAATAACAGTAAATTTCGAAATTTTAGATCTAAAAACGTTTCAAAATCGGTCCAACATGTTTCTGCCCAAACCTTGCACATCATACATGGATTTTACGCATAAAAATAACGCAACACATACTATGACATGATCGATGCAGAAAAGAAAAGAATATACATGCCTTATGATGTTAAAGTTTACCGAACCGGCGATACCGAAGCGGAGATGGAGCGATGATTGATCCGGGACGATTGTGGCGCTAAAATCCTTGAAGAAAACACCCGAAAATCGGCTGGAAGATGGAGAGGGAAGGGGCGGCTGCAAGGGCTCCTAGAACCCTAGGTTTTCCTTTCTCAAAATAATAAAATCTGAATAATGAAGTGTGTGTGTGTGTGTGTGTGTTTAGCCGTTATTTAGTGTGTGTAAAAGTGTGTGTGCATGTGATTAGTGTTAATAATTAGGGGAATTTATTTGCTTAATCATACCATTAACCATGCTAATCAAGATACTAATTAAAATTTTAACTCAATTAAAAAATTAATTAAAATGCTATCCCTACTAATCTTTAAATATAATCCCCTAATTATAAATAAAGAGCACAAGCACTAAATCTTTAAAAGTTTTAAAACTCCAAAATTCCTAAATAATCAATTTAGGCTTTAAAGACGCTGAAACTTAACAAATTATTTAAAATGCTCTGACCTTCACTTAAAATAAAATTCCGCATTAAAACAAAATTGCCAAACTTGTCACCGGTCTCTATCCCTCGATCCCGCCTCGAATAATCGCCTGAAACATGAACTCAAGAAAATATCTTAACGTGCATCACGAAATATAAATAATTTAAAGTAGTGCATTTAAATAAATCATGCACCACTAAGACTCATTTTAAAATTAAATAAATGCTTCAATAATTAAATAAACGCATGGCTTTACGTGTACTGATTTTAGGCACTACAAGAAGTGCTCAAGGGAAGCTTATAGATTGTCTACCCATTGTAGAGCTAAGTTGTTTAACAACTTAGTTGGAGCCATCATCAATCTTTGTGATTGATAGGTAAAATTCCAAAAACACACTATGTATGTTTGTGTTTTGTTTTGTTTGTTATTTGCTACACACTAAGTGAGGGGTGATTGGGTTTTTCTATTGTAAATGATTTTTAAAACTTCCGTTGCGCATTCCGAGCACCCATAATCGATCTCTTTCACCTTAGCCCCCCATGCACACGGACGTGCGCAACAACCCAATTGCCACTATCATCGAACAAACCGACCCTCCCTTCCACCTAACACCTTCAATCAGCTTATGGAGCACGACCACCTGCTCATGGCCCTGTTCCAGCCCTGTCACGGAGCCAAGAGGGTTGCCTTCCTGGCTGGAATCGAGCCATGCACGGCTGCACACCCCAAATCCCTTTATGTAACCATACCCGAACCAACCAAACACAAAGTACCAATCGGCCCTCAATATTTCTCACCTTCAGCCGACTCCAGCCATAGCAGGTCCTTGCACCATAATCAAGAAAAACGTGAGTTATGAGTCAAAAGGTGCATAATTAATGTCAAACCTTTGCACAAACGATACTATATTATACACCGAATTCTTCATGCATATATATATATATATATCAGCATATAAATGGTGTAAATGATGAGAAAAAGAGATTTACAGGCGTGCCTTAATGTTTAAACGCTCAAAAACTTGAAGTCTCTTGCAAAGAACGCGCACCAGAGAGGCGAGGGAAGATTTTTTTTGAAAGCTACGGGGACGACGGTTTTGATGCTGAAAATATGAGAGGAGGCTACTGTTGGGAGTGGAGGGGATGCTGCTAGGTTTAGAATAGGTTTAGTGTTTGCTTAATGGTGTGTTTAAATCAAAATATAACACACTAATGGATCCTTAATAAACATTAAAAGGGTTAAAAGGGTTTTGGACCCATTAAGCACTAAAACCTATCAAGCCAAATAACACTCCCGAAAAATATTTCATTATGTATGTTTTGAAAATAATGCCTGAACCCTCAAAAGTCCTCCGATTCGCTAAATTTTGCGTGCCCGTTAAAAATATAACCTCGCGAGTAAATACCCAACCAAGGCCCATTTTCAAAAATCATACTTAAATACACCTTATATTAATTAATTAAAACTAATTATTCAATAAAAATATTTTTACTGATTATTCTCGGTCTCCGTTACTCGTTTGAGCGCAAAATGTAACTTAAAACCCTATTTCATGAAACTTTAATAAACCATGCAATAAAACACATATTCATGTCACAAACATGCATTAAATTCATTAAAAATAATTAATTAAAATACCTAAGAAATTTGATAACTTACATGTATGTGGTTCATGTGGACATTCAAATTTTTGGGATGTTACAATCAATCCCTCTTAAATTGAATTTTGTCCCTCAAATTCACTTATCCTCGATAATCAAAAAATTTAGACTCTTAATTCTAGTATCCCAATAATTCTCGCTTCCGCTGCGCCACTCTGATAAAATAAGTGTTGGGTTGTCCCCATGTCTCCTCAATCCTGATTAAATTTTCCTTCAACATCGTCGTTGTGAATCTCAGCTTAAAACAACCTATGGTGATTTAGTTCTATTTTACGATGACCTCGAATTTTGACTTTTCTCGCAATTCCTTGTACTAGAAATGGAGGTCCAAAATTATCGCACCTTAGTTTTCTTATACTATACCCAAAATGTTAATCGACGTATTACATTTCAATATTAAAATACCAAAAGCATCATTTCTTAATTCCAAATATTAGCATTTATGAAGTTCGACTTAAGAGATCTTAGCACCAAAAGTTATGAATCGACTTCTATGCTCGGTAATATGCTTAAAAATTAAACCTTATCTCACCTCCATTATAATGTTAGCCTAAGATCCTTGAATCGAATTTTATCTTACGGCACCCAACTAACGTAACTTAACTATTTACAAGTACATCCCAAATATAAAATTGTTGCAAATCATAAATTTCGAGTAACATTAATCCATAAAACCCAAATATAAACATCAATACATGCTTAAACTATTTTCTTCCCAATTAATATATAGTTGAGGCCTAAGACACTTGGATTTTCCTCATTGGAACGAATGTCGCATTCTGACATATCATTAATGTTTAATTTATTCTAGCGTATAAAACTTAATAAGTTATCTCATGTTAGTATTAGACTAACTCTGATAATTCAACTTTACTTAAAATCCGTAGAATTCTAGAATCTACATACCAAGATTTTAGATTTCTTACTAGATAAAGATCTTAATATCCGTTCATTGATAACATATGTTGAATACAACTAATTTCTTTTTGTTTTTATTTCACCCAAAATTTTCATATGAATGTCTATCTCATAAACTTGAAATTCAAACTTACCCAACCCAACTAGTCTTAGATAACGTAATTACAACACACATATCCTCTTAATCTCTAGTTTCTTAATGATTTTCAAAAATTTCTCGAGTACCTTTATTCCTTATAATGCATAACATCTAAATGTTCATGAGTATACCATAAATATTTACTTCCAAATATCACGATATTACAAGACTTTTAAGAACAAACTTTTTTTTCCCCAAGATATGGTGTCTATCTCACTTCTTACATACATCTCTCAAGTAACCTAACCATCAATTATACCCAACTTTAAAAAAATTAACCTTAATAAAGGTATAATGTTAACTGTTAAGATCATGACTAAAACTTATGATATATCAAACTTAAGTTCCCAAAAAAATGTTAACTTAATTTCTAATCCTATAACTTAACAAATTGATCAAATTTTCCTTAAGTTGTCATCACTCTAAATTTTTAATTTTCCATAACATTATTCCTCTAACATTAAAATTTTCAAGCCCAATAAATATTCATCCTACAATACCCTTGATTTTCATCCGTTATAACATCATAACTCAGATATTTCAAGGTTCTAATTATCCCTTCAAGCCTAAATCATCGAAAATTCCTATCATTTAAAATATCCAGTTCTCACTTATTGCTAAACTAGTAACCAAATTTCTTAAGAAATTGCAACATTAATTCCTAGTTTCCTCGAAAATTATCCAATTGGTCCTAAATTACGAAAATTCTACAATTACTCATAAGTTATTGGCGTTCCTAATTCCATTGTATAGATTTTCAGTAACATAAAAGTTCAATAATCTTAAGCTTAATAAACCCAAAATCAATTTTCATAACCAATCTTACATTTCCATCAATATCTAAAATCCCAACTTATGCATTTTTATACTTCTAAAGATCGTCGTATTCTTCAAATCATTATTTCTTATATGAAATTCTCAAAAATTAACTCATTTAGTAACCATAAATCATCAGTATTTTCTTAGAAAATTTACATGTCCCAAACGCATTCATAATCTTCATTACTAATTTATGATCCAAAAAGTAGAACATCGGTACTTTTTACCAAAAATCATTACAGTCAAATCATTTTCAACATTTCCTAACGCTCATTAGCCAAATTCTTGATCATGTCCAATTCCACCACAAAGCCAGCATGCATGAAAATCATAAAGTTTCTTAGTGACATGCATATGGACAAATAAACATGTACTGTAAAACGTACATCATGTAAACATACAGATGATGGCATAAAATTGTAACGCCCCAAAAATTTAAAGTCCACGCGAACCACATGCATTTGAATTATTAAATTCTCCTATATTTTAATTAAATTTCATAATTGCATGAATTAATTATTTTGTGCATATTTACATTTTTAAAATATATTTTTCTACATTGTTGCATAAAAATGTATTTTTAATGGTTATTCGAGTTGCGATCGAGGAACGGAGACCGAGGGCTGAAAAAAAGAAAATGTTTTTATTAAATAATTATTTTTAATTTTTTAAAATAAGGGTGATGCTTTTTCATATTTTTGAAAATAAGGGGTTTTTATGTGATTTTATACGCCTGGACGTAATTTTTATCGGTGTTGGTTTTCAGCAAAAATACGAACTTATGTGCAACACGGCTAATAAATTCACAAATTTATTTAAACAAAAACTTTGAAAACATTTTTAATTAAGGCTAATGGGCTTAATTTAGTGGCTTATTAGGCCTAAGCCTAATTATCAAATTAATTAGCTATTTAAAACTTTAAAACACCTAAAACCCTATACTTTGCACACAACCTCACGGCCACCCTATTTTATAATCTGGAAACTCTCCCCACCCCACCCTACACACACACGGCACACATCATATCATCCTAGGAGAGTTTCGAAGGGGTTCAAGTGGAGATCAAGCCAAGGTTTGCGTCCCGTTCTTCGTCGTCAACGAATTTTCTTGCGTATATAACGCAAAGGCACGCCATACATCTCCTTTTTCTCATCCATCATATCATATTAATGTTTGAATTATTATATGCAGGAAGAACATGAAATATTTTCAGAATTTTCGGATTTACTCATGTGCATGTTATGAACTATTGATTTTATGCATTAA